>NC_026481.1:73771-373771 GCF_000328475.2 Mycosarcoma maydis
TTACACTATCCAAATACATCCCAAACCATTCTCGACCCTACTCAGTCCCAACTCGCCTCTCTAAGGAAAGGGAGACTTCGATCATCCAGCGCCCGCTAAGGATTCACCGAGAATATTGAATACAGCCACAATCACGAATCGTGAATCATGTAATCACGAATAAATGCGCGATCAACTGTATTCATGATTCGTGATTGCAGTTTTAGTGAATTTTAGCAAGCGCTATATGATCGAAGTCTCCCTTTCCTTAGAGAGGCGATTTGGGACTCACAGACTGAGTTGGGCGATAATCACGAATCACGAATGATTTGGAATGTATGTGCGTTTTGGACAGTCACGAGTCACGAGTGATTTCTGGACGAGGGACTCGCGACTAACTACAAGTGTGGGTCTACCTGTGTTTATTTATGTACATGTATCCTGCATGCGATGAGCTTCTACCCATACGTCGGCTCCTCATACAACTGACTCACGACTAGCTGTGGCCACAATTGGCCAGATGCGTGAGTCTGTTCTCTTTCACGTTTCAGGTTCTATCACTCACAGACCCACGATTGCAATAGCCGGAAAGAAAGGAGTTCGCACAACTGATCAGTTCTGGTCACGGCTGGTCAGATGTACGAGGTGCTAATCACGAATCACGAATGTATAGAGATCAGCTCATGGGCGATACTACGGTGAGCTCATATACACAAACCAGGAGAAATCATGAATATATGTGCTTTGTAAATTTCCTCGTCAACACAGTTTAAGTTTATATAAAGTATATACATTACTAACATTCGTGATTCGTGACTGGCCGATGAGCTATTGAGAGGATGGTCGTCCTCGAAACCGCCCTAGGAGCCACCTGCCAGGGGTGCTTGCTGCGAGAAGCCATCTAGGAGCCGCACAGGTGGTTCGGTGGTTCCTAGGACGACTTTTTCCTTTTTTACGACGTGACTCGTGACTTGATGCGGGTCTGTAGCCAACGGTATATTCGTGATTCCCACAGCGAGTCGTCCAGCGACTTGTGTGAATTTACTCTGGGCTTCTCGCTACCAGCGCTGTGTCATGAACCGTGTAAAATCTGACGAGCTACGTTACTCGTCAGCGTATTCGTGATTGCGGACATAACGTGGGCTGACCCGTTCCCACCCGATCACTCGCGACTTTTGTGTTTCCGTCGGGTAAATGAAATTGTTGCGGACTAACTCGCTCCCGTCTGGTCACTCGTGTGTTCCAGTCGGGTAACCTAAATCATGAATCATGAATGACGAATCGTGAATGATTGTGGACGATCAGACTAAACGCCAATCGCAGATATTCTAAAAATCATGAATCGTGAATGTCCCTCACAAGAAATTGAAATAGTGGGTGGCTTCGTTGGTAGAATTCAAGAATAATTTTTCCGTTTTTTTGTAAATGTTTTTTCACCTGTGTGTACTTTCGTCCACAAAATTTGCTGTATCGTAATCACGAATCATGGTTTAGTCACAAGTCGTGAGTCGTGAGTGGAACCACACATCAGTAGCCGATCAACGAACCTGTCAGCAACCCATAACTCCAACTGATTCGGTGTATGATGCGGGAAGGTCCGGCTACACAGCAGGGGAAATTCTCGCACTCTTTGCTTTGTAGAAATCATTCGTGATTCCTAGATTTTGTGTGGGCTCCAACGCTTCGGGTCATCATGACCTTGCATGACTGCGTCGTGAACATAATTGTGAATCAGAATCACGAATCTGCCAGAGCGTGAGAGATTTGCTGCGTTGAATGCCATCCGACGTCGTTTTTGCGTTGAACCTGTGTGAGGGTTACGGCCATCCTCTCATTAGCTTGTCGGCCAGTCGCATTGGAGATCACTCACAAGACATGGTATTGGAGCAAAACAATAATCACGAATGAATGCATGTATTTGTAGCCTAGCAATTCGAGAAGGTACTCATGACTCACGACTGTTGCAAGAGAGTTAATAACAAAGCCAGCAGCTTGCGGGAGCATCGATCACAGAGGAGAAGTACGTACCCATGACTGAAAGCGCAGCGGATCTCAAACATCCGAAGGAGGTCGATAGTCACGAGTGGAGGACCAACGAGATGTTGTGGTCCTTCCATACCGAGACCAACACTCGTGACTATGCCACCGAGTCCAACAGTGGGCAGGCCAGCTTCTGCCGGATGTAGCATCAGGGCTAGACCAAGACGAGCAGACTTGAAGACGAAGCCAATCATGAATTGTCAGCGGATAGATGTATGTCCGCATGATACCTTGCTGATCGAGAGACGGCAGCATGCACAAACTGGCTCAGCGCGAGGCTGCTGCGAAGTGTAGAGAGGGAGGATCGGCATGCTGCCGCTGCGGGTGTGGTGCTGCGGATACTGCCAACGCTGTTGATACTGCTGATGCTGTGCGTGCTGCTGCTGCTGCCGACGTTGCTGATACTGACGCTGCTGGAGCCACACCAACAGATCTTGTCCTCGCCTCTTCTGCTAAGCGTCGATACTCTCTCATTCGTGATTGTCTCGTGCCATCTCCACTGCTCGTAAGTGAAGGTCTTGCCACCCTCACCACACTGGTCGCATCTATAGAGGCGATGTTTGTGGCTCCATTGAGAGCGCGATAAGCTGCTCATGGTGATGGCGAGGTGAGGGGTGAGTGGGACAGACTGGCAGCGGGAGCAACGGCAGACTAAGAGAGTCGGAAAGTGAGAGGCATCGGAGGTGAGCGACGTTGACGATGGCAGGCAAGAATTCTTTCAGCAGGCAGACAACGGAGCAACAACAACGCGACTGGACGAGAGCATAGACACCAGAGCACCAGAGCAGGAGCAGCGTGAGGACGCCTGATACAAAGGTGCTGCAATCGACGGTCAATCTACGTCGGTTGATACTGCGAAGCTGCTGCGACTGAAAAGGAGTGTTGAGAGAAAGGTTGTCGCTGCTGGGATCAAAGAAGGAGTGGACAGGCCGAGCGCACAAGACTGCTGTTCGCCGACAGACAGACTACCACACATGGGTGTTCCCGGCGTGTCAAGCCCGGGGGCGCGATACCTCTTGTGTGTCGAAGAGGCCTGTCGGTACAGTATTCCTGTTCCAAGGGCTGTACGGTCGTGCCGCTCTCAATGACAGCCAGCTAACACAGCGACTAACTCTGCGAAGTGAGGGGGCCCTCTGTGCGAGGGTTGTCGAAGTTCGGGGCTTTAACTCTAGGTCATGCTGCCCACAAATACAAGAAATCAAGCCACAGAGCGACCAACTCTGGCAGCGGGGGCGGCTGGATGTGGACGATAGTGTCAATCAGATCTTGTATGCTAGACTGTGACTCGGGCTGACTCGACTGCCAGCTGCCACGGGTAGCTTGGCTGGACTCGGCCCGGTTGATGGAGTCGGATACGGCATCCTCTCCAATAGTGCTCAGCGACGAGTCTCTCATGAGGCCAATCGGATCGAGGCTTTCTCTCTCCTCTTCCGACTCTGTTTTGTTGCTTCGGCGTGCTCTGGCCTGTCGAGTGTGCCTACTGACACCATCTTGCTTTCTCTTTTGGTTTCGACGTTGTACCATCTTCCTCAACGCAAAAGCTAATACGATCTTATTCATGAATGGCGGTGGACGGTGGCATGAAGGAGGAAAGTACAGCGAATCATGAATCTTGGCACCAGCGGCCAAGGGAAGCGCAGAAAAAGGATAAGGCTTCTCACGAAACGGCTCAGCTATCAACGGCATGGTCGAAATCGACGTGCTGAAAGTCCTTCTCAATTGCTTTGAACGGCAGACGATGCAGCAGTAAAGGTGAGTCAGACGGTGAGTCAGACATTTGGGCACTACAAGACTGTCTAGGCGGGGTTGCTGAATCATCGCAACTGGGGAAGAGGAATAGGCCCAAGCGCTCCAGGAGATCGAAAGTTTTCAAGAGATCCGCTCGCCATTCATCCGTCGCCTGGCTGAAAAAAGGTGCTTGCCAATTTGTGAATGGTGCGACGAATTCTTGTTTTGTCGACCACACCCACTCGCCTGCGCTAGCTGTGTGACTTGTCGCACTTGTCATTGCCACCCGAGACCACTCCAAAGCAGGATCCGAGCCCGCAGAATTGGCGCACTGGCAAATATGTCTACAGGCTGACTCATGACTGCATTCGGGGTTTGTTGAGATTCACGATTTGGTCATGAAATTTTATTAGAGACTCGTGACTTTTGTCAAGCATCAAGTCGCGAGTTACTTGCGTCACTGCGTCACGATCGTGAATCACGAATTTCAATCGTGCATCATGACTGGCCACAAAATCCCCTTCGTCAACTGCCTAGTTGGGTAAGCATCATCCTATTTATGATTCCTTGTCGCCAGCTTTCCCGCACATCATTGTAACCTGCTAACCCGTCCCATTCATCTCGCTGGTCTCGCTCGCTCGTTGGTCTCTTTCACTCGTCGATGTCACTCATCGATGTCACTCGTTGGTCTCACTCACTCTTTGAGCTCGCTCACTCGTTTGGCTGCTGGCCCTTTATTCACTCGTCCATCTCACTTGCTCACTCGCTCGTTGGCTTAGATTAATTTATTATATTGCATTGACAACAACAGTGGTGTTTTGAGCTGCATGCTGGAACCGGTTGATTGATGGAGGGTGGTTGCTCATCGTGCGTCGGAAGCTACCCCAGCAACCGCCCAGGGTGGCTCCTCCTGAAGAGCCACCCGAGGAAGCTACCCCGATCTAGGCTCCTCCTCAGGTGGCTTTCAATAAGCAAACACCATGGGTGGTTGCCGGAGTGGTTCCGAGGACGAATTTTTCCTTTTTTCAGGATGTGAATGTATTTTGGACAACGGAATAACTACAAGCACTTGCTGTTGTTGCCACTGGCATCGCGCTTGGTCTTCAAAACCTACTTGGCAGTGACACCCTTGCGATGCTCGGGTAGATCCACGATGCTCCATGTGCAGGTATCGTCGAGCGAGTCGAGTTTTTCCGTGTGAAGCGCCTCCTCCTACTTTGTCCAATCGGCAGGCGCTTAGGTATCCGCGTTGCATCCGCCGGTCGGGGCGAAAAGCTGCAAGTCGAGCTTATCGAGGTTATCGAACTTCCAGCGGTGGGTGAGGTCCGTCGGCTTGAATCTGACCAGGTCAACGCTGATAACAGCATCGGAGAGCCTTCCAGCCTCGAACTTGACGTGCCGGGTCGTATAGGCCTTGGATGGTCGTCAGTAAGCATGAGCGTCCTTTTAAAATCCGAGCGAGCCGTGCAACAGCCTGCGAGGCCTGTAGCCAACTTTTGGATGTTCAGCAAGTTAGCTCGGCTGTCTACCACAGCGCCAAATGTGGCGTTGCCGATATCCTTGCATGTGTGACTGCCGGCAAGGGTCAATTGGATGTGCTTAACACGTCGACGTCAGTTACGACTTTGTTAGATGTTCAGGTCATGCATCCTACTCACTCCACCATTGACTCATGACTCGTGACTTGTCGGTCGCTGCGGTCGTGAAACTTAAATGGTGATCTGCCTCTTTCCCATCAACAAAGAAAACGTAGTTAAATGTATCTATACAAGAGCAAAGTGAGATTCACGATTTACGAATGACAAGTAGTTCGATATGTAAGACAGATTATAAAGATGAGAGGGGACCGCAAGCTACTTGCAACTAGAGTTGCTGCTCCATGAGCTCGCGATATCTGCCGCCACGGGCGATGAGGTCTGCGTGCGTGCCGCTCTCACGGATTTTGCCATCTTCGACCACAAAGATCCAATCGCATTTTCTTAGGCTGCTCAATCTGTGCGCTATCGTTACGGTGGTCCTGTTGAGGGCGGCACGGTCGAGCGCACGTTGTACCTGGATTTCGGAATCAGCGTCGAGGGCCGACGTTGCTTCGTCGAGGAGCAGGATCTTGGGGTCGCGCAACAGCGCTCGTGCGATGCAAAGACGCTGCTTCTGACCTCCTGAAAGCTGTGAGCCTTTGAAGCCAATCTCGGTGTCGAAGCCATTCGGAAGACCACGGACAAAGTCGAGGATGTAAGCGTCCTCGCAAGCTTTTTCGATCTGCTCCTGTGTGACTGAGTCGGGATCGTTGGAGCCAAGCGAGAGGTTCCAGCGGATGGTGCCTTCATACAAGATTGGATCTTGGGAGACGTAAGCCATTTGCTGACGCAGAAGGTGAATTGGAACCTGACGCACGTCGACACCTCCAAACTCAATGCTTCCCTGACAGGGGTCGTAGAAGCGCTGTAGCAGAGCCAGAATGGAGCTCTTTCCCGAGCCTGAGGTACCGCAGAAGGCAACACTCTTTCCGGCAGGGATGATGATGCTGAGCTCCTTGAGCGCTGGATGGTTGGGTCTCTGAGGGTAGCGGAGCTCGATGGAGCTGAGCGTGATGTCTCCCGACGCATAGCTGCCATCGAGCACTTTGGCTCGGGAGGACTTGTCGAGCTCGGGCAGACCGCTTTGATCGGCGACCAAAGGTTTGCGATTGATCCAGCCGGAGATGGTCTTGAACGAATTGGAGGCGCGTCCATAATCGGGCACAAATGTAAAGAGGCGACCAGCGGAGAAAGCAGCAATAACGACAGCCTCGAAAGACGCATAGAGCGCGGTGATACTAACCTCGTTCTTGCTAAGGAGAGTACCGCCCCAGTAGAAGACCAGGGCAGAGAGCAACAGGACCATAGCCTGAGAAACGGCGAAGCCGCCTGCCCCAAAGATGAGGTATCCCGTGCGCTTGGGATCGGCGCGAGCACGTTCATCAAAAATTCGCATCGTCTCTGCTTCTCGACCCAGTGCAGCGACCGTCTTGATAGCGTCCACATTTTCGGAGACGTACGAGGCAGCACGGTCAGCTGGTTTCTGGGCCACAGCTTCGTACTTTTCGAGCATGGCAATGTTGAGCCAGCCAGAGAGGAAGAGCACGAAGACAGGAGCGAGACAAACCACCGATGTCTTCCAAGAGAGCACGAGACCAAGAATGACAGAGCCAATGAGGTTGACGATACCAATAATAACCTGTGCCAAAACCAAACCGGTGGCTGCTGCGACGTTGGCGGGATGACTAGAGACAGCCGCACTCATGGCACCACTGGCGTGCTCCTCGGCATCGAAAAAGCCGATTTCCTGTCGGATCAGCGAGGAGAAGCCATCTTTCTTAAGTTTCCTCATGACATGCTCGGAGGCAGTTTCGAGGAAGAAGCTTCCTATCAGGACGATGACTAGATCAGCCAAGGCCAAGGTGAGGAACCAGAGGGCCCAGCGGTTGGTTTCGCTCTGGAGCCTCGCGTTGTCGCCTTCGATCGAAAGCGAGTTGACTGCGTTTCCCGTCAGCCACCCGGCGACCGGGAAACTGGCACCAGTCGCAGCGGCACCAACGACACCAATGCAGAACCAGAGCTTTTGGTCGTTGACGTATCGAAGGAAAGTTTTGCGGAGGCGACGCTTCTCTTCCCTTCGTTCTATCTTGCTACGACGTCCGCTTTCTCCCTCGTCTCTTGGCAGGCTTTTTGCGTCTTCGCTGTCGGCCTTGACATATTGTGCTGCAGCAGCTGGAGAAGGAACGGTAAGCTGCGCATCCTTGATGCCCAAGGTCGCTTCTTGGGCAGGCTCGTGAAGGCCCAATGCGGTGCCTGTGCGCCCTGAGAAGGCACGGTGCGGGTTGTCTGAGGCGCGGCTGCTTCGGTGCAGACGCGTGTCGAGGGCAGGGTGAGCATCATGACGAGAAAGAGGCGCTTCCGGAACAATAGATGCGGAACCACTGGTCGAGGTACAGTCGACCCTAGTCCTCGTATCGTCTGATAGCGCGTACATGGACCTAGCCCGATCTTCGGGCTCGAGCTTGTTGTTCTTCTCTGACTCGTCAGGGAGGGCGACCGACGAGTCGCCAGATGCCTTCTTTCCGTCAATGGTGAGGTGCTTCTCTACTTTCTTGAAGTCTGAGTCGTCGTCACCATTATCAGCCTCGTATTCAGCGAGGTGTCTTTGCTGCATGACCATGCTGCGATAGAGACCTCTTTCGGCACATGCCCTGCTCTGCATCAACGACTCGTGGTTGCCTTGCTCGACGACTCGTCCGTTCTTGAGCACGACAATGCTGTCAGCGTGCTCAATGGTGCTAAGACGATGGGCAATGAGGATGGTGGTCATGCCGCGCTCTTCCTGCTCTCTCTGCAATGCAAGTTTGATCTTGCTCTCGGTGTCCGAGTCCAAGGCCGAGGTGCCTTCGTCCAGGCACAGCAGACGAGGCTCTCGAACAAGAGCGCGAGCGATGGCGACACGCTGACGCTGCCCTCCTGAGAGCAGACCAGTACGACCACCAGAAACGGGGGTGTCCATGCCTTGTGGAAGCCTGGAAACAAAGTGCCAGGCCTCTGCTTTCTGTAGGGCACGCATAACCTTGTTGCGGATAGCGGCAGTTCGAGCAGCATCATGTTCAGGTGCGCTTGGATCGCCGTCAACATCCGGAAGGTACTCCCATTCGGTGCCTGTGAGTCCGGTCGCAACGTTCTCAAAAACAGAGGCTGTGAAGAGCTGTGGGTGCTGCTGCACGATAGCAATCTGCGATCGCAACCATCGAGTGTTGAGGTCGCGAACATCATGGCCAGCGAAACGAACCATGCCTGAGCCCTGAATCCGACCCTTGACGTCGGCACTAGGGACGGACTTTTCTGTGTCCTCGCTGACCGTCGAATTCTTCGCTGAGCGTTTTCTCGAGAAGAATGGGACCGACCTTTTCTTTTCGCTCGCCTGTCCTTCCGCAGCGTCGGCGGCTTTGTCGTCCCTGGCTGCGACCTCATCATCGGCATCGTGAGGATGAGGGATGTTGGCAGTCTCGGGGTCATACTCACGAAGCAAAAGGCTAGTGATGGTGGACTTGCCGGAGCCCGAGGGACCAACGAGGGCGGTGACCTTGCCAGGCTGGAAGAAGATGGAGACGTCCTTAAGACTGGCGACGTTGGCCCTGGAAGGATACGAGAAGGTGACATGATCAAGTTCGAAGCTCGGGGACCAACCTTTCGCCTCGGAAGCAGGAACGATGCCGTGTTCCTGGCGAATGTCGATTTTGGGCTCGCGCTCGATTGCCTTCCTGACTTGCTTGAGAGCAGTCCATGCATCAAAGATGCTAGCAATATGGGGCACGATGTTGGCGAGGGCGAACAACGAGTTGAAGTAGTTCCAAAAGGTAGTGAGCAGGTCGCCAACGAGAACATTGCCATTGACAACGTTGATGGCACCCCACCAGAAAGCAAGGGAGTAGGTGAGGTTGAGCATAAAGTAGACTGCACTGGTCTCGAGACCTCGGATCGCCGATTTGCGCATGCCAAGCTTTTCGAGCGGCTTGAGCATGACCCTGTCAAAGTGTCTAAGCAGCTGTGCATCCATTCCGAAAGACTGAACTACGCGGACCGAGCCGAGAACCTGTTCGAGGAAGGTAGAGGATCGAGCCTCGATACGGAGGGCGGGGGCTCCAACGACCTCGGTTGCTTTGCCAAGAACAGCAAAGATGATCATGGTGAGAGGAAGAAGAGCAAAAAGGACACCGGCGACCCTGGGCGCTTTGGTGAAACCAACGATAGCGGCGACGAGCAAGGTGGCACCGGACCAACAAAAGTAGCCGAGCTTTTCGCCAAAGCCAGCGCGGATGACCGAGATGTCCTTGCTGGCGCGATTTGCGATCTCACCAGCACCGTGGAGGTCAAAATGAGATGCATCCTGAGCCAAGACCGACGCGACGTAGGAGTGTCGGAGGCGCTGTGTGAGATCATGCGAGGCGGAGGAGAAGCACGTAAGGAAGAGCCAAGCTAAGAAGAATTCGCCGAAGCCGACAATTGTACAGACCCAGCCGATGTAGGAAGCAGCGTCGCGGATGGACTGTGGACTAGCTGCACTTGTCGTTACTCTGTTGGTATAAATACCGTAGAGCAGGTCGAGAGCGGGCATACCACATCCTGCCAAGAGCGCTGCAACGAAACCGATGGCATAGAGGACGCCTGGATGTCTTAAGAATGCGCGCGGTGCTGTGAAAGGGGACGGTACGGATGGGCAGAAGGAGAAGAGGTAGAAGAGTGTCGGAAGTTGAGTCCGATGAGATTCGAAAGGGAGTCGCGCAATGGCGCGAGAGGCGCCTTTGTTGTGTTGCATGGTCGGCGCTGGCTGCTGCTGCTGCTGCTGCTGTTGATAACTCATGGCGTCGTTGATGGAAGCATCGGCGTGGGTAGCTGAGAGGTGAGAAATCTCGTGATGTTCCAAAGAGACTCTTTTCGGCTGCTCCTGAAAACGAGGTTGCAAGCCGAGAATTTAAGGAATTGAATCCCGAGATGTTCGGCAGCAACGTGGAGCTTCGCTCACCGAGAAGGGCTCGAGGCGGCAGAAGTGGTGCAGGCAAGGAGACCGATGGTGTGATGTTAAATGAGGGACAGACTCAACCTCGATGTGATCTCTTGCGGTGTCGGAAGCGAACCCTCGCGGATCGAGTCAAATGAAGCAGATAGAAGAATGGCGCAGCAATCGTGTATGCAGATACATGTGACAGCTTCAAGACTGTTAGTGGCAGTTCGGATGATCCGAGGGAGGTTGGAATAATTTGACTCTCTGGCTAGAACCATTTTATCCGTTTCCTGAAATGCTCAGAGCCATTCGTGATTCGATTCCTGCACGCTCTAGTTACGAGTTGCAGGTGCGCTTTCCGCGGCAAAAACTGTTTCGACGTGTTCCTGCGACTTGGTTGGCGCAAAATTACACACAGTCGTGAATCACAAAGTCAGTAACGAAATTTCGCCTGAACGCGTGAACCGCTAAAGGCGCTCTTGTCGGCTGCGATTCGCGGTTAATTTGTCGAAACGCGCTCTTAACTAGCTTGAATTTGGCGAGAGCGCGAATCGAGTCACACAATCGCCTGTTCTTGTGTATCATCAGCACGATAAGGGGCTGCATCGGCAAGCTGTCTGAGAATGCATTCACCCGGAGCAGCTGTCATACACTGATATCGCAAATAGAATGTGTGGCGAATGTACAACAAAAGCACTTTTGAGGCGGGTGTTCACGGCCTGTTTGCCACCCGCGCTCGCGCTACTTCCGTCATCACCGCCCTACAATAACGGCGCGAGCCCTATCCAGTCACCTGATTCGGTCCTGCTTAACACCGTGTAGATGCTCCTGAGCATAGGCGTGCCCGCTACGGATGGCAGAAAAGGGTTTGTGGTTCCAACCAACAGACTCAGACAACCTGGCATCGTGGCATCATTGCTCTGCATCAAGATGTCCGAATCCTTGACGGGAATCCTTGTGCCATCCGACAAAATCATGTCTATGTCTAGTTTGGTATCGCACGGCATCGAATACACGATCGGTTCTGTTGTCGTTTTCTTCACATTGAGACCTGTCCGATTCATGATGGCATCCACTTGTGATGCAGGTAACATCGAGACCGACGATCCGGTATCCACCAGCAAGTCCACGGAGTCGGTCGCTGCAGCGCCTGGAGCTGTCAGACTGCTGTCCGATAGCAGCCAACCATCGTCACTGTCTACGTTGATGTGTAATAGCTTGGGATACTTTTCGAAATCGTATCCGCCGATCTCCAATGTCGCCTGGATACCCAAGTCCAGCGCGATGGTCTGGATGAAAGAATTGTTCTCCTTGCTCAGGCTATCTAGCACCGGTTCTGGAGCCGCATTTACTCTTCGTCCGAGTCCAAAAAGGCCGTCGTGTTCGAGCTTGCTGTCCCTTTCAAATGTTTTGTTTGCGCCTCCGATCGTAGCCGTCTTTATCGTCATGTTTCCCAAGCTTACCATGTCGGTGTAAAGCGTCAGATCTATCTCGCCATCTCCATATGCTTCGTGATCACTACCTAGTTCCTTGCTCGTGGTCGACTTGGCGGGGTTGTACGTCTTTTTGACACCGACTCCAGGGCAGTCTTGTATTTTGCATGAAGCCTGCACCGCCCAAGTGAGCATCGAGCCTGTGTCGGCCGTCAAGTTAAAGAATTGAGCAGGCGTGCCTACGCCCACCTGAACGTTGTAGGTTTGACCAAGCATCTTGGGATATCCGCCCACAGCGTTGAGCGGTAGAATTGTGCCCCGCTGATGGACGGCAAGTGGAAAAGAAGGTGAAGCCAGCTTCAGACTCCCATAGATTCCACTACTCTTGGCAGCTCCATGCTTCTTGTTGTTTCCATACCATGTTTCATAGCGTGCTGCTAAATGGTCGCAGCCCGCCTTGATGTCTGCAACGTTGATTGTTGTCTGCTTGATATGCTCTGCGCGAGATAGTCCGAGGCTGATCAAGCTAAGAAGCAGCAAGGCAGATATCGCTCCAAAGTCGATGCTCATTGTGGGGGTTTTTTTTGGTGGAGATTTGCCATCCGATACTTTCAAATTGGCTCCTCTACTTATACACACACGAACCACACTGCACGAGGGGACAAGCAAGGAAGGTTTGATACTATAAGTTAATACCAAGAACAGACCTCGGCAACACTGTGTTCAACGCCCCGCACGGCACCACATGCATACTCATTTCGGCCCGGTGTAGTTCACAAATGCATTGTGGGCCACTTTCAGGAGGCAACTTCATATTCACTTCCAAGCGATCTGTGTGAAACACCCGCCAGAGCCGCGCGTACTTGGGGGCAAAGTTCTTCGACGCGGTGGAGCGTCCCGTCAATAGACATGAGGGAGGCATTCAGTTGCTCCGGCTCGCACAATGCAGACGAGCTGAGAGGAGCTCCGTCATATTAGCGATCTGCAACGAAAGGTTTACTTAGCCTTGTGCATCCGACCGGTTTTGGTGGTGACATGGCTTCATTAATGCAAACGAGTTCGCATTTTGGTATCGCGATGCAGAGAGGCCACAGGCCAACAATTTCCGCCTCACTCGCCTGAAACGGTTGCCAGAGGATGCCTGGCCTGCTTATCCGACTCAATCTTGGCATCCTTGTAGCCTTTTCTCTGCCAGTCGTCGACAACGAGCCCGGCGCTTTCTTTTAGATCAGTCGCTTTGACAGAGTCGGTCTCGTGGGCGCTATTTTGCGAATGTTAGGGGGGACGATAGGGACTGACAGGGTCAGTAATCTGCGTGCTGAGAGCTAGTTGGTCTGAAGGGCTGAAGACTAACAGAACGACCATGACATCGGAGTACGCCTTCATGCAACATAGCGCCGCAAGCGTCCGTATTGCCTTGTCTGGAAAAGTTTGCGTGCACGAAACCTTGCCAATCAGGATGGCGCGGTCCGTAATGGCCTCTGTGCTGGTGCGGTCAAAATAGTCGGGCGTGGCACATCGATCAATTTCGGCGGAATACAAATGGTCGTACTTCGCAGGTGAAAAGCCGAAGGTTTCAGTGTTGAGCTGCAGAGGGGGCGGGAGTATGTGGTAGAGCGCCTGCTGGTGGGCCGCGTCTCCTGATGACAGCACATAGGTGGGATTGGGTCCATAAGTAGTTTTGGCAGATAGCACCATATGACCTTGGCAATGCTGCATGTGACACAAGTTAACGAGTTGAATTCAGAAGGCAAACTGCAGGAACTGGACAGGTAGGACAATAGAATCTTCTCACCAGAGCATATTTAACCCTTCAGCCGAAGCGACACTGACACTACCATCGCCGAAGAAATCCCTAGCTTTATCGAATGGCCCAGCTTTGATGTCCTTGATCCGGGTCTTGATCCTTTCGTCTATTTTGCTGCTTCTGATGCAATCCGTCTCGATAAACGTACAGTCTTTGAGGAAGCTGGTCGAGAACGTCATCAACTCTTTCTCGCCCTTCGGGGCTGCATCTTCACCTCCACCGATCCAGTCCATGGTTTCAGGGCCCACAAAGACTGGTAGTGAGGCATCGAGGTCGCGGAGGCTACCATAATGATCCATATGAGCATACGAAATCATGATACCTGACAGACCGATCTTGTCGATCGATTCAACGGTGAACTTCTTTAGCAAGACTTCCTGAGCTGTCCAAGTTCGTGCAACTCCGGCGTCAAGAATCTGGAAGAACCACTAGAGTAGATTTTTGGTAGAAAAGAGAGGTCCTGAATGATCATTGAATATCAAGCATTCATCGTTCAGGCCCGTTTTAGAGCAGCACCGGATTTACTCAGATGCGACTTACACTGCACATGCCCAAGTCCCATAGCCCTTTTCACCCATAGACTCATGCTCGAGGAGCACATTCAGAACAGGCAGTTCGACAGGGAATTGAGATTCGTTGAGGCATCTGTTCAAGTTAGTATTCCATGTGTCATCTGCCCAAGCTTGACGATAACTGTTGGTGTTGCCAAGATGGAAAAGCGTTACTGTGACTTTGACCTCCAAAGCAACATTGGCGAGCGCATGGAAGGGCATCGAATTGGGATCCACACAAGCCGAAGCAGGAATGTGCTGGGAGCGCGTGGTGGAGTCGATCGCGACCCAGGATTCGAAGCACACGTCGTTACCTTGCTGATGGTCGAGGAGACGAAGAAGGACGTGACAATGATATCCAGCGAGGCACTGTCACAACGTGAATGATGCACGAGACATCTCAACACGCAAGCTCACCGGAATGTCCCAAAAAAACCATAGCCGCTGCCGCTGCCGGCAATCACGAATCGTGAAGCTTCACAGAAGAACTCACGACTGTAAGTCGGAAAATAAAATTAAACACCCCCCCCGCGGAGGAGCCGAGAATAGTCAACTAACTAACGTTATGTTGGAATATTCGTGATTGTTGCGTAATGTGTCAAACAACGCGCGTGGCAGCAGACACAAGCTGGACCAAGTTACTATTTTTGATTCTTAACCAACTTGTGGCGAGATAAGGACAAGGAAAGAAACCCGGTCGGCTATGCTTTCCACTGTCTTTGTGTTTCAGCAGAATGTTGTTGGTGCGTCTGTTTGGTGACGTCTGCGGTGTCACAAGCGATGCAAATATATCCGTAAGTCTCTTCACCAGGCGATCGAGGACTGACTCCGGTTTTGATAGCGGCCCGGTGTTTTCCTGCTTCGACCTCGATCTCTTCGGCGCTGAGCTCGGGCTCGTGTTGTGTAACTCAGTGCGCAAGCCCGGTTAGCAGTCTGTACATGCCTTGAAAAAGAGGAAATCGATCTATTTTCGCCACCTACCTGCCCTTTCCGGCTAGAAAGTTGATGGCTGAAACGTAGGTAAAGCAAGCGAAGAGAAGGTACGCCCTGTATCGGATGCATGCCACATTTTCCGCGGAAAGGCAAAGTGAGAGCTTCAATCTGTGCGTTGTTCTCAGTCTCAGGTCCAGAAAAGTAGGAGAAATGGTGTTAACGAATGCGATGCCTTGTTCAGAGGCGCCAATCATGAAAGAGGTCGGCGACTGAGCGTTCAGATCGTGAAAGAGGACGAAATCGTCGAAAGGGCGGAGAGAAGGTTGCAAAAAATCTCCTCTGACCAACGAATTCTTTCTTTATTGCTCTAGAGACTCTAGAGACATTCAGAAAAGGTACAGATCTGGGGCCATGTCCCTGCTTTGCCCGCAGTCGGTAGAGCAAGACGAACGAGGATCGAGAGTCATTATTGTCATTATCCTGTCAACGACGAGCGTCCAAATCTCGCTGGAGCGCAACACGTTGATCAATCGTGCAAGCGCTGCAAGCTGAGGAAGCCACATCATTTCTCTTGTTTGCGCATACAATCATGTCATATCGACCTGCTTCATTGAGCTTTGCCACCTTTTGCATCTCGTTCAAGGCTTCTGATTTGATGGTCCTTGTGTTGCGGAGCGCTGGGTCCAAGCTCTTAGATGGCCGACTGGACCGATGTTGCTGTTCCCACATCCAGCGCTCGTAATTTGCACGTCGAAAGGGACTTGACACAAGCATCGTTCTTATAGATCGCATGACATGGTATGCTTTATCCTGCTTGATCGTTGGGTATCACGGGCTGAAGTGTATGCTCGCCACCGAGTGTTGCTCGGGCTGCGAAAGGATGAAAACACCTAATCAACGAGACTTGTTTCAGAGAGACTGATCTACAACAATAGGCGAGACCAGAAAGTGTTTTCCTCGCATACTCCGTGCGGATGCGCAGGTGTAATGAAGAATTTCCCCTACGTACAACGGCGCAGCTCGCCAGAGGGACGCAGCTGAGCTCTGTAAGTGTCTTGCAGCGCGTGAATCATGGCAAGGATCATTGACGTGCGATGAAGACGTCGCGTTAGTAGTGTGAAGTGTGAGCCTAACCGAAGCGTACTGCCATCGCAAGAAGGATCTTGGGCACATGTTACGTTCCGAGTCCAGGTACGAGCTAGCGGTTCACAAATTACAAGAAAGCTTTGCGATCATAGTCTCACCACCTCATAACTCAAGAGGCATCATACCTGTCGCAGCAGTCAGGGACAGATGCCCATATTCGGCTGAAAGGTGTCTGTTGAGTATGTCCATCAAACGACTGTTGGCCGTCAAACTTCTCCTACTTTCCGACCCAATCCGTTTAATTACATCCAGAGATGAGCAAGCTGACACACACGACTCCAACACACAACATCACAGACATCGCAGACATCACAACTGTCATAACAGACAGCATTGGACTAAATCAAAGCCACCAACGACGATATGATTGCAAGCAACACGCAGTGTTACACCGGTTAATAATCGAATGGGACCTCACCCACACCCCCAGCAGAGCCACTGCCACTTGCAGGAGCAACAAAGTCGCTGAGGTCAAAGGCGTTAATATCCCTCCTACTACACTTTGCCGCCAGATCGCTCCGGTTCAACAGCTCCAACGCCACCCTGAACGTCTCCCACAAGCTCCCACTGGTCGCGCTGTCCTTCTCGGCCGCCATGCCCAGCGTCTCCGCTTCAGCTTGCTGCAGCGTCAGCGCCGTGTAGATGTGCTCCGCAGCATCCTGATACATCTTGAGGTTGAGACAGGAGATCGAGAGGTTAAAGTGACAACGCACAAATTCGGGTTGCAAGTTGAGCGCGTGATGGTAGTACTGAATCGCCTCGGCACTTCGTCCCGAGTTCGAGAGCGTCGCACCCAGTCGGTTATAGAGCAGCCAGTCTTGTGGCCGAACGGACAGTGCGGTGGAGAAACAATCGACAGCCTTGTCATAGTCTTCGCTCGAGTTGAAAATGACACCCAGCGCCACTTGGACGTCGGCATCGATCTCGCCCCTCTCACCACCACTACGCACCATGGCAATGAGCAGGCTGGTCAAGCGTGAGTGCTTCTCCACCACCGAGGCAGAGGTGCTGTGCGACGAAACGCTGTCACTTCGGCCACGCTGCTTGCCTAGGTTTGCGGCATCAACTTCAGCTTTGGCCCGCTGAACCACCTCGCGGTACTTGTCGTTGCTCTCGATCCATCGTTCGATCGCCTCGTACGCAGCGGTGCGGTCGTTTTCGTTGGTGTAGCTCACAGCGAGCGCCAACCAAGCGTCCCTAAGGTTGGCGTCAAGATCGAGCGCCTTCCGCAGCGCTGCAATCGCTTGCACCTCTCGTTCGTTCTCCTGCTGCTTGACACCGAGGTCATACCACGCTGATGCGTTCTGCGGATCCTGCTGCACAGCGGCTTCCTTCTCGAGCACCGACTCGAGACCAGCTGGAAGTCCACCGGCATGTGCGGCATGGTGGCGTGTTGAAGCGATGTAAGGATTGTCGCTGAGGAAGCGGTAGACTGGCGCTGGCTGCATGGACGTAGTCGCCCCAGAGCGTTGTGGCAGAGTAACGGGTCGGATACCCGCAGAAGTGACCTCGAAGTTGTCCCAATCGCTCTGCAGCTTGTCCCACTCGGCCGTCTGCGCACCCGGATAGCCTCTGCCCTTGGTTCCTTCCCAGCGGCGACCAACAAAATCGAGCGCTTCGTCCTCCTCCATTTCGTTAGTGGAACGGTTCAGATCTTCCTCCCATCGCCTGTTGAAGGTGCTGGCGTGCGGAATGTTAGCTCCGAGACGCTGGTATCGCTCGAACTCCTGGGCATCGGCATCATCCTCGCGCATTCGAGCAGTGACATCGCCACCGTCTCCGACAAAGGCCCGAGCGCTCTCGCGCATCGCCTGCTTCTCGATAGCCTCGCTTCGTGCATCTTCCTCGGCCCACATATCGTTAAGCGCCTGCTGATTCTGAATCTGCTGCTCGTTGCGCAGAGCTTGCGGTAGATCGGACTGCTGCACGTTGTTCTTCGCCAGTGATTTTTGTACGCTGGGCGGCAGATGCGAGAGTCCACCACTGACTGCCATCTGGTTTGCCCACGAATAGGCCTCTTGTTGCGACTGCGGCTGCGCCTGCTGTGTGGTTGATGACGCGCTGAGATCGTGCGCTCTGGCCTTGCCCTTATCGAGCGTCGTGGTAGAGGTGCCGGCGTTCTCGACAATGTTGTCACCCTCGATGCCGGCTTGCTTGTCCCGAATCTTGCGCATAAGATCGAGAAAGTTGCTTTGACGAAACTTTGAGCTTTGGTCATGCTCGACAGAAGAAACGAGTCGACCTGCGGTTCGGGCGAGTTCGTCTCGTTCTTGGGGGTCAGCATAGTCGACCTTTTCAGATGGCTTGACATCGGCCGTTGCTGCGGGTGCCTCCGGTGCTGGCTTGGACGAGACTTCGAAAGCTGTGAAGGCTTCTGCCCATCTTGCATTGTCAAGTTGAGGTGCTGCTATTGCGTGGATCTGATGTTGCTCCTGCAGATGGCTTGGCGAAAAGTGCCTATTAGGTGCAGTGTGAGGCATAGACATCATGCCCATGTGCATCCCCATGGGGATGACGTTGGGATGAATGGCGTGTGAAGAGTGTCGGTCTACGTGCATCTGCTGTGCAGGCTGAGCCTGGACGCTGGACTGCGAGGCTTCTGCGCTAAGAAAGTCGGAAGCCCAACCGGATTGCACAGCAGCTCGTGGGGCGGCTTGAATAGTCGAGCTCCTCGAAAATGCAGGACGGAAGCTGGCTTCGAGATCGGCCATGCTAGGACCTGGTGTGGATCGATGATGTTGGCTCTGCATGGGCATGCGCGAGCCACTCGGCAGGTTGCTACGCAGCTGCGAGACGTCGAATGCATCGTGGAGATTGCCCTGCGAAGCCAACGGTACTTGCTGCGACGGAGCGTTGAAGAAAGCAGGCTGCTGCTGCTGGGATGAGGAGGCAGCAGCATTGTGCGATCGGAACGAGGGTGATTGCTGCTGAGCAAATGGACTGGAGGCGAACGTGTCTTGCTGCGCACCGCGATCCTGACCAAAGCGTTTGCCAATGTTCTGAAGCGGGTTGGAGGGACCGCAGCCTGCGCCACCCGAGACAAGGTCGGACATGGACATGGTGGGCCACCACGCGCGAGCTTTGCGTAGTCGAGGGTGTACAATTGAGAGTAGGTGTTGATGCTGATGATGGTGATGGGTTGTGCAAGGCAAGTTGAGGCCATGCGTGAATCACAACGGTTATTCTGAAGGCAAATCTGAAGAGCCCATTTCGATGGCCATAAAGCCGGTCCTATCAGCCGGTGATACAGCCATGAGCGCTAGACAGTTCGGTCGAAGCCGAACGTGGAGCACTCGTGACTGCTCTCCCAAATACTGAGCACAAATCACGAATCGTGGATTTTTGGAGAAACACGCCGTCTCGCGCGACAAGCGTCTCTTTTTCGTCACTTTCACAGTCATAATTCGGGCGAAGCGTGAAGCACGAAGCGTGAAGGATTCACGATTCGTATATTCACGTCTCTAGGATAAACATTTGCTACATGTTAGGTGACCTCATACTAACACTCATGTTTAGATTCCCCGGTTCGTGTTCCATGTTCAACAAATCGTAAATCGTCGTAAATCGTAAATCGTGAATCACGAATCAACTTTCTCCATTCACGATTCACGATTTCGATGATGTAGCGACAGACTTGCGGCTGTGTGTGGTCACAGATACGATTGTAACGACAGCGACGCTTGCAAAGGCGATGGCAACAAACGGAGACACGGAAGCTTCAGAAAGAAACAATGAGCTCGCTACGATTCTTCCTGGTGCGGGAGAATACCCTTCTGTCGGAGCGCATCTACGTTGGGCCGGGACTCGAGGTCCTTCTGCAGTTGGTCTTCGAGGCGAGCTCTCTCCAGCTCCTCTTTCTTTCCCTGCAGAGCAGGTGCAACTGACTGATCCTTGAGGATACCTCGGTTGACGAGGTCGTTCTTGTCGGGTCTCCTCTCGAGTCTTCCTTCCAGCTTGTCTGTCAACTGGTTCTTTTGCAGTTCATCTCGCTTGGCTTGCAGAGAAGGTGCCACCGATTGGTCCTTGAGGATTCCTCTGGACACTAGGTCGTCGCGTTCAGGGCGACGCTCAAGTCGTCCTTCGAGCTTGTCGGCGAGTTGCGACTTTTGCAGTTCGTCGCGAGCAGCTTGCAGAGAAGGGGCTAGGTTGCCAGGCTTGAGGATGTTCTTCTCCTCGAGCTCGTGACGGTCCGGGCGATGACCTAGACTTCGTTCCAGTCGCGCACGATCTTCTTCCGAGAGAGGGCTCTTGGGAGGATGATCAGCCGTACCGCTAGCGGCGTTGGCAGCGGCGATGTCGAGGTTGTTGATCGTGGCTGTCGTGGGCAAGTGCAGGGCACGAGTTCAGCTTTGAGTTGCTGTTTTCGCTTAGCCCGTGGGCTGCCAGGTACTCACCCATTGGTGCGATGCGCGAAGTGCAGATGCTGTGGCTGATGATGATGCTTGGGATGGTAGTTGGAATGAGTTGCTAGCTGGCACCATGAACGTCACACGTCAAACCTTCAGGGGCTCAGCACAGCCAAATCAGCCGCTAGTTCTACCGCTCGGGCCTCCCTTACGAGACTCTCTCCACATTCACGATTCTTTTTTATTTTACTGTATTTGTTTGGAGGCATGCGACCTGTGTGTGTTGCGTGTTGTCTCTCGTTTGTGGCTGCACTACACGCTAGCCTTTCCTCTCGGTCAAGTCGCTCGCATCTTTTAGACTCTACTCTGATATGGGTAGCATTCACGATTCACGCACACGCATGACAATCGTGAATTCACATCAAACTCGTGACTGGCACGCTTGCCCGTCCAACCCAACACACAGTCATGACTTTGCCGCTGGAACAGACAGCACTCATCGATCTCAATGCTTTCTAATGACTCTGACATTAGAGCTTGAAACATGCCAGAAGCGTACAATATATTGTGCGTTGGTGGGCGTGCGCCGAGAAGGAAACGCGAAGCTTGGACTAAACTACAGCGGCAAGCGGCTTATCTTCGTCATCGCTGCTATCGCTGCTTAAATCGTCATCGCTCTCTTCGGTCTTGTCCACCGCCTTGATCGGCTTGCTCATCTTGCGGTCCGCAGAGGTCTGCTTCTTGAGAACACAGTTGACTTTGGGTTGCGCCTCCTTCGAGTCGGCGGCATCTGTCATGGCTGCCATCGAACCGCCCTTCTGGCCCTTGCGCTCAGCAGAGTCGAGCTTGCGCATCTTGGACTGGGCATCCTTGACGAAGACCCACTTGGCCGAAATGTCGCGGCCGTCGTCGCCCGAAGCAGCCCACTTGAACTTCTTCTGCAGCGCATTAGCAAAGAACTGACTGATATTCATCACCTGCAACCCAAGTTCCATCTTCTCGCTGTCGCCCGTCGAGTTGGCAAGACCTGTCTTGGCGGCTCTCTTCTTGCTAGCGGCGCCCTTGGCGTCTTTCTTCTTGGGCTTGATGTCGTTTTCTTCCTCCTCCTTCTTGACCTTCTTCTTGGGTGCAGCCTTGCCCTGCCCGAGATCGCTAAGACGGTCGTCCCATTCTTTGAGCCAAGCGAGCGTGATACGAGGATCAATGTAGTTGAGCTTGGACGTGCTCAGCGCCACATCCGATGTATTGTTCTTGTTGACCAGCTCCGCCTCTTGCTTCTTGATCATCTCATACTTGCTTAGGATCTTCTTGGCCGAACTGACAAAGTTACAGCTGGTGGCTTGCGACTTGTTGGTCTTGCGTTCCTTTTCAAGTCGTTTAGCCGTCTCGTTGAGCGCTTTGAGCTCCTCGTCGACCTGCTTCTTGTCCTTGAAGCCCTTGATCGACGATCGCACCTCCTCTTCGACATTTTTGGCCTTCTTGCCCTTTTTGGGTGTACCGTCGTCGCCGGTGAGACCTTTCTGTTCCAGCTGGTACTGCAGCTCGGACTGCTGGCGCTTAAAAGTCGACTCGAGCTTGGACTTTTTATCTGAGATCATCTGCTCCTCGTACTGCTTGACTTTTTCGGCGTCCAGATCCTGCTTCTGCATGATCTTGTCAAACTGCTTCATGAAAGGGTGCTCTTTGACCTTGAACTCCTTTTTCAACTCGCTGACTTTGTGGAAGGTCAGGATCTTCTGCTGCTCCTTCATGATCTCGTAGCGGATCTGGAAGATCTTGTCCTGCGTACGTTCAAGATTGCGGTTGAGTAACATAGGGTTCACCGTCTTTTGATGGTTGCACAGGATGGCCACCTGTCGATTGGCTTCGTTGTAGGCCAGACGCAGGTTGGTCTGGTTGATCTCGCGCTCGGCTGCGTTGGGCCGTGACTTGAGCCATTCTTCGGTCTGCTCGAGCAAGCCCTGGAATGTGACGGAAGCATTGTAGGTACGGAAGACCTTGGCGCTCAAGCCTTTCATGTACTTGGACAGGAACTGGTTGACCGAGTTCGGCTGAAGCGGCTGCATCTTGCCGCTCCCGGACTCGGGAGCGCAAAAGATGGGATCCGAAGGCTTCTTGCGTACATAGTTGCCACTCTTGTCCTTCATGCCGTTGCTCTTGAGAAACATGGCAATGTTCTTGAAGACGTCAGGATTGGTGATCTTGAGATCCTCTTCGAACTTCATCGAGTCTTTGCCTAGGAACTCCAGGTGAATGGTGTCGGGCATCTTGATCTGTGCGTGCTCGCAACGCAACGAACAGACGCCGTACGTCTCGGCCTCATCTTCGCCCTTCTCGTTACCGGCACGCAGCGAAAAGTTGTCGATCAGCCAGACGATGGTGGCGATCTGTCGTTCGTGTCGCACCTTGGACTTGAGATTCTTGTTGACGTCGCGACGAATCTGTTTAACAACTGTGTCGAGCTTTCGCGCCTTTTCAAACTTTTCACGGTCCGAGTTGGTCTTGAAGTTGGAAGTGGCGTCGAGGAAGACGTACTTGTACTGGCCGTTGATGTTTTCCTTCCAGTAGGCGAGCCAGGTGACGTCCTTTTTTTCGACGACTTCGGCCCAATCACCCATGCCTGCCGGAGGCTGTGGAGCAGGATGATCTGCACTGTGGTTGATGGTAATGTCGCCGGGCGAGATGCGACGTTTGACCTTGCCTGCTTTAGGATGCGCACCGCGACCGAGGAAGAGACCGGGAGGCTCGACATTGACATTACCCACACGCTGCTCGACGCCATCAACGAGGCAGATCTTCCACTTGGTCTCTTCGGCCTTGCGCTCTTCAATCTCGCGCTTGCGTGCCGAGGGAGCCAAAGCCTTTTTGCGTTCGAGCTCGGCATCCTTGAGACTGCGCCAGTAGTTGTACATATCACGGAAGTCGAGCTTGTCGAAGGACTTGATCTGTGTGCCATCTCTAGGGGGATACTTTTTGAGATCCGTCTTGAAATCGTCAAAGAAATTGCGGTTGAAGATAGCATTTTGGGCATGTTGTGTCTCGAGTTTGACGGCATAGAACATGGCGATCTCTTCGGTTTGCCATGGCAGATCAACTGGCCTCCCGTCGTACTTGAGCTTGACATCCTTGGGCAAGGGTTGATATGGATCGGGGAAGCGGGGACCCTTGTGGATGAGTACGTCCCACTTCTTTTCACCTGAGCCGGTGATGGACATGGTCTTGGGGGGCTTTCGATTCGACTTGGACGATTTGCTCAATGGTTTATCGTCATCATCATCATCATCATCGTCGTCTTCTTCGTCGTCGTCGTCGCCTTCGTCGTCATCGTCGTCATCGTCTTCGTCATCATCACTACCGTTGCTCTTCTTGACGAGGGCTGTGAGTGGCGCGTCCGAATCCGAGTCTGAGTCGTCATCGTTGTCATCGTTGTTGCTGCTGCCGCTGCGTTTTTGGACGCCATTCTGCGATGAGACGGTCGAGGTAAGAGGAGCGTCGCTGTCACTGTCCTCTACCTTTGGCCTTTTGGCGAGAGGCTTCTCTTCGTCGTCGTCGGAGCTCACTTCACTACCGCTGAAGAGACTTGGCTTGGCTGAACGTTTTGCCTTTCCATTGGTCGAGGTCGACGCAAACGACGCAAGCATGGGTTCATTCTTGACTTGAATGCTGTTCATCGTGCAGGCGCAGGAGTTGCAGTGATCGGTTGGAGCAATGCTGGGTCGAAGGGGGGCCAGCGGCGTTCGACGATATAGACTTCCGTGGACGATTCGTACGAGGCTGGTGAGATACGTAGACGCGTGCCTCAAGTGGAAGCTGCGATGCGAGTTTGGAAAGAAGCTAGGATGGTACCAGCTGTGTGTCTTTATTCGGTGGTGGATAATTGGGCTCGATGCTGGGAACAACAGTTACGAACAGGGTCACTTTTTCGGACCAAGCCGCAGAGCAAGCTGTGGATCGTGAAGTACAGAGAATGTAGAGAGAAAGGGAGCACGCGTGTAGGTCGACGAGCAGCACCGCAAGTATAGAGCAGATGCGGCGATGAGCTATGTGAGTCAGATGCTATGCGCCTGCGGAGATGTCGTCCGATTGGACCGCGTGTGAGTGTGACTTTGAAGGAAGACTAATGAATTGATTGATCGGTGAATGCAGGAGTGGGAAGAGCGAAATGCGAGATGCAAAATGCGAGCAGGTGCCGATGTGAAGGTAGAGAAGAGAGGAGCGAGCGAAAGACAAGAGCGTGTGAGATTTGTGAGCACTGAGGTTGAGTCGGCTGTGTGTTCAAGCCGATGTATATACAAGAGCACAACGCATCGGTAAAGAAAACGCAAATTGGTGACAGACGCGGACGGTGTTGTTTGTTTGTGACGGCGGCAGAAGCGTGAAGAGGAAGCAACCTTTTTTGTATTGGGCTGTCTGTCTCTTTTTTCTCGCCCTTTCTTCCCGCTTCGCGATGGAGTGTGTCGGATTTTGGTTGTAGCAAGTCACGAGTCGTCAGTTCACGTTTCAGTTGTAGGACGCGCGTGGAGGACCGAGCGAGATGGCTACTCACAAGACTTACGTTAGCGTAGTTAGTCCCACAAAATCACAGACAGAATGGCTGGGTTCTTCTTGAGGACTCACTCTGAGCAATCACGAGCTACGAATCAAAATGTGGATGTAAGACAGACACTTCCCACGTCACTGAACCAGAGTCTAGATCACGTTGCACTTGACGCGTATATGGTTGATGATGGCTCTTTGGTTTCCGTCCTATGAAAGGCAACCAGCTCGATCCGTTTTGTACCCCCTTCAAGAATCAGAGTGTCATGGAGCTTCATTGAATTCAGTCAGCTCTTTCCTCTTTCGTGTGTATTCCAGTCGTCAATCCAGCTAAGGTAGTCCAGCTCGGGTGGACTTCAACGATCAGAAAGAAGCGCTCACTCGTGACTGTTTCGCTCCGCAAAACGTCTTTCGCGACGGCCTTCACGAAAGAAAACGATGTGCTGACCTGTGCGAGCCAACAACGACGGAGTAACACGACGGTATGAAAATGCCGAATGCGTCTCGCCGATCGCGCTAAACGAAATGCGTTGGCTCGCAGGCAAGAGGTCTTTTTTGGTCAACTTAGCTGGCAAAGCTCCAAATTTCATCTTGTCTCTCCTCTCTGTTTCACACTCGCACGAAAAAGCCAACTAATTCGGGTCCGCAAGACCCAATCGACAGCTCCACACAATCGTGAATATTTCACGTCCACTCACCATTTGATGTTAGTCACATCGTCGATCCTCACCCTCGTCCAATCTCATCTCTGCAAGGATCCCTGCAACTGCCTCGCGAAGCCTCATTGACCGGTAAGTTGAGAATCGACAGCCGCATCGAGCAAATCAATCACTCAGCTCGCATCACTCGATCCAGCCTGCAGCAGCAGCAGCAGCAGCAGCAGAAGAAGAAGAAGAAGAAGAAGAAGAAGAAGAAGAAGACGCACAAGTTATCGAGATAGATCTCGAACCTTAGAACAGACGGAACTGGCCTTGGTGCAGCAGCAGCGCTTGATATGCACAACTCGCATCGATGATTCCGGCTCAACCTTGATCTGTTCGACTTGCTCTAGTACATGAATCAAGCTGAACAGTCACCTAACTTCGCATTCGCTCTTGCTTCCACTCCTATCGACGATCCTTCTGGCAACGTGATTTCGCCTCGAAACTCGCTTACATCAGGCATCTACAAATACTATCATCTTGACATACACTCGCAATCATGTCGCAACTCTACCGCGACCCATGGGCCAAGCGCGAGGCATGGCGCAAGCACCCCGTCTTCTCTCACCGTTTCTTTGCACGTAACATCTTCCCCGGTTTCGGATTGGGACTCGGCGCGTTCGCAGTGTACCTTGCGATCGACACCATTACACATCCTTCCAACATTGAGAAGCTCAAAGAAGACGCTCGCAAGCAGACTGGCCGCGATCACTAGCCGGCGTCGTAGAAGTACATTGCAATTCAGACTTGTTTGGTTTACCGCACGGATCGCCCCGTCGATGCTGCGTAAAAGCCTGGCGTAGCTGATGGATACTGCCAGACGTTGTGCATGATTTGAGACACACAGTCCGCTAGCATCGTCTGTTGAGGCAGCTTGAACTGGACAACTTTGGCTATCAGGATCAGTCTGAGGCATGAAGATTGGCACCACTGAGATCATTCGCTGAGACCGAGCCGATCTGAGTCGATTCACAATCTCCAAGCTTTATGTCATGATCACAAATCATGAATTCATAAATCACAGGAATCGTGAGCATATAGATGGAGAAGAAGGACCACGATCCGTGTACGAAATTGACACTTGTTAGGTCATTGTAAGAACACGATTTAAGCAAGAAAGTGTGATTCGTGATTCGTAATTCGTAATTCACGATTTGTAAAACGTGACACACGTGTGACGAAACCAAAGAATCGACTGCTCGCACGATAAGAAGAAATTGTCCGCGGCAATGCAAGCTGGGGAGGAGCAAAGCACGCAATTTCAATCTGAACATGCGCCTTCTAATTTGCCATGCTTTGCAGAAAATGACAGACAAGCCTCCCCGAGATGCACAGTTGAGTCATGGATCAGCCTAGGAAAAGGCCGTGTGCGCGAATCAAGGAGCTCGCTTTGTTCATCTTTGGCGGCTCAGACACGCTGTGGCAGACAGGGTCCCTTGAAACAGGCGACCTTGTAGACGATCGCCCCGCACGTACGCTGTACTGCAAAACATGGACTGGTGAAAGTGATTTGTAACTACGCTGCTCCAAAGTCCGCAGAAGACGACACAATCGTTGTTATCCATGGCAGCAGAAGGATTGCCTTCCGGGCAGGATGGCCGACATTCATGATGGCAAGAGAGAAGGACGACAGAAGATCGTTGAGTGAAGATCGAATCGCAAAATTTTCAGCTCGATGTGTGTGACTGTTCGGCGGCGGTTGTTGGGTGGCAGCGTTCAGGCAGAAGTCAATCCTGACGTGAAACAGCCGAGCAAAGACCGTGCACAAGATGCAGTGTGAGTGAAGCTACAACGAAATTTGATTTCTTCTCAACGATCTTCCGGTCGTCCTAGCAATCGTGAAATACCGTTTGTGAATCGAGCAAGCAAATGTTTGCTCAAATCAATCTGATTGGACGTCTCCCGGCTCTGGCTCTCTGATGGCAGTACGCCATGGCGATTGATCTCTTGATCAAGACCAAGAAACATGAGCCGAGATGCATCCCTCTGGCCACCTTTTTGTTTCGTGATGATTGGCGGGCGTTTCCGTGCCGATTTTCTGCGGGGGTCTTGGGTCGCTTTCGCCATAATGCCAAGAAGAACAACATCTCGACTTCCACCCTGTCACATGGCTTCAAATACATGCGACCCCAAAGCGTGATGTATCGAGTGGATGACAGCACAGTTGAGACACTTGTGGCGGCGCGGCGTGGAATCACAAACGGTGGCGTGGGAGTGTGACAGCGTCTGCTTCGGGCGGGTGCCTAGAGGTTGTGGGCACGGTTGATCCGCGTTGGCAGAGAGCTGTCAGAACTTACTTCGGCTGGAATCCGATTTCTACTTTGTACTTACCTTGGTGGTTCTTCTTGTTTCGCTTCCACCACCATCTCATTGGATCCCATCTGATCCCGTCCCTTCTCATCCCCCCCCCCTGCTTCGGCTTCTCCGTTCACCCTCCCCTCTTCCGCACGTACATCACAATGGCTAACGCTCCTCACGGTGGCGTCCTTAAGGACTTGCTCGTTCGCGATGCTCCCATCGCCGCTCAGCTTCGTCAGGAAGCCGACACGCTTCCCGAGATTGTGCTCACCGAGCGTCAGCTTTGCGACTTGGAACTCATCATCAACGGTGGCTTCTCTCCGCTTCAAGGTTTCATGAACCAGACCGACTACAACGGATGCCTCGACAACATGCGTCTGGCCGATGGCAATCTGTTCCCCATGCCCATCACGCTCGATGTGGACGAACAGCAGATCGAGGCGCTCAAGATCCAGCAGGGCGCACGCATCGCTCTGCGCGACCCTCGTGACGACAACGCGATCGCCATCATCACCGTTACCGACGTCTACGCCGTCGACAAGGTTCGTGAGGCCACGGCCGTGTTTGGTTCCGACGATCTTGCTCACCCCGCCATCACGTACCTGCACAAGTCGGTCAAGAACTTCTACGTCGGTGGTGACGTTCAGGCGGTTTCCAAGCCTGCCTACTACGACTACGTTGCTCTGCGATACACGCCCGCCGAGCTGCGTCAGCACTTTGCCAAGATCTCGTGGCGCAAGGTGGTCGCTTTCCAGACGCGTAACCCCATGCACCGTGCGCACCGTGAGCTCACCGTGCGTGCGGCTCGTCAGCGCCAGGCCAACGTCCTCATCCACCCAGTCGTGGGTATGACCAAGCCCGGTGATGTCGACCACTACACGCGTGTGCGTGTCTACCAGTCGCTTATGCCGCGTTACCCCAACGGCATGGCTACACTCGCTCTTTTGCCGCTTGCCATGCGCATGGGAGGCCCTCGTGAGGCGCTCTGGCACGCTATCATTCGCAAGAACTTCGGTGTGACCCACTTTATCGTTGGCCGTGACCACGCCGGTCCCGGCAAGGACTCGAGCGGAAAGGACTTCTATGGCCCTTACGACGCACAGACGCTCGTTACCAAGTACACCGAGGAGCTCGGAATCGAGATGGTGCCGTTCCAACAGATGACCTACATCCCCTCTACCGACGAGTACCAGCCGGTGGACGAGGTGACGCCAGGCACACAGACCATGGATATCTCGGGAACCGAGCTGCGTCGTCGTCTGCGCACGGGTGCTGCGATCCCGGACTGGTTCTCGTACGAATCCGTGGTCAAGACGCTGCGCGAGTCGTACCCGCCCAAGGCCAAGCAGGGCTTTACGCTCTTCCTCACCGGTCTGCACAACTCGGGTAAGGACCAGATCGCGCGTGCGCTCCAGGTCAAGCTCAACGAACAGGGCGGCCGATCGGTTTCGTTGCTTCTTGGCGAGACCGTTCGTTCCGAGCTCTCTTCCGAGCTTGGCTTCTCGCCCGACGACAGGCAGAAGAACATCCAGCGCATCTCGTTCGTTGCAGCCGAGCTTACGCGCGCCGGTGCCGCTGTGATCGCCGCTCCCATTGCGCCCTACGAAAAGTCACGCGCCACTGCGCGTGACATCATCACCAAGACCGGCGGTGCTGGTAACTTCTTCCTGATCCACGTCGCTACCCCACTCGAGTACTGCGAGGCTACCGACCGAAAGGGCAACTACGCCAAGGCACGTGCCGGCCAGATCAAGGGCTTCACCGGCGTCGATGACGTCTACGAGGAGCCCACCGACGCCGATCTTGTCGTCGACATCAGCCGTCAGTCCGTGGCTGAAATCACCCACTCGATCATCTTGTTGCTCGAAGCCCAGTCGCTCATCTAAAAGCTCATGCTGACGTACAACTTAGACCTCTCTGTACTTGCACATCCGCATCAGACCCTCATACACGTTTGCTAAGCAATCCCACAATCCGCCACGACCGCATCCCTTTTTCCCTCTCGTGTTGTTACTCAAGTGCTTCCTCTTGAACTGCTCATTTCAAACTTTCGTCTTGCAGCGATTCGCAGCAGCACTTCTCCTTGGGATCCTCCTCTCCGAGCATCTGCATCCCCGCAACATGCTCGGACTCGTGACTTGATTCAGCGAGTATACGGCAACATAACAGACGTGTGTTGAGAGACCAAGGTCTGTCGAAAGAGGCCCATACAGTGTGCAGGAGCAACAAAGCGGCATCGTTTACCAATCAAAGCCAACAAGGGCGAACACGCGTGCAATGGCAAGCAAACCAACAACTGGGCCAAATGAATGTATTCACGATTGGATCGCAATTAGGATGACCGTAAGATTGCATGGAAAACCAAGACAGAGACTAGAGCAAAGAGTGTGAGTTGTATAATAGATGTACATGAACAATCGAAGACAAAAAAAGAGAGTGAGAGTTGGGGAAAGGACCATAGAGAGCGGGTGCCAGCTGTCGCCTTGCAAAAGGGGAGGCACTACGCGCAGCCTCGGTCATCTTCCTCTTCTATGAAAACGAAGAGCTGGGGGGCAACGGGTGCGATCAGGCCACGACGTTGACCGTGTTGCCGGTCCAAAGCCTCTGTCCGAGGGGACGAGCCCTCCTGGCGTGAATGTGGAAGTTGTCGGTTCCGGGAAGACCAATGTCGAGACCCAATCCGGTTCCGATGATGATGTTTCCATTACCGTGACCGCTTCCGGACTGGTTGCTGCCGACAGTCTGATCGTTGCCGATGATGATGTTGCCGTTACCGTTGCCGCTGCCTTGGTTGCCGGAGCCGACCTTGTTACCCGAACCCAGGATGAGGTTCAAGTTACCGTTGCCAGTTCCCTGACCAGATCCAGTACCACCGTTTCCGTTGTCGGAACCGACAGTGTTGTCACCGAGCGAGACGTTGCCGTTTCCGGTTCCAGAACCGTTACCCGAGCCAGTGTTGGAGTTACCGTTGTTGCTGCCAATCTTGCCACCACCAACATTGGCGTTTCCGTTGAGAATACCGTTAAGAGCGCCATCGTTGTTGTTGCCATTGTTGCTGCCGGCATCCTTGGCCAGGTTGAGGTTGCCATCACCAACACCGTTCAAGAGACCAGAGTTGTTGTTGCCGTTCTTGTCACCGTTACCAGAGCCAGCGTTGAGGTTGCCACCAGCAACACCGTTGCCGATACCGCTGTTGTTGTTGCCGCTGTCGTTTCCATTGTCGCTGCCCAAGTTGGCGTTACCGGTACCGACGCCATTAGCAATACCGTCGTTCTTGTTGCCGTTGTTGTTGCCATTCTCGGATCCAAGGTTGGCGTTGCCATCAGCTACACCGTTTGCGAGTCCGCTGTTCTCGTTGCCGTTCTTGTTTCCATTGTCTGAGCCGGCGTTGAGGTTTCCATCGGCGACACCGTTGACAGAGCCAGGGTTCTTGTTACCATTCTCGTTGCCGTTTCCGGAGCCAAGGTTGGCGTTGCCGTCGACGACACCATTCAGCAGACCCGAGTTCGAGTTGCCATTCTTGTCACCGTTGTTCGAGCCAGCGTTAAGGTTGCCATCGACGAGGCCGTTGCCGGAACCGGAGTTGCCGTTACCATTCTGGTTACCGTTGTTGGAACCCAGATTGCCGTTGCCCGACAGATCGCCGTTGCCTGAACCCGAGTTATTGTTGCCATTCTGGTTGCCGTTGTTGTCACCAAGATTGGCATTGCCGTTTCCAGAGCCGTCGAGCGAGCCGCTGTTGTTGTTGCCGTTCTTGTTGCCGTTGTTGTCACCAAGGTTGAGGTTGCCGTTGCCGGTACCGTCCAGAATGCCAGAGTTGCCGTTGCCATTCTTGTTTCCGTTGTTGTCGCCAATGTTTCCATTGCCGTTCAACGCGCCGTCAAGGATGCCCGAGTTGTTGTTTCCGTTGTTGTTTCCGTTGTTGTTACCGGGGTTCAGGTTCCCGTTGCCAACACCGTTGCCAATACCGGAGTTGTTGTTTCCGTTGTTGTTTCCGTTGTTGTCACCGAGGTTGAGGTTCCCGTTGCCAACACCGTTGGCAATACCGGAGTTGTTGTTTCCGTTGTTGTTTCCGTTGTTGTCACCGAGGTTGAGGTTCCCGTTGCCGACACCGTTGGCAATACCGGAGTTGTTGTTTCCGTTGTTGTTGCCATTGTTGTTGCCAATGTTACCATTGCCGTTTCCGATGCCGTTGCCAATGCCGGAATTACCATTGCCGTTTCCGCCACCGTTTCCACCACCGTTTCCGCCACCATTTCCGCCACCGTTTCCACCGCCGTTTCCACCACCATTTCCGCCACCGTTTCCGCCGCCGTTTCCACCACCGTTTCCGCCACCGTTTCCGCCACCATTTCCGCCACCGTTTCCACCACCATTTCCACCGCCGTTTCCACCACCATTTCCGCCACCGTTTCCGCCACCGTTTCCGCCACCATTTCCGCCACCGTTTCCACCGCCGTTTCCGCCACCATTTCCGCCACCGTTTCCGCCGCCGTTTCCACCACCGTTTCCGCCACCATTTCCGCCACCATTTCCGCCACCATTTCCGCCACCGTTTCCGCCACCGTTTCCACCGCCGTTTCCGCCACCGTTTCCGCCACCATTTCCACCGCCGTTTCCACCACCGTTTCCGCCACCGTTTCCGCCTCCATTGGATCCACCACCGTGAGAGCCGCCACCACCATTAGATCCACCATCGTGGGAACCGGAGCCAGATCCAGGGCTCTTGGTGCCGGAACCGGAACCGGAACCGCTACCAGAGCCAGAGCCAGAGCCAGAGCCAAAGCCAGAGCCAGAGCCAGAGCCAGAGCCAGAGCCAGAGCCAGAGCCAGAGCCAGAGCCAGAGCCCCATCCAGCACCGTTGCCGCCCCAAGGACCGTTGGCTGGGTTCCAGCCCGAGGTACATGTGCAGTAGCAGCCGGCTAGCGGAGCCTGGGAGTATGTGGGAACGGGGAAGGACTGAGGAACTGGCACAGCCTGAGTAGCATTGGCAGCAGCAGGAGGAGCACAAGTGTCATCGCCGGCGTAGACGAGCGAAAGAGAGGCCAGCACGAGTGCCGACGAAGAAAGCTTGATCTTCATCTCCGTTGCGAAAGGCGTAGAGCCAAGATAGGAGTTGACAGGAGAATCGTATCGCAAGGGAGAGAAATGGAATAAGGGGCAGAGGAAGCTCCTGCGAGAACTAGAGAGTTTGATGAAGAGGAAGGATGAAGGAGAGAGATGGAGGGGACATAACGACGCTGCTTATATTGCTCTCGAGGTGAGTCCGACAAAGTCGGAAGAGGAGCAACTAACGAGCTGCAGGGGTCGCAGGGAAAGGGCTGAGAGTTCGCTAGACCAAGCTGCAACTGTGGCAGAGCATTTGCACGGTGGACGCAGACGAGGCCTTTGCTGAGCTTCTGCCTTTCTGTCCCAGATTTCGACACTTTCAAACAGCTACAAGGAGAGGTGCAGCATCAGACAATCACGGCACACAACCAAGAGGATGGCGCGAGAGCCGGTTTTGGACACGAGCAAGACTGTAAGCGAGAAAGGGAGACGAGGAGGAGCAACTTGAAAGCGTCAGATCAGGATGATTAGCCATGCATTGTCGCTGGCGCTGCATTCGACTCTGACGAAGAAGCTTCCAGGGAAACCATGCCGCAAGAGCGGAGGAGAGTGTGAAATCTTGCGTAGTATCACTGTGCTAGCGAAGCAATCTGATGCTGCTGCGAGCTGCATGTGAAGGTGCAAGAGAGATGCATGTTTCAAATCGAATTGCCATCGTCGCATGTGATGGCGATCATGTTGGAGCACTCAGAAAAGGTAGGGCAAGGCCATGAGAGAGTAGGGGTTACGACCAAGACGCAAACAAATCTGGGGGCTGTCTTGCGGGGAGCCGTGTCTCACAAGAAGGCGCAGACACGGGTGATCAAGACAGTGCGCTGATGGACAGGTGACCCGCATCCAGGAGTCCGACGATGGTGGTGCAGGATGTGATTGGCTGGACGGACAAACACGCTGAGAGTGAGTTGGGGGCAGATAGTCAAGACCAAAGCGTGAATGTGGGACCTTGACAGGAGCCGAAGTCGGAGTGGGAAAGAAACATGCAAGGCAAGCTGAAGAGTTGCAGCGGCCGATTTGAATGTCCGAAAGTGGGAAGATGGTGAGTAGACGGCGGCAAAAGGGGGCAGGAAGAGAGACAGAGTCTGGCGAGAAGCGGCGAGAAGAGAGAGAGGGAAGAGCGAGAAAGGACAAAGAAGGAGTTTAGTTCAGACTAGCTGGTGAAATCTGTGGACCTGCAGACCACGAGATGCAGAGGAAGAGGGCTCGAAAGAGGAACATGCAGTAGCGTGGGTGACTCTCAAGGGATGACTCTTCCAAGCGCAGTATGGCGAGATGGGTAACAAGCGGCTTTACGCTGGCATAAAATGCTAGCGAGCACTGCCGAGCAGATGGCAACTTTTGGCAGAAACGGACAGGTGACGGTGGTTGGCTGGGTTAAGCGACTAGCCGAACACGAGTCGATCAAGATTGGATGGGGACGTGTGGTGACAAGGTTTCATTTGCAACCAACAAAAAGAAAGAAAGGAAAAAAGGCAGAGCTAGGATGGGCTAGCCGTGTCTCAGCCCCCACGCTCTGATCGCCTCTCTGAGCTGAACCGCACCGGCTGGAGACAGAGTGAGAAAAGAAGGAAAATGTCTCGGTTAACGAAAAAAAAGGAACGAAATGAAGCCACTGCAGTTGTTGGCACCCTGTGACTGCAGTAGCACAAAGAGCGCATGCGGAGCGTTGAGTTTGGTCATGCAGATCATCCTTGAATCACGAATCATAAGTTAGGGCGATCAATCTTTTGGGCTTCTTTTTTCCACGCAGGTCCGTCTCGGTGTGAAACGCGGATCCACCGTTGATCCTGCTGATCACTCTGGCGCCACTTGGTTGGTCCTTTCTTTCAAGTCAACACAATCTCGCCATTCAATATCGCTCTCAGACGATTGACTTGGCGATTGACTTGGCGATTGACTTGGCGATTGACTTGGCGATTGACTAGACGACTGACTAGACGATTTACTAGACGATTGATAAGGCTGAGCTACATCTGACGGCAATGACTCGTCATTCACACAGGCTGGTGAGCGGGACAACTACCACTTTTACTCTGGCGCGTGTGTTCCCCGTCCTGTACTGTACTCGTGGTGGAAGGCCACATGTGACCTCCTCGCTAGTCACGCTGTGAGTACCAAGCCGGAGAGTGTTGGCTCAGCTTTCAACAGCAGGCAAGGAGCCGCGAAGGAGAAACTCATCGTTTGACAGCTCGTCCAAAGTTTGTGTCGGGATCGGTACAGCACAGCTGTCCAAACGCAGTGACCAAGCAACTTGGCATAGTTCCACCGTTTCAGTCCCAAGGCACCACTCTAAGAAGTCAACTCAGAGCCGCTGGTCAAGTCGAGATGGGACTGTATGTTTGTTCACAGTACATCACAGTTGGTGCGCCGCCAATTCGCCAATTGGTGCTCAACTCTAACCGTCAATAATTTGTGAATGTGAAGGATGACCATTTTACTTGATGCGCTGGTCTCTCTCATTTCAGCCCCGCTCTGTGATGCCTGACAGGTCTCCTGGCGCTAAAGCAAACGCGGAGATTTAATATTTCAATCTCAGTCGTAATTTGCGCTTGTCTGCGCGTTCCCCCGCATTCACGATTCACGGCTTGCACCAGCTTGCACCAGCTTGCACCAGCTTGCATTTTTGTGACTCACAATCGTGAATTGTGGTGGTGTGCCATCTGTTGAGACAATTACGAATGGGTTGACCCGCTTCTTTGGCTTGCCCCAACTTCCCGTCTTGGTCGTCGGAGATCCAATGCATCGTCTGGCTAAGTACGGCACACGGCTTCAGCAGCACATCATCACGACTCACGAATCGATAATCATGAATACTGCTCGCCCTGTTCTCGAGCCGATCAACACACAAACTCGAATTCAGCCCAGCCCAGGGGAGATGTTTGCACACACATGTCGACCAAACAAAGCCAAGCTGTGCTTTTCCCTTTATCCTTGGCTTTGCACTCCGCATTCGCTAGTTCAACAAGGCCCGCACTCCGCTCTTCCTGATTTCAGACCCACCTCTCTGCTCCTTGGTTTTGGCGGCTCTGACCCTGCCAATCATCTCGCGGTTCCGCCCATTGTCATCAGATGTAGACCAAACATCAACGCCAGTCAGGCCGAAGACTGTGGTCAGATCCCGAAATCATGATCGAAAGTTTCAGGTCGGTTCCGCTTTCGTGGCTTCACGATGGTAAAAAGCGACGCACTGCAATTAATCGTCACCGCAGAACCGATTCCAGCTGTGGACCGTCGGGTGAGCTTTTACCCCTTGCACATCAGGAACTAGAAGCAAGGAGCTCGCATCAGAGCTAGTCACGTCTTGCGTTTGCCGCATCAGTCACGAGTCGGCATGCGAGAATCTCGAATGAGCACAATCGACGGGAAAGCGGAAAGGCGAGTTTATGCATCCAAACTCGCGAGGGCTTTGCGCAGCTTTCCCGTTGCGTTTTTATGGAGCTAGCTAAGCGATGTTGCCGAACCGACGTTAAGTTATAAAAGTATAAAGCAGACTTGGGCGAGCTTGGACGGTTGCTGACCGTAGATGGGACCCTGGCGGCCAAAAATCCATACGTTGCCATATGAGGCTGAACGACTCGACTGATCGGGCGAATTTCTCTTGCTCGAGGCTGCCTCGAAGTGGCGATCAAGTCATCGTATCAGAACCAGCAATTGTATGGTCGTCCAGGAGATCGCAGCTGGTAATACAAAGTCCGTGTCATTCCATTACGGCAGCTCCTCTTGGCGCGAGTAATTCTGGTCTAGGCTGTGCTTCGAATCAGCAGGGGTATACGCGAGACTCTGTTGAACCTCGACACAAAGAGGAAATATCCCCCACCTCGGTCGTTCTGAATCACATGAATTCAACTAGTCCACTGATTGCCGTCACTACCAATGGCTCGTTCCACCCAGAAACAAGGCTCGCCAAGAACCGAGGCACATCTGAAGCTTCGGCTCTAGTTTGTTCCAAGACGAGACATTGTCAGTGGTAAGAACAGCCATCCGGTCTAGCCCTCGCTTGGCTATTCGGGTAGCACAAAGGCGCGAGGCGGGATCTGCTCTGAGCTTTGACACGTTGTTACAATTCGCAATCGTGAAGGTTTGAAACGCAACACCCAATCACGAATGCGGACCTTTCAAAACTCACGACTCCCTTGGCAAAACTATTCCAAGACGAAAACTTGTCGGTAGGTGCACAAGCAGGTGCACATAGTCACGAGATGATCAAACGCCGTTGCTTTGTCATGTACGACAATGACCGAAAGCGAAAGAGGTGCAAAGCATGCTCAATCAGATGTACGACAGGTGAGCAGTGACGAGACAAAGCCGGCGTATCGTTCTCCCCATAGTGGATCATAACGCTCTGTACGGCGCGGGGCGTTCTGTCACAGTGTCTCGAGGTTGATTCGAGTTTGTCTAGCCGCCAGTGCCGGCGCTGGAGAATCTCGCCAAAGATTTACTATGCAGGCAAGCCATTCCGTAGGCGCTGCAGAGCCGTTTTAGCCGATCTAGCTTCAAGGCGACTCGCACGTGCAGGTTCCTGAAAGTCAGATTCGTTCACACGATTCACGATTCGTTTGCCACGACACGCAAATCGCGAATTAGTGTGACACTGTTAAGGACCGATACTCTCACATATCTTTCTTCGACGCACGAGGCGTGAAACGTGAAGTCTACAAATCGCCGATCTGAGTCTAAGCTTTGTAATTTTTTCCACGATGGGAAACTTCAAGTATTTATCGATAAACTGAAGGAAATTCAACCAACCTCGTAACAGACGCTCTCACAGGCGGATCTTTCCTTGGTGTTCCGTGTTTTTGTCAACGAAATCACAGTGTGGAAGCAATCGCCGCCGATTCGTGATTCGTGATTGTTTGCTCTGCTGCAACCTGTTGCTCGTCTCTCGCGTCTCAGTCATCAAGCATGTCGGCCAAGCACGCAGCGATTGCGCTTTAAGCCTTGGCAGCGCAAAGCCACAGACTTGTGGTTGCTCATGCTGCGAAAAGAAAGAGTCACAAGTCAAGAGTCTGACTCAAGCAAGTACGAACTGCGACTTAGCGGTCTGTCCACGTTCTGTTGGGAGGCAGCCTCATGAAGCGTGTGCCTTGATCGGTACGGCGGGATTCGGAACGAGGCTTGTAAGTCGGACAGACATTCACGATATTTTGGAAATGGATTCTGTGATTCACGAATTCACCGCGCAAGAAGATTCGCAAGCTCGAAATACAAACCTTTGACGATTCACGATTCAATTTGGCTGACCAATACAAATCCGCGCAACCTCTGCGTCGCGAAGTTTCGAAATTTTGGTTGGCGGCGGTCGCTGTTTTTCCCTCTGCCCAGTTCCGGTCCTGAACGCTTCTTACCATTCGTGATTGCAATCGTGCATCACATCCTGGCTCGCAGTCGCAGTCACAGTCACGAGTGATTCACGATTCGTGATTGAGAGAAAGACGAAAATTTGCGGCGAGAGCACCCGCACCACACTGGAGCGCCTTACATGGAACCAATCGTGAATCCATCTTGTCACAGAGTGTTGTGACAAATGAGCGTTGCTCCAAGTCAGTCACGAATGTGTGCGTGTGTGTGTGCGTGTTTCCGATGAGATCGACAGCAGAGAGAGAATCTCGACAAAGTGTTGCACAAAGCGTCATCGAATAGCCTAGCCAGACGAATCGGCACGCACGGAAACACGCTCTCACTATCTACGATCAGTCCCTTCTTGTTCACCATCATCATCGTCACCACCTCTCTCTCCCTCCCTATCTCGTTTTTCTTGTATCCCGCTCGGATCTCGAAATCCACACACTCTCAAAAAATGGCCACCTTCACCGAACGTTTCACCAAGGGTACCTACCCCATCCACTCGGTCGCCGAGGCCATCAAGCCCGGTCCCCAGGGTGTCGACCTTTACTCGAGGTTCTTCCTCGCCGGTGCTCTCTGCTGGTGAGTTCTCCGTTTTGATTGCACAAGGAGAGAAGCGCCAATGGACTTGGCGTTTGTTGAGCAAGTGCGAAAAGTATACAGACTACGACACTCGAAGGAGGACGGATGTCGAAGCAGTATCTTGCTGGAGACTAGATTCAGTCTCGAAGATGCAGGTAATGCTGTTCATCTTCAATCGCTCCCTATCGCATCGGTGCACACTCATCTGGTCAGGAGGGGTAGGAACCGAGCAATGCAGATCAAGTTGCTACGAACTGATCCTATTTTTTTCGTATCGAGGTACCATGTTCCGGACGTGCTAGGGCAAGCGTATGGAACACTCAATCGCCTGGAAATCGAAGATGCGCGCCTTTCCGATGGTTTATAAACAGCCTCGTGGACGTGTTGAAACTGACTTTGTTGCTTTTCTCTGCCTCACAACCATGCACAGCTCCCTCACCCACGGTGCCGTCACTCCTATCGATGTCGTCAAGACGCGTATCCAGCTTGAGCCCACCGTCTACAACAAGGGCATGATTGGTGGTTTCCGCCAGGTGATTGCCAAGGAGGGTGCTGGCGCTCTCCTCACCGGTCTCGGACCCACCGTTCTCGGTTACTTCCTCCAGGGTGGTTTCAAGTTCGGCGGTTACGAGCTGTTCAAGAAGATCCTTGTTTCGCAGATGGACAACGACACTGCCGTCAAGAACCGCATGGCTATCTACCTTGGTGCCTCTGCTATCGCTGAGTTCTTCGCCGACATCGCTCTTTGCCCTCTCGAGGCCACCCGTATCCGTCTGGTTTCGCAGCCCACTTTCGCCAACGGACTTGCCCCCGCTTTCCTCAAGATCGCCCGCGAGGAGGGTCTCGGCGGCTTCTACGCTGGTTTCGGACCCATTCTGTTCAAGCAGATTCCTTACAACATGGCCAAGTTCGCCACTATGGAGGTTGTGCTCGAGAAGGCCATCCAGGCATACGGCAAGCCCAAGTCGGAGCTCTCCGGTGGTGAGGCTACCTTCCTCAACCTTGGCTCTGGTCTGATCGCTGGTTTCGCTGCTGCCACCATCTCGCAGCCCGCCGACACTTTGCTCTCCAAGATCAACAAGCAGAAGGCTCTCCCCGGTGAGACGATTACCGGTCGTATCACAAAGATGGCTGGTGAGCTTGGTGTCCGTGGTCTGTTCGGTGGTCTTACCACTCGTCTCGTCATGGTCGGCTCTATCACTGCCGGTCAGTTTGGTATCTACGGTGAGCTCAAGAAGGCTCTTGGTGCTACCAACACTGTCGAGATCTCCAAGGCCTAAACAAGAAAACATCAACAACACTATATGTACATTTTTCCTAGATCCGGTTTGTTTCTTGTTGTGTCCGAGGGCTACGAGATTCTCGTCGGTTAGCTGGCACACATCGCAATCGAATGCCCTTGTTCATAAGGTGCACACGTAATATATATGCAAGAATCACAACAGCATGCATTTGTTGCATTTTGAGCCCTTCGTTTCAGACGTGAATTTTGTGGTGTGATTTCGAGATTTGTTACAAAAGGGCATGTTTAGCACGAACCAAGCTGGTCGCGTCGAAGTTCTTGGTGAGATAGTCGAGCACAGTGTGCATCTTGAACATGAGCTTGCCGTTATTGGCGTAGCTTGCTCTCTGGCAGCGACTGAGCGATGCAATACCATCAGGGGCGCTTCTCTCGCCGTGGTTGCTTGGTTGGGGTCGCGAAATAGTGTACATGTGCTGGGAAAAAAGGTTTCAACCACGAATCGTGAATGTCGTATCGAGGCGAAATTGTGCAAGTCCGCGGATTGTGCCAGTCTCTTTCGTGCGATAGTCGGCACATCTGCACCGCTCGGCGTCGCACAAGCCATGCGAGATGCAACCACGAATTCGCAATTCGAGAACCACGAATCGTGAATTTCTCCACACGTATATGATCCATCATCAAGATCAACATTGTCGGCTCGATCACTGCTCGAGTATCCCACCGCTGCACGTACTGCTGCTACTGATACGTTGGAATCGACAGACGGGTCTGGTCTAGGCTACGCGGTGCCAGCGCAGAAGCATTGTTCGAAACCGACGCGCATCACCAAGCTCGTTTCGCCGGCACTCGATAGCATCGCATTGGTGCGACGCGTTCAACATCGAATCGTGCAACGGTATTGACGGATCCGAATCACGTAGCATACGCGAGACAACTGCGTGCACCGAGGTGCGGCTGCTCAACGCTTGATCATGGTATGTGTGGCTGGCAAGGGCTCGGTGGTGTGTATGTGCAAGGCTGACATTGCGTGTTGAGACCTCTGCTCTGATTGTCATGTGCATGATGTCGGTGCATGGCTTTTGTTCTGTAGTCCAACACACTGCGACCATACCTGTCGTGTGTGCGCTCGACGCTAACAGCGGCGCTGACGCTGTGCAACTTTGCATCGCAACGCGTTGAACGTCACAACCTGCCGGAAATCGAAGCGTCGTCGTCTCTCGAGGTGTTGCTGACACCGCTCACGATCTCGCGCAACGAAAACGAAAAGGTGCTCATCGAGGCGTCGGTCAACAGCATGCGCGTCAGCATCAAGATCAAGCAGGCCGACGAGATCGAGCGCATCCTCGCACACAAATTCACGCGCTTCCTGATGCAACGAGCCGAATCGTTTGTGATCCTCCGCCGAAAACCCGTCAAGGGCTACGACATCAGCTTCCTCGTCACCAACGCCAACACCGAGTCGTTGCTAAAACACAAACTCGTCGATTTCATCATCGAGTTCATGGAGGAGGTCGACAAGGAAATCTCCGAGATGAAACTCAGCATCAACGCAAGAGCCAGAATCGTCGCCGAAAGCTATTTAACCAGTGTATGTCGCACTCCCCGATTTCACCACTTGCACACATCAACAACTGACATGCTTGTTTCTTTGACAGTTCGCGTAATCCCCGAGCGCTCCTACAACCCGACTCTTGGTAATCATTCCCAGTCCCAATCCCATCACACAGCCTTCGCCCGCCTAACCCCTCCATCTCTCCACTCATCTCCCGTCACCCCACCACGTGCAATATCACTCTATGATCCTCTCCCGTAGCATGTCCGTGACTTGGACCCACTCATCCTGAGCATTAGTCCCGCACCGTGTCGTCCAAGCATCCATCCAACGCGCCACGTCCGTGCTGCGCGAAGCTTGCAAGTCCCACCTTGGATACCGCGACACGCATTCGTGAATTTCACACGGACGACTCACTGCCAACACGGGCGCAACAACGCAGGCGGTTGCACCGCACGCACGCCGGAGCTTGAACTTGAGCGTTGGATTGCATCTGCAAGGCGCGCGATGCCGGACGAACAAGTGTGGACTAGAAACAGAGGTTGAGAGGCGGTCAATCGCGTTTTGAGAGGCGTCGTTTTCGACTTGTCGTCGCCACTGCAGGGTGGTGTGGATGCGTGGACAGCGGCATTTCTTCATCAGCGTCCCAGGTGAGGTCGATGACATGGCTCGGATCATGCGTCGCTGATGAAGTGACGCTCGTATGCGCACCTGCCGGATCCATGGTTGCTCTCGCTGGCTCCTGCGACGTCTCACCGCGCTCATCCCGAGTTCTGCACGGCAGATTCGGCTCCACAAGCAAACCTCGTCTCAGATCCCTGGAATACGCAGGCTCGCCCGCTGAACGCTCGCCATACGTCCGTTCCGATTCCACAAACATGGGCAACGCCGCAAGCGCTTCCTTGGCATCCATATCCATCGCACTACAAGTACCCACGCCAATCGCCGACGCACCTCCGCCCGTCGTCCAAGGCTGGCTCGACGCATCGTTGCTTCCCACCGAAACTCCACCGGGCGAAGCCGGAGATGCATAGTTAGGTACCAAATCGCGTGTCACGCGTACCCCGAGCATCGATAGTGGGATAGCCGTGTTCAGCCAAAGTTTCCCAGTCCAGCCAGTGCGTGCGCCTGGCAGAGAGTTGCATGTTTCTGCATCGTTGACTGTCACCGCTCCTGGAGACTCCACCGCTGCCCGTGAGTTCACGCCGCTTCTGCCTGTTTCAACGACCCCAGCTCGAGCGTTTCCTCCAGCAGCTGCTCCCGCTGCTCCCGCTGCTCCCGCTGCAGCCGGGTTTGCCGCCGGCGGCGCCTCAAGATACTCTGCACACTCCCAAGGATTGAGTCCTCCCGAAGTGAACCATCCTTTCTTGAGTGCAGCTCCTGCACTCGACGCTACCAACCATGCATTGGCTGTAGTCGCATTATCCAGCCGGAACGACAGCTGCTGCAACTTGTCGCTTCGTTCCTGCGTAGCGAGTTCGATTGTCTGGAGCTGTGTTTCCAGCTCAGGCAAGCATGTACTCAACAGCGTGGGTGGCAATTCGTCGAGTACGAAGCTTAACGAGTCGAGGAGCAGCGCAAATGACCCACCGCACTCTGTCTTTTCGCCCGCTTGTCGCGTCAATTCGAGCAGAGCTTTGACAAGTCGCAGCGCGAGAGCTCTCATCGTGCCATTCCAGAGGCAACCAAACCGCAGGACAAGATGCATCAGCTGGAAAGTCATGCTGCCGTGTAAAACTGTCACGAGGCGTGCGACCTTGTCTTGATGAGACGCCGCCGCCATAGAGCCAAGTGCGTCTTCGAGAGAGGTGACAACGTGGAGCAGCAGCTGTGCGCATGAATCGGCATCGGTAGCGTTGAATATGAAGCTGTGTTGCTGCTCGCACATTCGCACAACGGAGCGTAGAGTCGATTCGACTTGTTGTTCTCCAACACATGGGCCATGTTTGGCGGCATCCGCCGCGGTCTTAGCTTGAGCCGGTGCATCCGCTCCATCGTCCGGACCGAAGTTGGTCATTCCTTTGTGTGAGTTGTCCATACGTCTGGGAGTTTTGTCCGCATCTGTACTCGCCGCCTTGACTTTGTCGGACAATATCTTGATGCCGATATCCGTAAAGCGCGAAACAAGCCCGCTCGACTGACAATCGCGAACGAGCTGCGCTCCGATGTCGGGCAATTGCACAAAGAGATCGTCAAAGATGCCCGAAGCTAATGCTTTGGTCTTGCTATCGGCTCTTGTCTGGAAGCTCGACTCGACGAGCTGCAGCCGCTCAAAGATCTCGACGAGCTCGGTAGCGACCACCGCTGTATCCCAACCATCTAGCCTATTCTTGACGGAAGCGGCGTCGATAGTTCCAACGTCACGCAGCAACAGGCTCGTTGGATCGAGACAAGCCATGGCTAGGTCAATGACGCGTGATGGATTGCAGCCCCACATTGACTTGCATGTGTCTTTGATCGCCAAAATGCACAGTCTGGGTTCCTGCCGGAAGGCGATCTGCATTGGTTGAGACTGCAGCAGTGCGTTGCAAAACGATTCAATTTGCGCCTTCTCCGATGCAGGAACGGTGGAAGTCTCGTCGAAAGCAGAGATCAAGCACGTAGCAGCGCGCAGGAGTGAAGGAAGATTGACTTGGGCAAACAACAGCTTGGTTTGAGCGCCAAATGCACGCATGTCTTCATAGGACGTTGCCGGCACAGTCTCTCCGAGGCTGCTCGCGAAGATCTCGCCGAGGCTACTGACGATGGAGCCGATATGCATCGGGACTTCTGTGTTGCGGGTAGCTGGGTCAGTGAGCCTTCTGACCGAAGATAGCAAATACGGCAATAGGAACGTGTCCATGGCGAGTTGCAGGTTGAGCGTGCCATGCGCGATCAGTCGAGTCAACAAGCTGAGTAGCGCTTTCATGGATGCGTCGCTGTGCGTACCCTGCTCGATGCTGAGGACGAGATTTGAGAGCCATCGAGCATGACGCTCGTCGATCTCGAGCGAGGCTTCCAGGTAAAGCTGATCAATGAGACGCACGGCTGAGGGGACGAGCGAGGTGTCGGAGCGTGCGAACACACTGTCGACGATTGTTCGTTCAATCATCTCGTCGCTCATGGCGTCTGGTTGTACAAAGAGACTGCGGAAGGGTGTGAGCATGTCCGACCCTTCGACTGGCGTGGACGAAGAGGCGATGCTCCCATCCGATTCAACACTGGATCTTGTAAGTTTGGCAAATCGATCGAGCAGAGCATCGACGTTGGGCCTTAGCGCTTGCACGTGCTGCTGCAAGGCGTCGTGATCTGCGCCTGGATCGAGTGCTGACGCGCTGATGCGGCTCGGTACGTTTTCAATCAGAGTACGAAGGCGCAGCAGTGTAGTGGAGGCCATGACGGCCTGTCGATCGTTTCGAATCGAACTTGAATGGTTGAGTTGCTGACGAACGAGCTGGTTGAGCGTGGCCATAATGTCCATGGATCTCCAAACAAGGCTGTATTCGATGACCATATTGAAGGCAGCTCGTGCAAGATTGTCTGAGAGCGGACGAAGCAGCAAGGTCGCCAAAAGCTGAGCTAGACCTTCAAAGTCATCAGCCATGACGAGTACTGCCGAAATTTGCGAGAGCTGGTCGCCATTGAGACGTTCGACGCGGGCCGTGACAGCTGGAAGCAACTCGCTGCGGAAAAGTCTGCAGCGCACAAAGCGCGAGGCTGACCACAGGCGTGACAGGGCATGTACCGGATCTGGTGTGGACGGGGACGGGGACACGGCGATGCGCGAGGCTTCAGCTTGCACCTCTTGCGCAAAGGCGAATGGGAGGAAGGACTGGAGCTGGCGCAGGGCACGACGCTGCGCAGCGTCCTCGTAGGTCTCCTTTGTGCGATCGCCATAGATAGCCTGTCTTCGTTGCTGATAGACTGAAGCGGGTTGATCGTATAGCGGCAACGAGCGCAAGAGGCGCAGATGCAAAGAGTCGCGGGATGCAGAAACAGACGAGGGCGTCTGGACGCTGCCATCGGGATTTTGGTGCTGCTCTGTGGCACTCGAAGCTGAAGGAGCAGTCATTCCACGGGCGATCAACCTCTGGAGATATTTCGTGTAGGAGAAGACTCCTCTTCGAGCGAGCTCACCAAGGAGGACAACGATGGCACCGACATCCACAGTTGCCAAGAGAGAAACGCGTGTTTGGGTCGAAGACTCGTCGAGCTTTTGATTGAGAGATGTTTCGACATCACCGAGCCACTTGATGAGCATGGGCTCAACATTGATCTTGCGCGTCTTGGTGGTATTGTGCTCTAGATCGAAGGCGGGTAGTGACACCTGATCGGTCTCTTCGCTCGATTCTTCCCACGGGACGCCAAAGCGGATCTTTTCGATGAGTGTTGCTGCAAGATATTGACGCACGACTCCGGACCGACGATCGGTGCAGGCCCAGGTGAGAATGGTGTCAATCCTGGTAGCCCAAACTGTATCGTCACGGTCGTGTTTGGCGTAGCGGTGGGTGGCACTTGTATTCTGGAGAAAAACGCGATCGATGGTGGTCATGTCGAACGAATCAAGAGCTTGGATGTCGAGATGGTGTTGTAGCGGGGATGAAAGCGTTTCCTGCGTTTCCAGACTAGCGTTCTGGGTTGTGTTGCCACTGTGGGGTCGCAAGAGAAGGCGGTCAACTCGTGGCCTGACCGTCTGCTCGACAAATTCGAAGGCCTGGTGGGAGAGAGGTAACGGAGTTTCAGCGTTGAGCTCGTTCAAAAGCTGGGTGAGACTAGCTGAATGCTCGAACCAAAGACGTGGACTGATGAGAGATTCGGGACTGTTTTCGCAGACGATGCGGAAGAGGAGTACGAGCTTGGTTCTCAGACCGCCGCTGGATGAAGGATCGAGACGTGCATCTACGTTTGGGATCTGAACGAGCAGTGCGGTGAGAAAAGGCTTGACAAAGCATCGACGTCGAAGAACGAGGAGGAGCACTTCTTGGACGAGCTCGAGTAGAAAGGGTAGCTGAACCAGGTTGGAGGCTGAAAAGGCATCAACGATCCATCGGACCAAGACGGAACGGTCGAGCAAATTCTGTGCATGGAGATGCCGAGCGAGCGAGAGACTGTAGGACCACTTTGCGATCCATCGCTCTTCGTCGGCGTCATTCTGCAAGACATAGCAGACCTCTTTTGCAGGTGCTAAGGACGGAGAGGAGGCTGGATTGAGGTTGGAAGGGGTACGAGCGAAATGGGCAGCTGCTACGGAGCGTGAGAGCGAAGATGGAGCAGCGCTTGGCGTGCGAGGAAGATGGGTGGAGGGAGAAACGGGGGCGGGAGATGCAGTGGCGGTAGAGTTTGATTCGGCGGTATGAACAAGGTTGAGTTCAGCAACCTGCTTGGCCATCCATGCGCACAAATTTGAGGTGATCTCGGGGATGATGGTAGCGGCTGACTTGTTGCGGAGCGACGAGAGTTCGGCAGCCCCCAAGGCACGAATGAACCAGACGGCACGTGGAATGTCGACGCTTTTTCTTGGAGCAGAGGTGGAAGCAGAAGCGGAAGCAGAAGCGGAAGCAGAAGAGGCGGACGGGGGGCCAGCGATTCGGGAATGAAAGTAGTTGACGGTGGTGGTAGCAGCTGTAGCAGTGGAGGGTAGAGCGCCTCCCACCCAGAGCATTTCAAAGAGCTTCTCGCCACGAAAACCATGTGGAACACTTCTGGAGAGACGCATGAGGGGCACAGTGGGATCTGCGAGGTCTTTGACGTAGTTGGCGAGCTTAGCGTCATTGAGCGTAACACGCGAGGGAGGTTTGTACTGGTTGGTAGCGATGCTGGCACGGTCGAGTTCGCGGCGGCGCTGCATGACCTCGTCCATCCAATCGGAGAGCGTGTCGAGAGCATCAGGCGATAGGAGGCGAGTATGGATGGCGTCATGTGCACAAAAGTACTCGTTGTGGACGTAGGTGCGTGGAGCGAAACCTTTGCGCACAGAAATTTGGGACATGTCGTCCTCGGGTTGACCGGATTTGGTAGGAAAGAGATCGGGAACATGGCGTCGGGCGGCGGTCGGGTGAAGTGGTGGTCTCCATGGTGGCCTCTCCTGTTGGTAAGCCTCGGGAAGGCGTGTGTCGTCGTGTTTTGACCGTTTTACGCTTGACAAGGACGACGATGGACCACGGCCACCGCCGCTAGATGCACTGGCAGCTCCTGAGCGAAGCATTCAAGCTTGCTTGTAGGGGTAACTTATGCCTATGACGGTGTGCGTAACAAGGGCATTTGCATGTGCAGCGGAGTCGACATGATCTATCGTCGAACCATTGCGAACATCGAGCGATGCCAAGGATCCGAGCCGCACGGGCTGTTTGCAGATGGGCGAAGCAGTGAAGACGAGATCGAGCGCGCAGTGAGTGGTGCACGGTGCACCGTGCACGGTCGATGGCAATCAATCGTGAATCGATCGTAAATCACGAATGTAACGCCGTTGGTGACACTCGAATGGCCACTCGATCGAGGTCAACATGTCCTCAGTCGTGAGTGTCTGTGGCATGTATGGTGAGTTGAGGGTTCAACCACCAACGCCTAAACGCCGCCTCCAAGCCTTAAGCCCGAATCCCGACCGACGGGAACTACCAAAGCCAATCGTGAATCACGAATCACGAATCGTGAGATTTGAGGTGGTTGTATCGTACGGCATAAACTGAGCCACTCGTGACTCACGCGTGACTTGGTTTTTTGTTCTGGAAGATTGTGAGTCGTGAGTCGGTCGCTATTCACGATTACGCTTGCTTTTTGCATGCTTATTCGTGATCCAAGTTTGGGCTTTATTGGCTTGGCTGGCTCAGCGCGTTGTATAATATTCACGATTAATACTTGTGACTTTTTTTGATTTTGATTTTGATTTTGATTTTGATTTTGATTTTTGTTTGGTGTTCAGAGTCAGAAATCGTGAACGAGTTTTGTGCTGTGTGCTGCGTAGAAGAACCGATGAAACACAAACCAAGTCAGAGTCGTGAGTTCCACCAAAGTTGAAATCCACACTCACTCGTGACTGATGAGAGAGAGAGTCTTGATCTTCATCCTCACCATCATCATCTCTGTGGCATCGCGTACAGCCGACACATTGCTCCAATATCAGTCATCGTCTCGCTCTGGTGCAGTCGATCAGCGCCTACACAGATCACGACGACGTCGACCCTTTGTCTGTTCCGCTCTTTGGCGCTGAAGCCGCGTACAGGGCCTCTTGCTCGCTTTCTGCATCGTCCTTCTACCTACTCTCCAACTCTCGCAGCAACACCGCACCCCTTGAGCTCCGCTAGATTCATCTGTAATAACGCCAACATGCCACCCAAGGACGCTGCAAAGGATGCCGCAGGTCCCATCCAGCTCGAAAACACGTCTAAGCGTGACTTTCTCCAAAAGCTCGAAAAGGAGTCGCAGGACTTTTGGGCACAGCAGCACGTCTTTGACGTCGATGCTCCTACTCAGGATGATGGCCTCATCGATATGACTCCAGAAGAGGTGCGCGCAAAGTATCCCAAATGGTTCGCCACTATCCCATACGCCTACATGAACGGTTCCCTCCATCTTGGTCACGCCTTCACCCTCTCCAAGGTCGAGTTCGCTGCCGGCTACGAACGCATGCAGGGAAAGCGTGCCCTCTTCCCATGGGCTTTCCACGTTACTGGCATGCCCATCCGTGCTGCTGCCGACAAACTCGTTCGCGAGATCGAGCTGTTTGGCCCAGACTTTTCCGGATACAAGGACCCCGCAGACGAGCCAGACCACGACGATGCTCCTGAACCACCAGCGCCTACCGCCAACACTTCGAGCGTTACCAAGACCAACGTTGCCAAAGCCACCAAGGGTAAGCTCGCCGGAAAGGACACCGGTCTCAAGTACCAATTCCAGATCATGCTCAACTCGGGTGTGCCCAAGGACGAGATCAAAAAGTTCGCCGATCCCAACTACTGGCTCAGCTATTTCCCTCCCATCGCCAAAGCTGACTGTACCGCTTTCGGCTCTCGCATCGACTGGCGACGCGCTTTCATCACCACCGACGTCAACCCTTACTACGACAGTTTCGTTCGCTGGCAGATGAACAAGCTCCACGCAATGGACAAGATCAAGTTCGGCGAGCGTTACACCATCTATTCGCCTAAGGATGGCCAGCCATGCATGGACCACGACCGATCCGACGGTGAAGGTGTCGGCCCCCAGGAGTACACCGGTCTCAAGATGGAGCTCGTTCAGTGGGGTGCGCTCGCCGCTCCCGAGCTCGACGCCAAGCTCCAGGGCAAGAATGTCTACTTTGTCGCCGCTACCCTCCGTCCAGAGACCATGTACGGTCAGACCAACTGCTACGTCGGCCCTTCAATCGACTACGGCGCCTTCCAGATCAACGACACGGATGTCTATATTTGCACCCAGCGCGCTGCGCGAAACATGGCTTTCCAAGGTATCACCAAGGAGCGCGGCCAGGTCAACTCGCTTGCCACCGTCAAGGGCTCCCAGCTGATCGGCACCAAGATCAAGGCTCCTTTCGGTCTCTATCCGGAAGTCTACGTGCTCCCCATGGAGACCGTGCTCGCTACCAAGGGTACCGGGGTTGTCACTTCGGTTCCTTCCGACTCGCCCGACGATTATGCTACGCTCATGGATCTGCGCAAAAAGGCCGAATACTTCAAGATTGACCCGCAGTGGGCCGCATTCGAGCCTATCCCCGTCATTCGTACCCCCGCCTACGGTGACATGACTGCCGAGACGCTCGTCAAGCAGCTCAAGATCCAAAGCGCCAAGGACAAGAACCAGCTGGCCGAAGCCAAAGAGCTTGCCTACAAGGAAGGCTTCTACAATGGCACCATGCTCGTCGGCACCTACAAGGGCGAATCCGTTCAAGATGCCAAGAACAAGGTGCGTGACGAGATGATCAAGGCAAACCTCGCTTTCGCCTACGCTGAACCCGAGGGCAAAGTCATCAGCCGAAGTGCCGACGAGTGTGTCGTGGCTCTCTGCGACCAGTGGTACATGGACTACGGCGAGGAGTCGTGGAAGGCACAGGCTAGCAAACTAATTGCTCAAATGAACACGTTTGGCTCCGAGGTCCGGAATGCCTTTGAAGGCACCATCGACTGGCTCAAGCAGTGGGCTTGTGCTCGTTCCTACGGTCTCGGTTCCAAGCTGCCCTGGGATCCGCAGTACCTCGTCGAGTCGCTCAGTGATTCAACCATCTACATGTCCTACTACACCATCGCCCACCACCTCCAGGGCGGTGTTGCCGATGGAAGCAAGGTTGGCCCCATCGGTATCAAAGCTGAGGAGCTCACCGACGAGATTTGGGACTACATCCTCGGAGATGCCGCTTACCCCACCGACACCACCATCCCTAAGGAGAAAGCCGAGATTCTTCGCCGCGAGTTCCGCTACTTCTACCCCATGGACCTCCGTTCGTCGGGCAAAGACCTGATCCCGAACCACCTTACCTTCTGCGTCTACGTCCATTCGGCTCTTTTCCCCGAGCACCATTGGCCGCGTGCCATCCGCGCCAACGGCCATCTCATGTTGAATGGCAAAAAGATGTCCAAGTCGACCGGAAACTCGCTCAGCTTGCGTCAGTCGGTGGAGAAGTTCGGTGCCGACGCCACGCGTCTGTCGCTCGCCGACGCTGGTGACGGTATCGAAGATGCGAATTTCGAGGAGAAGACGGCCAACGCCAACATCCTGCGGCTGCATACGCTTATCGAATGGTGCGCCGAGGTGATCGCCAACAAGGCGACGCTTCGAAGCGGCCCCAAGGACACGTTCTGGGACAGATCGTTTGAGAACCAGATCAACAACCTCATCCAACTTACCAATGAGGCTTATAACAAGTCGCTCTACAAGGACGCCACCAAATTTGGCTTCTACGAGTTGCAGACGGCGCGTGATCTGTACCGTGAAGCGACGTCGGATGTGGGTATGCACGTGGATCTGGTCTTGCGATGGATTCGAACGCAGGCGTTGCTGATCACGCCGATTGCTCCGCACTTTGCCGAGCACGTGTGGCGCAAGTTTTTGGGTGAAGAGACGTCGATCCAAAACGCGAGATGGCCCGAGGCTTCGGCGCGCGTGGATAACTCGATCACCGAGGCGTTGGCGTACGTTTCCGGGACAGTCAAGACGGTACGTGATGCCGAAATTCTGCTGACTAAGAAGTCCAAGGGCAAGAATGGTGTTGCTGCGTCGGCGGTTAAATACAACGAACGTGCACCTAAAGAATGCCGCATGTTTGTAGCCAAAAACTTCCCCGCCTGGCAGGACAAGTGCGTTTCGATCGTGCAAGCGCACTATGACGCTGGTAGTGGTTCGTTCGACGACAAGGCAATTCGAGAGCAGCTTGCCAAGGATGGCATGCTGAAGGACAAGAAAGTGATGAACTTTATCGTCACGTTTAAAAAGAGGATTGCCGACTTTGGCGCACAGACTGCATTCAACCGCTTGCTGCCGTTCAACGAGCTGGAAACGCTCAAGGCGGCCAGTGGATATTTCAAGAAGAGCATGAACTTCCAGCAAATCCACATCTTCTGTATCGAGGACGACAGGCACAGGTACGAGCACCTCCAAGGCGTTGATGACAAGCTCCTCGAAACTGCCGAGCCAGGACACCCGAGTTTCACCTTCTTCAACACGGACGCGTAACCCAACGTAAATTCACGAGTCCTTGTACACACTCCACACTGCCGTCCCAAGAAGCATACGGCTGACATTGTGATTGGTGCTTACGTTTGTTCAGTGAGCGCTTGTGTTGGGTGCGGTAGCGGTGGAGGCGGAGACATAATTTACAGTACATGCTAGAACATGCTAGAGATGGTTTGACATGTGTATGCATCTCTAGCACATTCGTGTCTTCACAGTGTCACGCGATTCATGATTCGTGAGTGTGAGTTGGATAAAAATCATGAGAGGCCTACGATTGGGAATGCGACTCCTTTTTAGCGATGAAATCAAACATGTAGCTGAGGGCTGCGCTCAACTCGTCTGCTGCAGGAACGATCTGTTTGGGCGGTAAGAGGAAACCGTACGTCCCGCCATCCCTCAGTTCGATGCTGAAGCTCCACTTGATAGGTTTCTTGTCGTCGCCGCTTGCGCCTTGCGTGGAGGCGTACGACCAATCGATGCTGTTTCCACCGCCTTGCGCATAGACTGCGCAGACCTTGCCGGCGTTGAACTGACGTCCATGAACGCGTTTCAGCGCCGAGACTGCGCCGAGCGAGAGTTCCAGCAGATCCTCCTCGTCGCCAACCGGCTCATTGCACGAGTGCGAAAATGGGTACATAAGCAGTTGGCCGTATGAGTGCAGGTCGAAATACGCGCGCACGTTGTTGGCCGCATCCGACATGTACGTCGCGAGCGCGCTGGTTTCCAGCGCCGAAAACGCCGTTGTACCGGCATACATCTCGGAACATGGCCCAGCTAGCGTCCGCACCGCATCCGTCGCAAAGCCATACGCCCAGTTGCGATTCAAATCGACGCCTTTGCAGAACAGCCCCGAGGGAAACTTGTTCGGTTGCCGGTTCTTGCGCCACATGCGGTTGTGCGTCCACGAGTACACGTATCCATCCGGATTCGTCACTGGAATCACGCTAATCGTGAACGTGCGCAGGACGGACAGCGCCGAAGATCGCGTCCACGTTTGACGAGTCTTGTTGCGTCCCTTGCGAGACTTTCTTCTGAACGCGTCCCACTCGGCTGAAAATGTGGCGTTGGGTTGCGTGCGATTACCGAGTGCCGCATGCAAAAGGTCCGCCGCGAAGAACAGAGATGTCGATGTTGAGATCCATTCTCGAGCGTGTTGTCCGCCCGTAATCATGACTCCGAGTTTTTCCTCGGTCCAAGTCATGTTGATCGGTGGATCGGGTTGCGGTTGCGGTTGCGGTTGTGGTTGTGGTTGTGGTTGTGGTTGTGGTTCTGGTTGCGGTTCTTCAGGTGGTGATGGAGGTTCGCTGTCCAACCCATCTCCAATTTTGAGCGCCAGAATCGATCTCCCTTCATGCGTCTTTCCAATCTCGGTCACCTTGACGTGAGCCGGGTAGCTCTGCTGCAGCATGTTCATGTATGCCTCGATCTCTTCCAACGTATGGTATCCCTCGAACCACTCTTGATCTTTACTCGGCGTTAGAGCAAGATCTTGCTGCTGGGCCACGAGCTGCCCCAGGTCCTCAATCAGCGTTGTACTCTTGAGCCGCTCTGGGAAAGGCTGCATCAAGCTCTCCATGATGCTTTCCACGGATGTGGTGATTCGGAATGGATCTTCATCGTGCGTCCTACTCGCCATTCGAATATCTACACATCCAAACTCTGCGTTCTCAACCGCACAAGCATTGCCTAGCTTGGCACCCCACACATCGAGATCCAGTCGATGCGCTTGTTCGAGCAGCTCTCGATGCTGTGTTTGGCATGTAGTGGTGAATCGGACCACCTTTTCACCGCTAAAGTTGGTCGGGTGGATGGAAGACGTGGATGCGAATGTTATCGCCTGCTGCTCGTTTGGTAGCTTGAAGGCTGCTTGTTGTTGTGCGACCGTGGGGGGTGAAGCGAGCGAGAGAGCTAGCAGTGCGGCTGCTGCCAGAGCGAGGCTGCGCATGGCTGTGCAATAAAAGCGCCAATGCGTTGCACGTCGGCGTGGATCAAGGTGCTGACGGTGGTGAGACAGGTGGAGGCGTGCGATTCACGATTGCGAGAATCGTACATGCTTTGAGAATCACGAATCACGAATCACGAATCACGAATCACGAATCACGAATATCACGAATCACGAACAAATCTGTGAATCTGTGAATCGGTGAATCGGTGAATCTGTGCCTGGGTCCTGTGCATCTCGGGACCTCACGATTGTGCATCAATCACGAATGAGGTCGTGTGACTCTGTTGGAAAGATTTGTGATTCACTCGGCCGGGTCGGCCAGTCCCCCAAATTCCGGGATACGGTCATGTGGAAATTGTAGCAGAAGAAGAAATAAATTTGGAACGGAATTTCTTTCTTTCTGTTTGTGCTTCGGTTGGCGCCGCTTTTTCAAGAATCGTGAATTGGTGATTGACCGTTGTGAGTTGCGTTCCACTTTGTTTCGTTCGACACTCGAACCTCATCCTTATCATCACCATCGTCAACGTCGTCATCAGAAATCGCTAGCCTGACTGATCCGTTGATCGTCGCTGACTGCCGAAGCAAGCTGCTCAGTGGTGTAGCTCAAAGAAGCGAAGCGAAAATGGCAGACGCACAGGTCCTCACCCCGGACCAGATCCAAAAGCTTCTCGCTGCTCAGCAATCACAAGCCTCGAACTCCTCTTCCACACCCCTCGCCGCTGCCGCTCCATGCTCGTCAAATCGACTTAAGACATCCTTTAAAAAGCGACGTTCTTTCGAACCGTTCTACACCGGTGGCGCTACCGCCGTTACTCCCGATGGTGCTTTGCTGTTTGCGACGCTCAACGACCAAGTTTGCGTTGTGCAAGTGAGCACAGGCAATGTGGTCCAACGTCTCGCGGGCGATACGGAAGAGGTGACCGCTTTGACGGTTTCACCTTCGGGATCGCACCTTGTCGTAGCGTCGCGCAGCCTATCGCTCAGCATCTATACGCTGCCTGAATGCAAGTTGGTCCGGAATCTTGCAAAGAGTCATCAAAGCCAGGTGAATCTCATGAGCATCGATCCCACCAGTACCTTGCTAGCGACAGGCGGGTCGGACGGCGTTGCAAAAGTGTGGGACATTGAACGAGGTTTCTGCACGCATGCGTTTAAAGGGCATGCTGGTGTCGTATCTGCCCTCGCCTGGAACATGCCGCCTTGTTCGTCCACGTCAAATACAACCAGCAAGAAGAACAAATCCAAATCAAAGGCGTCATCTGACAACACGGCAACAAGAATCATCCAGCTGCTCACTGGATCTGTTGACGGCAAAGTGCGAGTATGGGACCTTAACAATCCTGCCGAATTGCATAAGCCCGTCGCGACTCTGACGGGGCACGATTCAGTAGTCCGAGGAATTGCCGTCACCGAAGACGGGGCTACACTCGTCACGGGTTCGCGCGATCGCACGTTGGTCGTCTGGCGTCTTCCGGCATCAGCGGCAGCAAAGTCAAGTGCTCAAGCCGCAGCTGGTTGGAAGCAAGCCGAAACGCTATCCGCAAACGAAGGGATCGAATCGGTCGGATTCTTGCCAGCCACAAGTCTTGGCGAACAACAGGTGTTTTGGACGGGCGGATCCGATGGAATCCTTCGTCTATGGGACGTTGCATCATCCACCATTATCGCAAAGGAACCGAAAACGTTCAACGAGCAACTCGCACACTATGCAAAGCAACAACGTGCCAAACGCGCGTCAGCTGCAGGCCGCACTGTAGACCATGCATATGCGGACGACGAGGAAACACGCGCCATCATGGCGGTCCACCTGGTTTCCAATGCGTTGGGACCACAGCTCGTATCGGTGCATGCCGATCAGAACATCGTCGTTCGATCCGCTGGCGGCGCGGCCGGAGCACGGCTGAACAAGGTGCGACAGTTGATTGGGTTCAACGATGAAATTGTCGATTTAGCGCTTCTCTCTTGCACAGCTATTGACCACACGACGGTTCAGGAGACGCATTTGGCGGTGGCCACCAACAGCCGATCGTTGCGAGTGTATACACTGGGTGGAGCCGATGGTGACGAGACAACGGCAGAGTTACTGGCGGGACATACCGACATCGTCTTGTGTCTGGACAAATCGCCGGATATGCGGTTGCTCGCATCCGGTGCCAAGGACAAGACTACGAGGATCTGGGCGTACGTCCCCACTTGGCGGCTCTCGACTTGTCTTGGCTCAGAGCAAGGTGCGGACGATGGCGGAGTCAAAATTTCTCGTCACACCACATCCATCAGTAACGCATCTGCTGGCTCGCATGTTGAACAAGGCGAGTGGGTGTGCGTCGGCATTTGTGAAGGGCACGCCGAATCGGTCGGAGCCATCGCGTTTGCGCGTCGTGCGTCGTCTCCCGGCGCACCCTACTCTCCATTCATCGTCACCGCCTCTCAAGACCGCACCGTCAAGATCTGGGACCTATCTCCTGTCAACACGCTCCTCTCTTCTACACAGCCCATCGCGCATCCTATTCAGCTCAAGAGCTTGGTCACGCAACGCGTCCACGAAAAGGATATCAACTGCCTCGACATCTCGCCCAACAATGCCATGCTCGCTACCGGATCGCAAGATCGAACAGCCAAGATCTTGTCGCTCTCGTTTTCCGCGTCTTCCTCCAAGTCTTCTGCGGCAACGGCAAGGTTGACAACGCTAGCAACGCTCAAGGGCCACAAACGTGGCATTTGGGCCTGTCGCTTCTCGCCCGTCGATCTGGCGCTAGCTACCGCTTCCGGCGATAAGACTGTGCGTCTTTGGTCGCTCAAAACGTTCACCAGCGTAAAGCTGTTTGAAGGGCACACGAACTCGGTTCTGAAACTCTCATTCCTGTCGGCGGGGATGCAGTTGGCTTCGTGTGCAGGTGATGGTCTGGTCAAGATCTGGAACGTCAAAGACGAAGAGTGCACCAGCACGATTGATGCTCACGATGACAAGGTTTGGAGTATCGCGGTGTCGTCGGACGAAAGCTGGATGGTGAGCGCTGCTGCGGATGGGTCTATCAGGGCGTGGGAGGATCGAACCGAGGAGGAAAAGGAGGAGAAGAGACAGCAGAGGGAGGATGAAGTCAGGATGGAACAGCAATTTGGCAACATGCTGGTCGACAAGGATTGGAGGAATGCGATCGCGCTCGCGTTGCAGATGGCGCAACCGAGACGCTTGTTGGGCCTGTTCACGCATGTCAGCCAGTGTAGGCCGCAAGTGGAGCGTGCCAAGAGGAACGCGCTGTTGACGAGTGCACTACAAGTGGATAGCGATGATGACCAAGATGAGCACATGATCGCATTCGAACAGGACGATGAGCCATTGAGAGCGGCAGGTATTCCAACTGATTCTCGTCCTCATCGTCCCCGCAACGCTTCTACGAATGCCCACTCTCAGAGTGACGCCTCTTGCGCTGCCGACGCCGACGCCAACTCGATCACCGGCCTAGCATCCATCGACTCGATCCTGTCCACGCTTCCCCCGAACCAACTCATCCAGCTCCTACTCTACATTCGAGACTGGAATACCTCGACACGCACCGCTCCGATCGCGCAAACTGTGCTTCATGCGATTCTTTCTACTCATACAGCCTCGTCGCTGATTTCGATTTTCGATTCGGCCTCGAAATCGCATCGAGCTGCGCTCGCCGAGAGGCTGGAAAACGAAGAACTGGGGATCGTCGCTCCACTAGCGCAAAAGGAGAGCGCCAGACAGAGGAGGTTGCAAAACGAGACCAAGGTCGATTTGGCGTCTTTGGTCGAAGCTCTGTTGCCGTATACCGAGAGGCATTGGCAGAGGGCGGATAGAGTGTTGATCGAGGCGAGTATGTTGGAGTACAGCGTGCAAGCGATGGACACGTTACTTGGTTTCGATCAAGACGACGACGACGCCGCCGAGCAAAACACATTTGCAGATCAGCTGCGCAGTGCATCTGTCCAGGACGAGCATGTCGACATGTCGGACGACGATTCGTTGTGAAAATCTGGTCACTCTCTACTCGTTCATCCACCTGTCTCGACACCTCTACTATCTTTGTCCGTCACAAACCAAATATTCAACCACACCTTGTACGTTGGTACAATTCACATTCGCAATTCCTCTCCACGCTCGACGCTCGACGCTCGTGCTGTGTTGGCTAGAGCCGTGGCTTTGAACTCTCCGTCTAACTTATCCTTGAGCACGCCTCAAGTTTGACGCACAAACACCACTTTGACAGCCGACTTTCCGGCCCTCAACAAACATATCCTTCCGCCTGCGCTCTTGGCGCGCACCAGGTCTTGCTCGCTTACCACAGTGTTGGCGTCTTGTTGAACCTGTCGATTGTTTATGTAGAGCCCGCCGCTGATCAAGAGGCGTTTTGCTTCGGCTCTGCTCTTGACCAAGCCAGCTGTTGTTACGACCTTGGTTACGTCGACGCCGACCACCTGCTCGTCATGCAGCTTGGCCACGATCCCGTCTTGGTCACCGATACTGGATGTGTCTAGTTGCGAAAGCATTTTGCGCGTAGACTCGAGCGGATCGCCGAGTGTTCTGGTGTGGCTGAACAGGAGCTCGGTGAGCAACTTGCAGCGTTGCATGGCGTGCGTACCTCTGATTAAGCGCGTCATGTGATCGGCGAGTACGGTCTGCGCCTTTCGGAGTTTCTTGTTTTCTTGGTGCTCCTGCATGATCGACTTGACAAACTGTGGTTCGAGCAGGGTGAGCGAGAGAAGGTAGCGCTCGACATCGGCGTCGGATGAGCGTACGAAGAACTGGTACAACGCCCAATCCGAGGTTTTCGACCGAGAGAGCCAGACGGCGTTGCCCGCTGATTTGCCAAACTTTTCGCCGGTGCACGTGGTCAGTAGCGGCAGAGTGAGACCATATGCGGGGTCGGTGAGCAATGATGTGGATGAGGTGCGTCGTATCAGGTCGATTCCAGCAGTGATGTTTCCCAGTTGGTCAGATCCGCCGATCTGGATCGTACACGCATGGTGGGTGTGCAAGAACGAGAAGTCATACGCCTGAAGAAGTTGATACGAGAACTCAGTGTACGACATGCCACCACCGCCATTTGCAGCCGAGGATGAGCCAGTAGAAGTAGCGGGTGCTAGGCGCGAAGCGACCGAATCCCTTGCCAGCATCTGTGTCAACCTTGCATGTCTACCCACACCTCCGAGAAAGTCCAACAGCGAAACGTCTTTCATCCACTCGTAGTTGTTCATCATTCGAATACCCATACCCAATCTGCTCGCCTCGCGCTCCTTGTCCTCAGTGTGGTTATCTACTGCAAACCTTTCTCCGGTGGATTCTGCATAGTACTCCTGAACGTGATTGAAAAACTTGCCAACCTGCTGCGTGATGGCTGCAACATTACGATGCAACACGTCTTTGCTGAGTGCATTCCTTTCTGTGCTTCTTCCGCTCGGATCGCCGATGCTGCCGGTTGCTCCGCCGACGAGTACGATGGGATGATGGCGGTGACGTGCGAAATGCGCCAGCGTGAGCAGCGGCAGTAGATTCCCCACGTGCAGAGAGTCGGCGGACGGGTCGACGCCCGAATACACGATGCGAGGTGCCGACGAGAGGTGAGACCGGAGCGAGCGCGAGGTCACATGCGCAATCAGATTGCGCGACTCGAGTTCGCTGATCAGATCCGGTATCGAGCTATCCTTGCTCCAACAGGCTGCGGAGGAGGGTGGGCAAGCAGTGCTTGTAGAAGAGTGTCGTATGCAAGCCGAAGCCGAAAAGGTCTGTGCGATGCGACCAGAGCAAGTAAGGCGGATCGAGCCACGAGTGCATATAGACAGACGCCTAGCAAGCGCGGTGCGGATCATCTTTGCTCTTCCAGCTATCTACGCGCATCAGAATCTACGATTCGTTGATAGTGTACAAGGTCAGAAGAATCATGAGAAGAACCATCCAAGTCCGAACCGCCGCTTTTTTTAGACGTTTGTCGGAAGTCGGAAATCGGAAGTCGGCTCTCCACGCCCTTTCTGGCTCGATGATAGCCTTTCGTGACAGGCCTACTTGCGCTCGCTCATGTCGTTCTGGACTAAACTGGATCCCAAGAACGCACGACGCTTGAACGACTTCATCCGGCTTTGCAGTCACACATTCCAAGTCTAGAAACGAACATGACGGCGAACAAGATTTTAAAAGCCAAAGGTGCGATATCTGAATATGTAATGCGCATGCGCACGTGTGGCTAGAGCTCTTCTTCGTAATCATCCTCAGCAGCAGCACCACCTGCGGTTGGTACAGCTTTCTCTTTCTCTTGCTCTTGCTCCTCGTCTTGCTCCTCCGAATCCATATCTTGCCCTTCCAACAGCACATCAAACATGCTACCCGTTGCTCTCTGCTTCTCTGTCGTGTTGCGCTCCTTCTCTTGGCCAGTCTTGGTCGTCTTGGCCAAGTTACCAAACATTCCACCTCCAACGCCCTTAACCAACTCAATTTCGCTTTTCGCAAAAGCTGCATCGCTCTCTTCCAGCTTCTGATGCTCGAACTGACCCACTAGTCCAGCTCCGGCGCGATCGGCACGTTTCTTTAACTTTTTCATCTTGCGTCGTGCTGCACCGGAAAGAGGAGCCATTTGGGCGAGTTCTTGGGCCGAGAAAGCGAGCGAAAGTTCGGCGTTGCGTTTCGAAGAGACACTGATTGCAGAGGCTTTTGTTGCGAGCTTGTCGTTCCACGCGTTGATGTTGGTCGGATCGGGAACTAGGTCGTTTTGCGAGGCAAGATCGGCATGAATAGGATCGTCGTCGTCGTCATCAGCCCCGGGATCTAAGCCAGGAACGCGACGATGAGATGGGATTGCTGAAAAGTCATCGTCCGAGTCCGAGTCTTGCGGATCAGATAGGCGCGAACGTTTGCCCAAAGTTGAACGTCGTGATGTGTCCGCTTCTGCTGACGTCGGTCTTGGCACCTCGACGAGACGAGTGGTGACGGATTGGGGATCATCAATCTCATCTTCCTCTTCCTCTTGTGCATACCTCGGTGCAGGAGCATCTGGCAGGTTCAAAGACTCGCCAGTTCCCACGCCAAATACCTCGGCATCCGCCTCTCCTAACAACCCCGCCAGATCAAACGCTTCACTGAAGCCACTCAAGATCTTGGAACTCTTTTCCAACTGCTTGTTCACATCTTGCTCTTGGCCTCCAATACTTTTTGTCAGCGCATCCACTGGCGCGTTGTGCTCCGACAAGATCGCCGAACGATGCAGCGCGGGCGGATGCGTGTAGTACTGAATGCGGCCGACATTCCAGTCGTGCAACACGCTACGTGCTGTTCCTTGGATATCGATTTTGCCTCCTCGACCCATCCGACCGCGCTGTACGGCAATGCGCATCAGCAAGTCTTGCGCATCTCCTTGCTGGAACCATTCGAGACCATAGACGGACATCAGATGTGCGGGCTCGACACGTGCCATGATGGCTTCTACCGGCGTAATGGGATCTTGGACGAGTTCCACTTTGACCACGTTCCGAAGCAGAGCGGATTGACGGCGAATTTGAATCTCTTGTGACGACAGTCCTAGCGATGCAGCTCCAGAGACGGACTCGTCGGAAAACACGATGCCCGGGCAATCCAATAAGCGCACCGATTTGTCGAGCATCACACTCTGAACAACTTTGGTATGGCCGGGAGTGGAAGCAACGCTGCAGACACGAGCGCGTTTGAGTGAATTGATGAGCGAAGATTTGCCCACATTGGGAGCCCCAAATACACCGACCGCGATTGAAGTTTTTAGGTTGAGACTGCGAGAGTAGTTTTTGATGAGTTGAAGCAGCGCTCCTGCACCAATGGCTTCAGAGCCGCCCGTGATGACATCTGCTCCACCTTTCGCCGAAGAGTTGACGGTCAGGGCGCCTTGGGATAGATTGGTACGTTGGGATTGGGTGGAGGCTTTGAAGGCGAGCGTAGGGAAATCGTGTCGCAGGTACTTGAGCCACGCTTCGACGTTGGATTTGGGGACCAGATCGATCTTGTTGAGGATCAGAACGATTTTCTTTCCGGCACGGAGGAGCATCCGTTCGGTTTCTAGCGATCGACATCCGAGCGGATCGCGTGCATCGAGCACTTGGAGCAAGACATCGGCGTTGTCGACCACTTTACGAAGCTCGCGCATGTAGGCCTTGATGGAGCTGTCGCGCCTTCCTGTGAGCATCGGATCGAGTAGTGAACCTGGTGGTGCAAAGCTTGTATCAAGGTCGTCATGCATGCGGTCCGAATCCAGATCGTGTGAGTTGGACGTCGCGGCCGCCCCCGCAATCTCGCCTCTCAGCCTTGCAGCTGCAGCAGCACTTGCCTCGGCTGCATCGAACGCAGCAACATCCATATGCGTGTTGGCACGATTCGAATTCGCGGTTTGTGCTTGGGTAGCAACATGTTGTCGCTGTTGCATCTGTTGCTGTTTCGCCTTGCCCTTGTTGATCAAGCTGGCGAACTGATTCTTGTTGAACACAAACCCAGCATTGTTGGTCTGCTTGCCAACAGCGTTTGAAGAGGCCGAGGCATTCTTGGCATGCGACTGAGTAGCCGATATCTTGGTCCTTTTGCGTGCCTGGCGATCTTCTTTCCTTTGCTGTCGACCCATGCTGGGCAATGCAAGAGGGATAGAGATGTTGTACGAGGACAAGAGCAAGACAGAGTCAACGACACTTTGTGCTTGACACCAAAATTTCAGCTCAGCTTTCAGCTTTCAGCTTTCAGATTTCAGATTTCAGATTTCAGATTTCAGATTTCAGATTTTGTTTTTTGATTTTTGTCATTCGTGATTGATCAGGGTCGTCACTCGTCACTCGGCATTCTCACCGACCCATGACTTAAAAAAAATCAGGCACACTCGTCACTGTGACACTCGTGTCTGTGACTTGTGACTGTGGAGCGGGTGGTTGATTTGATCATGATTTGTAAGCAAGAAGAAATCCCAACGCTCGTGGCTCGATTGGAATAAATTCGGCTGAGGCTGAGGCTGAGGCTGCAGCTGCGTTGCGAGGTGTCAGAGGCACTTTGGCAGTGTCGTGTATGACTCGTATCGTGTTGATGATAAACTCGATGTACGACAAGCAAGTACAAGTGGTGACTCAATCCTCAGATCCTCCAAGCATCCCTTTCCGCCATACGCTGCGGAGCATCGACCTTGTTTTGGTCCGGGAAACGCGCAGCTTGATACAGCCACCAACTATGGCGGACACCGCTTCGACGTCGTCGTCTTCGGCGGCGTACCTTTCGGGACCCTTCCCCTCGGCTCGAGCACTGACCGAGAACGATGTCACACCGTCAGTGCCACCCACTCGGTCAGAGGAGAAATCTGCGCCTACGCATCTCTACACGGATCTGCCGCCTCATCTGATGCAGGCAGACAACACACCCGACTATCTGCGGCTCATCCTCAATGCGGACGTCTACGATCTAGTAAAGCAGACACCGCTACAGGCGGGAGTCAACCTGTCGTCCAAGTTGGGCTGTCAAGTGCTTCTCAAGCGCGAAGATTTGCAGCCCGTGTTCAGCTTCAAGCTGCGTGGTGCGTTCAACATGATGCAGCAGCTCGATTCGGAGCAAAAGTGGAAGGGGGTGATCGCTTGTTCGGCTGGCAACCACGCGCAGGGTGTAGCTATGGCGGGTGCGCATCTCAAGATCCCGTGTACGATTGTGATGCCCAAGGGTACACCGGAGATCAAGACGGCGAATGTCAAGAGGCTGGGTGCCAAAGTGGTGCTGTTCGGACAGGATTTCGATGAGGCCAAGGCAGAGTGTACGCGGCTGTCCAAGGCGTATGGGTTGACGATTATCCCGCCGTTTGATCATCCTCGCGTGATCGCAGGTCAGGGTACGATCGCTGTCGAGATCTGCCGTCAGACAGACATGTCGCAAGTCGACGCTATCTTCTGCTGCGTAGGTGGCGGAGGCTTGCTGGCCGGTGTGGCGGCTTACATTAAACGCATCGCTCCGCCGCATGTCAAGGTGATCGGTGTCGAGACGTTCGATGCGGATGCACTGGCTCAGTCGCTCGAAGCTGGACATCGCGTTCTATTGAATGAAGTCGGGCTTTTCGCCGACGGTACCGCGGTGCGCATCGTGGGCGAGGAATGTTTCCGCATCTGCCGCGATACCGTCGACGGCGTGGTGCGTGTAACGAACGACGAAATCTGCGCCGCTATCAAGGACACGTTTGAAGACACACGCTCTATCCCGGAACCGTCAGGTGCTCTCGCCGTCGCCGGTATGAAGCGCTACATTGCCGCGCACAATCTGCAAGGCTCGGGCAAGAAATTCGTCGCGCTCGTCTCGGGCGCCAACATGAACTTTGGGCGCTTGCGCTTCGTTGCAGAACGTGCCGAGCTAGGCGAAAACAAAGAAGCGCTCTTGAGCGTCGAGATCGCGGAAGAACCGGGCGCGTTCTTGAAGCTGCACAACCATATCAACCCGAGGATGGTGACCGAATTCAGTTATCGATACGGCGATAGCAGCAAGGCACAGATCTTACTGTCATTCATGCTGAACGGCACCAACGCGCGTGCTGCTAGCGCGAGCAGCGAATCGCAATCGCATGCGAGCGGCGCCGTACCTGTACCTGAAGTGGTGACGAATACGGCCTCGACTGGTGATGCGTCGATCTCGTCGTCAAGCGCATCGATCGATACAGATGTGAACCAGCTCGCTCAGTCGGTGGCGCCATCGACACTGTCGACGTCGAGCGAACTCGCGTCGATCCTTGCCGCTCTCACTGCGGACGGCATGACACCGATCGACCTGTCAGGCGACGAAGTGTCCAAGTCGCACCTCCGCTACCTCGTCGGCGGCAAGACGAGCGTCGCCAACGAACGCATTTTCCGCTTCGAGTTTCCGGAACGTCCCGGTGCGCTGCGCAAGTTCTTGGTCGGAATGCAGAGCGGCTGGAACATCAGCTTGTTCCATTACCGAAACCACGGTGCTGACATGGGCAAGATCTTGCTAGGCATCCAAGCGCCGAAACAAGATGAGATCAAGTTTGAAACCTTCCTCAAGGAGCTCGGATACCAGTATCATGAAGAGACCAACAACCCTGTGCTGAGGAGATATCTCGCACAATAACGTCTTTGTACCATTCACCATTCGCTCACTTGTACACACCACCTGCAGTGCACAGTCGATCGCATTTGCATCATCACAAACACACTTAGACCGTATCCTTCTGTGTGCGATTTACCATGAGACTCACTCTCGAGCTCATCTGCTTCCAACATATAGACCACTTGCGTATTGTTGTTCCGCCTGGCGAACCAAACCATGTGTGCGTCGTGATCGAAATGGGCGCTCATATTCACACTTGTGACGACAGCGATGGCCAAACGCGATCAAATCAACGCTTAGCCGTGCTTGGTCATCACTTGACACGGTGGCGGCACTACACATATGCGCGCATGTCGTAGAATGTTGGAAGGACCTGCAGTCTTGGAATCTTGACAGCGACGGCTTCGTCTTGGTGGAGATGGCGCCAGCTTAAGCGTGTTGTGCGTGTTGTGCGTGTCAAGGATCATCTTGGCAAACGGGAAACGCTTGCGACGCATGCTTAGCGTATACACTTGGCGTTGTTGTTCAGTTGCATATCAATCGTATCATGATGTTGGCTTTGTTCGCAGTCCTCGGTCGGCACCTACATGTGTTGGAGGAATCGCTGTTGGAAAAATCGATGTTGTCCTGCACCGATACTACAAGGCCAGAGCCGCATGATGCAGTGTCGCGGTGCGTCTCGATCCGAGTTGCATAGAGTCGCCCAAGCTTGCCAAGGCATACTAGTGTCACAATTGGTTTTAATCAAGCCTCACCAAAGCGGTTCGAGCAGCGTGCGCGATCATGAGCGCCAAGTTTGGCGTGTCGCTCGTACCCACCTCGGACTTTATGCGCTCCGAGTTGTGCGAATAGTGACGCGAACGCATGGATATCTACGAGTTTCTCAAGGTAGCCGCGTATTGGCGTTTGGCTGCGGTCAAGCAGGCTGTCGTTTCGTAGCGTCGCTAGCGGCGAGCATTCGTGATTGTTGAGTGGCAGTCGGACGAGGTTCGGCTGCAAAGACGTCACGTGTCGCAGAGGTGCGTGTTGGTCGGTGGCTCAACGCGTGTCGCCAAGCGGAGGACGATAATCACATATCATGGATGCAGCACCCCGCTCGCAGTGGTTTCGCTCTCTCCTTGGCTCTTATGTGGTTTTCAGCCAAGGTCGCATTGTTGGCCGTTCTGGGGTCGTCAAGAACGATTAGCTCCCCTGGTGAGTCGCACTCAGTCGTCGGCCTCAAGCCTCGACTGTAGCACTCCGGCCAGCCTCAATGGTCCAGCGACCTCGGCGGGCCCTAGCACTGAGCTCTCCACCCGTTCGGCTGCCCGAGCGACATCCCAGATGTCCCGGCGGCGCAAAGCTGCACACTTGCACTCGGTCCTGCCACAGACCGAGGCTTCCAGCTCACGCCATTACACAGCGCTCCTATACCAGTCGCTTGCACTTACAGCGGCGTTGTTGCCGCACGTCGACACAGCGACTTGGATATCCCCCTGCAATAAAGGCTGTGCACATGTTCTTGTACACACTGCCACCTCCACCGAACCCTACGATCGTCGAGCGCCTCTGCGATACGTGTGAGCTCGCCGCCCGCCATCAAGCTGCATGCGGTGCAGCAAACATGGTCTGGCGTTAGCTACCTCGGACCAGCACTTGGCGCGTGCAATTCCAAGGTGAATCATGATGTGTCAGTCTAGTTGGCTTGGAATGGGTCCACGGGACGGACACATGACAGCTGATTGAGGCTGCACCGGGTGTTTCGCGAGCGCGCTTCGCGCACGAGATAGTCCTGCACTGTACAAGCGGTCCAGAACGCACGAGCCCACTAGGGCGATGTGTTCAAGACGGTCTTCACTATAGCGTTGCTCGTCGCTGATACGATGCATGCACTCATTCGAGCAAGCCAAAGCAGGCGGCGAATCGCACTCAGGATCTCTTGTCGTCCTCCGAGCTTGAGTGAGCCGTGAGCAAGCATTGACTCATGTGCGATTCGTGAATTGCTCAGAATGCCATCGTACATGTGCAACGCTTGACAGATTCGTGAAGATGTGAATGGCTCTAGATTGCACAACTTGGACGTCAAGTCACGACCATCTATACGGTAAAGTGCTAAGTGAAACGAAACTCGGATCGCACGACGAAAGCGAGGTGGCTGGCGATCAGTTGAGGGATTGGTAGCTAACCATAGCTTTGAACTTGTCGGATTTGGCCAACAAGTCTCTGTATGCGCCGTGAGCTTGCAACTGACCGGCCTCGAAGAGGAAGACAACATCCGCGTCCTTGATGGTGCGCATTCTATGGGCAATAGCGAGGATCGTGCAATTGGCGTTGCTCCTGATGTCGGCGAGCGATTTCTGGAACGCCTGTTCCGAGTGGCTGTCCAGAGCACTTGTGCTTTCGTCTAGAAGCAGCAGCCGCGGTTTACGGATCAAGGCGCGCGCGATCGAGAGACGTTGTTTCTGACCACCACTGAGTTGCGAGGATGAAATCAGCGTATCGTAGCCCTTGTTGAAGCGCACAATGGTGTCGTGAATTCCCGCCGCTTTACACGCGTCTATGACGAGCGAGTCCGGGACGTCTTGCCAACTCGTGTCCTCGACGTATGCGTCCAGTAGTGCTTCTTGCGCCTCATACGCTTCAAGTTCAAGCGCAGTGAGCTTTCTGCCGCGACGAGCGCGACGAGCGCGGCCAGAGCGATGATCGCGACGAGCATGTGCACTGCCAGACGACGTGACGAAATCAGGTCGCAATCCAAGCAGCACATTAAACCGAACTGTCCCGTAGAAGATTACCGGCTCTTGTGGCACAATGGCAATGTCGCGACGAAGCACGTGGTCCGGTGTACGATCGGTTCGCATCCCGTCCACGCTGACCGTGCCCGAGGTCGGGGTGTAGAAGTTCTCGATCAACGACATGGCCGTCGTCTTGCCGGAGCCCGACTGTCCGACAAACGCTGCAAAGCTTCCGGCGCGGATCGTAAGCGAAACGTCCTTGAGTGCTGGCTCGTCTCGGGTAGGATAGGTAAACGAGACATGATCGAAACGGACTGTAGATGGGCCGTTTTTCTCCACGATTGCATCGCCACCTGAAGCACCACCGACGCTTGCCTCGACATCGTCCTCTGCCCGCTTGCACTCCGCCTTGCGTGAGCCATGTTTGGCCAATTTCGCTTCGGCTTTCTCTCTCGCAATCAACTTGTTCCTCTCGACCTCCTTTGGCCTCTGGTCCATCAACCTGAAGAAGTTGGCAGCCGACACGTGCGCCTTGCTGAAATCCGGTGCGAACGCCAACAACTGACCGCTCGCCTGCGCCGAAAATAGCAGCGCGGGCAGGACGATAAAGAAGGCCGTCTGCGAATACCTGCCGTCTGCAATGTTCTGACTACCCCACCAATACGCAAATGCATAGATAAAGTAACTGACGCTCAACGCCAAAGCCAAGAATACGTTGCCGAAAAGAAAGTGACGCATGCTCTCCCGGTACGGCTGTTGGAGCGATCGCTCGAATTTGAGCATCACGTCTTGCTCGCGCCCCAGACTGGCAACCGTCTTGATGCATTGCACCGCTTCGATGGCAAGAGCATTCGACTTGACATAGGCGGTTTCGTGACGTTTCTGAAAATCGGCAAGCACCTTCAAGCGTTGATAACCGGCAGCGAGGATGATGGGTACGAGAGCGAGAATCACAATCGCGATACGCCACGCTATGGCGAGCGAAACAGAGATACCAGCGATCAAGTTGACGAGGATGCAAAAGATGGTTCCGATCACAGTGCCCGTGACACCACCGAGGTTGTTGGCGTCATTCGAGAGAGAGGCGATCATCGAAGCCGGACTCTTGTCTTGCGCTTCGTACCAGGTCAAGCGTTGATCCATCATGGTGTCGAACGAGACGCGTCGGAGGCGGAACAGAAGGCGTTCAGCAACCAGACCCCAAACGAGACCGTTGATCGAGTAAGCAAAGAATTGGATGAGTGCGAGGATGAAGAAATAGAGACCAAACTCTCGACCCGAAGCACGCACGCCGTCGGGACCACGACAAAGCGGGTTGAGCGCTTCAATGACGTGTCCGAAGAGGACGGCTTCGCCCGAGTAGGAACCGCCCATGATGGCGCTTGTGAACAGTCCCAACACGAGGTAGGGCCATTCGCGGCGGAGCATCCAGACGATGCGCTTGAGGATCACTCGTGGAGGATAGCGGCGAGCTGCGTGCTCGATCTGTGCTTGCGTCGCCTGTTTTTCCGTTTGCTCGTGGTTGACATCGTCGCGCTCATCTGTTTCTTCCAGCTGGGCGCGACTCTTACCATTGGCATCCTCCTCAACGCTGTTGCGGTTCAATGTCGACTGGTTCGAGTCTCGAGAAGGCGAAGCCGAGCCAGCAGCAACAGCACCAGCACCAGCACCAGCAGAAGCAGCACCAGCACCAGCAGCAGCATCTTCCGTCTCGTCTCCCTCGACAACATCGTCCATCCTGCGTCGACCTCTTGGCGCCTCTGACGCATCTGCGCGTTCGCTTTTCTCGACACGCTCCTCTCGCCTTTCGCCAAGCTGCGCATGGGCCTCGTCATCACTCGTCGACGCATTGTCCGCGTCATGGTTAGATGAAGCACCAGTGTCCTGTGCAGCAGCCAGCTTGTAGTAGAAGCCTCTCTGCGCAAGCAGCTGCTTATGCGTTCCGGATTCCAACACTTTGCCTGCACCCATCACGACGATCTGGTCGTAGTTGCGAATGGTAGCGAGCCGATGTGCGATCGCGATCGTGGTGACGCCTTCCGAGATGCTATCGAGCGCGTTGGCGACCGCGCGTTCTGAATGCGAGTCCAAAGCTGCGGTTGCTTCGTCTAGAATGAGCAGTTTTGGTTGCTTTACGATAGCTCTGGCGATCGAGATGCGCTGTTTTTGACCACCGCTGAGCTTTCCGCCCGCTTCGCCTACTTGGGTGTTGTAGCCTCGTGGGAGGCGCTCGATGAACGAATGCGCACCTGCGAACTTGGCAGCTCGAATACAAAGCGATTTGATCTCTTCCAGCTGCTCGAGCTGATCTGGTGTGGTCAGCACTTGTTCCAGGTCGGTCCCGGTTTTTTCCTGCCCGACCTGCGAGTAAGCAAGCAAGGTCGAGTGCAGATGCGAGTGTGCAGGTGAGCCAACGAGGCCGTGAGCGATGGACTGCATGATGGAGCAATCAAATAGTACGGGCTCTTGGCCAACGACACCGATCTGAGATCGGAGCCATCGCACATTGTATTCGCGTAGATCGGTTCCGTTGAGTGTTACTCGACCCGCAGTAGGATCGTAGAAGCGCTGGAGGAGCGAGGCGACGGTCGACTTGCCAGATCCGGAAAGGCCGACGAGAGCGACACGGTGACCGGCAGGGACAGAGATGCTGAGCCCATCCAGCGCTTTCTCATCGGGTCGAGCTGGATAAGAGAATTCAACATTGGCAAGCTCGAGGGCGATCTCATTTACGTCGCCAGGCTGGGGCATGATTCCGTGCTTGGTGTCAGTTCCATCGATGGGCGACATCTTATCGATCGTTTCGCGCAGCGCCTGACCGGCACCACTAGCAGCGGAGAAGGTCTGCAGATAGGGTGCAATCTGACCTACGATGAACGACGCATCGAGCAGCAAAAAGATGACGGTATAAACCGATCCTACCGTACTCGGGTTGGCTGAAGAAGCAATCAGGTTCGAACCTGAGAAGAACGCCAGAGCATTGGCTGAGTAGCCCACAAAAAACAAGCTCCCCAATACACACGCTGCCGCGAGCGCCTTGAGCGTACCCTGCTTCCTCGCCAGTTCGAGGTGGCTCTGGTAGATGTTGGAGAGTCTCGGCTGCGATCCAAACGCCTGCACGACGGGCAAGTTGTTCAACGCCTCGGCTGCCAAGCTGGAAGCATGCGAGAGATGCATTGACGTGTTCTTCTGTGCGGTGGCGACAAACTTGGAGCCGAGCACGCTGACGATGGCAAAGGCCGGCAACAGCGACACCAACTGTCCGGCAAGTTTAGGGAGCTTGATGAAAGCAACAATGTAACTGGTGACAAAGTACGAGAGACTGGAGATGAGGATGCCCATTTTCTCACTCGTGCCGTTCTGTATGGTTAACAGGTCCGCCGAGAGACGCGTGCCGACCTCGCCGGGCTTGAGCGTGTCGAAGAAGGTCATGTCCTGACGTAGCACGGCGCGAAGGTAGCGTTGACGCATCTTGCGTACGAGACGCTCGCCAAGGTTGGACCAGCAAGTGGTATAAGTCCAGATGAGGAAAAAGTTGACTGCGGCGATGATGGCGATCTTTTCGACTTTGTCATCCACCGACGACAAGAAAGCAGAGGTGTTGGAAGGTCGGCTGTTGCCCGTGTCGCATCCGGCCGAGTTGAAACCATCGATGAGCTGTCCGAACAGGATACCGATGAGCGGGAGTGGGACGCCAGAGCCGACGGCGGCGATGATACCAACAACGAGCAGGGTAATGTCGGTGCGATCGGCGGCCTTGTACAGAGCTAAGTAGTTGGACGAGAGACGGATGCTGGCGATGGCAGACCTGGCTCGTTCCTTGAGGGGTGGTTTGCGCTTTGCGTCTTTGTCTCTGCTCTGTAGACTGTGACTATCATTATCATGGTCGATATCGGATGCGGAAATAACTTCATGGTCGTCTTTATCCACTTCATGGACGGAGGCTCGCTCAAGAGCCTGACTGTGCAAATCGAGTGGCTCGAAAGCTTGTATTTGCTGATGAATGCTTGGCAGATCAGCAGCATCGATAGAATGTCTCGAGGAAATCCTTGACTTGGTCGCTGATGGCTGCACGGGCAATGCAGCGGTTCGTATCGCGGTTCCGAGGTGTTTTGGTCGTTTCGACGCATCGGATCCTGCCGACACGGTCATGGAGCGTTTAACAGGACGAGGCGAGTCCCATGGTTGAACTGTGTTCTCAAATTCGGCCTCGGTCGACGTGCTTGTCTCGCCGGTGGCATGTGCACCGGTGGTTGCGAGAACACCAGGATGTGGGAAACTGGTTCCTGGAATGCTTCCGTCGGCGAAGGCGCTCAACGTAGCCCTCTGTGCCCAACCTACAGGATCTTCGGACCGGCTGTTGGAGCGCGGGCGACCCTGCGACGATGGTGGACGGTGAGCTTGCTGGTTGTCCCAAGGCTGAGGGCTGCGCATGTTGAGCGTCTCGTTGGAGGGTGGCGTGGGGCCCGGATGTGCATGACGCGGACGTACCATGTAGCGGCCATTGCCAAAGCTGCCATATGTGAGAGTGGTGTCGTCGGCCGAGTTGGAGCGTTTTCTTGTCGTTTGTCGCTTTTCGACGTCGGACAAGGCTAGAGGAGAGACTTTGGGTCGAGAAGGGCTGTGTTCACCCCGTAGTGTCGATGCGGAGGAAGTCGACGTGCGTGCGAGGGAGGCCGACGAGTGGACAGCAGCAGACGCCGCCGGATCTGGCAGGTGATTGCTGGAAGTCAGGCCGAGTGGCGATTGATCGGACAAGGGGGGTGGTCTGTGTTCCTTTTCAACAAGCGCCTCCCATTCGAGACGGTAAAAGTAGTCCTGATGATCGTCGAAAGAGTAGCGTGCAGTGGGAGTACGGGGATCCTGGTCAAGCTGAGAGAGGAAGCTGGCCGAGAGAGAGGAGGGCTGTTCGCCGCTGTTGCGATTCGGAGCGTCTATTTCATGGTGGTCTGACGAATCTTTTAGGGTGGTGCCCTTACCGCTGGATTGATTTTGAGGAGTTGCAGCCCGCTCCCGCTGCTTCTGGGACGGCGGGGAGCAAGGACGAAATTCGGAGCGACGAGGGTGGGAGTCATGCACTGCAGACGATGTCAGGGAGGAACAAGTGGCCGAAGTGGTGTCGTTTGCATCGACGGTATGGTCTCGAGCCGTCACGGCGTTTGCCGAGGAGATTGCCGAGGCAGCGATGGATGTAGGAGGTTGTAGCGCATCGTCATGACCAGCATCTTGTGATGCAACGTCGGATTGATCATTGACTCGGCCCGAAGAGCTGGGTCGAGATCTTGATGAGTCTTCGCTGCCACTGCGGTGGGCACTGCCGGAGGGAGTTGAGGAAGCATTGGACGTCATAATGGAGGCGCGCTTAGCAAAGGCCGAAATTCGTAATTTGTGCCGTAATTTGTGCTTTGCTTTGATTGCGCTGTGTTGGGCGCGAAAATCGTGAATCCTCGAAAATTCTCCGACGATTCTGTGATGATTTGAGATTCACGATTGAATTTCAACTTGGCTTGGGCTGTATCCAAGAAGGCCGACCAAATTCGATCGAACTGGATTCACGATTCGCTCGAGCACGGATCGGTTGTGGTCTGATCCCAGCTCCTGCGTCTATGGCGGGATGGATGTAGGCGGGTGGCGGTTTGTGGCCTGCCTTGTTTTGATCACGAGCAATGGTGAGAGAGGGTGACCTGTCTTTCAGAAGCTCTTCTGTGCAAAGAAAAAAAAAACATGAAGGAACCAAAGTTTCCAAGTCAGTCGACGCCTGTCTGGACGCGCGCATTTGGTTGCGCCGCTTGGGAAGGGCACGGTTCTCGTTGCCAGCGGGCGGTACTACGTTCTGGGCAAGTGTAGCCTTCGAAGAGGAAATAGGGGACAGTTTTCCAAGCTCGCATTGTCATGATCCTCGCAAACAGGGGTCTGAACGTCGCCCGAAATGGAGCAAGAGCGCATTCGAGGTGCTGCCCGCTGCTGGCTGGCTTTGAAAGCGGCTTGTTTTCCTCGAATGGAGATCATCGACAACGTCGTTGGTCATAGCCGGTGCGAGTTCTGAAGCCTCGTCTGCCAGTTTCCAAGCGTGAGATGCCGATGTTCAGCGAGTCGGCCACTTACCGAGAATGATTCGAAAGGATCGACAACCACGACAGATGTATGTCACTGGATCATATGATCGAACCAGACCGTACAGGTGGCGAGAAGCGTCTCGTTACAGGTCGGTGGTCGTAGCAGGTAGAATAAGCCGTACGCGTCGATGAGTGTCTGGAGCGAAAAGGTCTAGCAACCCCGAACTGAAGGAGAGCTGCTGGTCGTTATTATATAGCAGGAGCTCATCGACCTCGGAATGGACAAGAGCGCTGTAAATGGGCACTTTTTTACTTCTGGGAAGAAAAGATGACAAGGGACAGTGCACTAGTCGGCAGTGTTGGGCGGAGAGCAGAGCCGAGCAAAGCAAAGCAAAGAAGAGCAGCTAACGAGCTAACGACGCATCGTGAATCGTGAATGAATCGTGAATCGTGAATCGTGAATGCTTGAATTCACTCACAATTGCGTATGCGCACGTTGGGAAAATCGAGTGGTGAGTTTGTGTGGATGACGGCGCTCGGCTAATACGGGTTGTGGTTCAACATGCAACAATCTGTGAGTGCGGAGCGTGGACCGTGGCCGAGCCAGAGGGGGAAAAAAAGGAATTTTTATCAGATCACCAAATCACGAATGGGAAGAATACAACGTTAGGCGATACAAACATCTTCAGTCACAGGCGTAACTCGTGACTGTGTGACTACTGACGACTGTGATTCAAGATTCGAGCGACCGTCGAGGTGGCAAGAAAACGAGCCAAGCCAACGCTAAGGTAGTCTCTCGCGTCTGACTTTCAACTTTGTCGCACCTCGCTCGGTTTCGATTGATGATTGGTCGCTGTTGACCATGACGCCTTCTGCGAAGCGTACCTGCTTGCCTGGTAGTGTCCATGCTCATGCTCATGGAGAAACCCAGCGAATCACCGACCGCTTCACATTCGCTCCAACGTGTTGGGCGGTGTCAGCGTTCGTGTTACGGATCAGCCAGCCGAGCCGCGAGTCGCAGAAGAGCGGATCTTGGCAACACACGCATAAGCATCGCCGTTCGAATCTGGTCGGAACCACGCCATCCGTTATTTCGATGCAGCTCATGCAGACCCAACCAACCCTTCTCACACCGTATTACGCACAAACGTACGGCAAACTCTGATCTTCTCTCGTCAAGGTGGTCAGCATGAGCACTGAGTGACGTCTGCACTCTTGCGCGTCGTTTTTCAATTTAACCCGTCCAGAGAACCAAAATCCACTTTGGCACGTCGTGGCGAGTATTGCATAGCTTATTTGTATATACGGACGGTCATAACCACAGAATATCCTTGGCAACTCACGACTTGTTCAAAGGGACGAACAAGCACAAAGTATTACAAGCTATTCGTGATTTGTGCACGTTTTGAAAATACTATAATCATCATTGTGAATCGTGAATGTGGATTTATTATGAAGCAATCGTGGATCACGAAATGTGTAATGCACGATGCCCGCCGCACCTTGTCCACGGTTGTTTCGTTTCGGCTTGGTCGGTTTATCAGATCATCTCGGAGTTACAATTTGCGCTTTCTTGGCTCGCGACTCACGACTCTCACGTCTGTGACTCTGTAGAACGTGGAAGTGGACGCACGGAACACGGAATCACATCATGAACGTGGAATCGTGAATCACGCTAGACACTGTTACACCGCCACTTGGGGTGTCAGCGAACCCCGTAGCAACACAGACACGTACCTCACAGACTCGCGACTCACGCACGACTTGATGCGTGCGTGTTGCACATTGACGTAAGCTGCTCACGGCTGAAAGCCAGAGTAGCCTCCGTGATCAACCGACGACTTCAGGCCCAACTCCGGGAGCACTTACTGCACCAAACGGTTGCCTAGACAACTCGTCGCGCACGAATCGCCATCCACTAACCGCGTCCGCCTTTTTCAAGCGTTGCGGTGTGGCAGTTTGCACAGCAACACGCACGAGCGCTGTAGCGGGCTGCGGCTCAGTATGCTTAGCTCAAGTTATTGGAAAAGTCGTTTCTTACTACTCCGACTTGCACGCATCACAGCGTCTCGCCTTTGTCGCGCTACCATTATCAGATCAAGTGTACATCCGTTCATATCGGGAACAATGTAAGCGAGAACAGCTGTGCGGCTCACGATCGACCCTCTTAAAAAAGCAAAGCACCGAGATCAACGACGTGCTTCGACATGACACCTCGCAAGCCACAAAGAGCTGGTCAAGTTGTCGGTGCAGTGCCTCGAATTGTGCTGCTCTTCTTCCGCCTGATTCGGGCCACGTCGGTATTGTTGTGTATCTGAGCTGTGGTGGGTGTCGACACGTCTTGCTGCTCCTCGGTATTCCTCGATTCAGCCTGATCTTCCGAGACGCTTCCGAGCAGCATGAGCGACTCTCTGTCCGCACCGCCTCCTCGCGCCAGCAGGCGTAGCCAATCATCACCCACCTCGGACTTGAGCGCTTCGATGCGACGTCGAAACGCATCGCCGGTATTGCCACCTCGGCTGGCATTTGTATGCGACTGAGTTGTTGACGCGCCGGCGCTTGCAATGGATCGGATATCGTTCTCTTGATCGCCACCGTTTCGATCGCCATCTACGCGCAGGCCGGAGATGGCGCGCTCCAGATCTGGCTCGTACAGGCTCGTAGTGACACGCGATCGTCTCGCCAAAGCCGCAGAGGATCCGGTGCGTGGACGTGCAATGCGTTCCCTCACCAGCATCTCTGCATTCTCACTCGTACGCGATGCGTCTGTATTTCCGACAGCGCTGCTCCGAGGTGCGAATAGGTCCGACGCCACAGGACGCGCTGCAGACTTTCGTCCAAGCGTAATCGAGTCAATCGGGTTACGTCCTGAAGTGAGCCTTCCTTGACGCTCCCTTGCCCGAGTTGTCGAGTCTGACACGCATACATTCGGCACAAGCGCCAAGGCCATCGTCGAGGCTGCTCCTGCCGCTTGGTCCGTACTGGTCTCTAATCGGCCCTTTTCAGCACCTGCACGCTGCCTCCCCGACTCAGCCTTCGCTGTGCCAGCAACCTTGCCCTCACCAGTGTTATCCTCCTTGTCCGCCTTGGCTTGTTCGTCATCATCCAACGCTGCGCTGCTGTTGCCCGCCAGCACTGCGTGTTTAATCCGATCCGAATCGGTAAGTGTGCGTTGGCGGTTCGTTGCGGAAGGCTTCTGTGGAGACGAGTCGAGTTCGACCACGCGCTGGTTCCTCCTCCTTGCGCCTTGGGCGTTGTTCGATGTGCCCCGTGTACGTGGGTCTTCCCGATTGCGCGAGTTGGACCGTGACCTGGTCTTGAGCCCGCCAGCGATGCTGTTCCCTGAAACACGGAGCGAATCGCCTCCCCGGCCCCTGTCCACATTTGCCGGGCGTCCGGCAGCACGATGGCGCACGTTCTTGACCAACGTGTTGCTGGTGGTGGCGACATCTTTGGCCAGCTGCGCTTCATCCTGCTCTCCATGCGACTTTGCTCCCCTCGCCGAATCACGCTCTTGCGTATCACCGAGCCGGCCACCACTCCAGAGCGCAGCAGCGTTTGGCACACGCTCTACGATCCTCTGTCGCTCAAAGAATCCCGCCGCCTCGCCATCCAGCACCACTGTTTTCGCCTCCATTGCAAACTCGGCAAAACACTCGACGCGGTAATCCACCAGCTCCTCCACCAAAGGGTTATCCTTCACCCACACCTCTTGGATCTTGGTCAACGGTGCCAACCGGCCCACTTCACCGGCTTCATAGATCGCATTGCCGCGTAGATCGATCCGCTCAAGTGTAAAGAGTCGCTCCAATCCACAGAGGCTCTCGAGTCGGTTCTTGGCGAGGTTGAGTGCCCGGATCGCAGGCAAGGCGTCGTAGATGCCAAGAACAGAGTCGATCAGGTTGTCCGAGATGTTGAGCGATGTCAGCGCGGGCAGGTGGCAGAGAGAGGGCGGGACTACATTGAGCAGGTTCGACGAGAGGTCTAGATTTGTGACGCCTGAAAGACAGAGCAGCGGCTCGACCGGAACGAAGGTCAGATTGTTCGAGCATAGATTCAGGTAGCGAAGAAAGTGCCAGGCAAGCGAAGGTAGGTCGGCTGGCAAGGTAGGCGTACTTTCTTTGACAGCTGCTGCTTGATCAGAGGTTGAGGCAGTAACTTGGGCTTTGACAGCATTGTCTTTGGTATTCGTATTGGTAGCCGTGGCGTCCGAAGTGGACGTATCCTGTTCAGCATCTGCCGACACAGCCGCTCGTCGCAGACGCCTCGCATCTAGTTTTTCGCCCCTTCTCCTCTTGGTGTCGAGCACAACAAGATCCACCAATACATCCGTGATATCCTCGATATTGCTCTTCTTGCAAGTCAAGCTCCGCAACTGGATACAAGCTCGATCCCATCCTAGCAGTGTGCGTGGGTCTACATCGTCCAGCTCGAGCGTCTGCAGGTTCTTGAACACGTCGAGCGGAACTGCCGACTGCCCCGGACAATCTTCAAAGTCCTGGATCAATTTGCGAGCCGGGATTGGGCCTAGGCGCAAGCTTGGAATCTTTGTGAAACACGAGTAAATGTACTTGACATCCTTGCAAGGGTCTGGAGCAACGTTGGAGCCAAACCAGGAGAGCGACGAGCTTAGCGACGAGGAAACGACGCTCATACGGCTACGCATGGAGCTCATCGACATGGTATCGTCGCGGTCCTTGTCGGCAGCGGTGGCAGCGACAAAGGAGAAGTAAGAGGTGGGGCGGGCTGCAATGGGGATTCTGGTGTCAAGCGATCCTACAGGCAGTCCGAGCTCTTCGAAGCGGATGAGCAGGTAGTACAGATTGTGTGGATTCTGGCGTAGCAGCATGGGCCGAGCCATCGGTGATGAACGCGTGGCAGCTGAGCTGGGGGAGCCGTTGGATGGAGTACCAGCACTCCCGAGACCGACTACGTTCCAGAATGTGGACGACAGGGTAGCAGCTGGTGTATCGCGCTCTGTCTTGACCGCTGCATTGCGCTTCGCCGCTGCTGCAGAGGCAGCAACATCGCCCAGCCTGGCCTCGTGGACGCGCAGCCACCGGGCGTAATCGCCAATCCATCGATCGCCTGGTATTGAATCCATCTCGTAAGGGCTAGCTGTGGCTAATATGTCTGCCTACCTTGGGTGTTGCGATCGTCGCCACTGTACGCCGAGAAAGCGCTGTTTCCGCTCCAGATTTTGCAAGTGGGAAATCGTTCAGTGCATCAAAGGGCGCCAAGATCAGAAATCATCGCGAGACCATCGTGCTCAACTGGCCAGCTGATTGGGATATCGGTCTCTACCAGAGCACTGTTATAGATGGATGCGGTAGGTAGAGAATCAGCCGAAGTTGTGCGGCAGGCGGCACGGATGGCGAAGATGGAGTGGATGATGGTGATAGTTTGCAACGGACAGGGGTGCCAGATAAATGAGCACGGTTCGTGTAACCCTGCAGCTAGCTACGCACAACACTCAACGCGACTCGACTCACGACTCGGTGGCCCGCGCTTTCACCGAACAACCACAAACCCTAAATATCAGCACGCAGGGTCTCGAATTTCGGATCTGGATCGGGACGATCGAAGAAATGCATCGGCTAGATTTAGGAAGAACTGCCGTTTCTTTGTAAGATACCTTTTTTTATAGTTGTTGAAGATGAAGCAAGATGCTCTCTTGCTGCTCTTCTCTCAGCTTCTCCTATCACCTGGACAACATCGACTCGAGATCATCATGTCCGGGTCTCGCAGCGCTCTCAGTGTTGTACGTCTGGCGGCTTGTGCCAAGCCGTGCACACTTGGCTCGACGTCGTCGGTCCTGACAAGACCGTTCTCGCACTCAGCACAGCTCTGCTCGCCTGCCAAGCCATCCATCAAAGCCATCGGCGAGCTACGCAAGCTGGTACCAGGTACGTCTATGCTCAAAGCGAAAGAAGCGCTGCTTGCGTCGCGCCCTGCCAGCTCGCCCGACACGGACTCGATCGCACTGGCACTCGAATGGCTTGAAGCCGACCGCAAGAAGAGCGGAGCCAAAAAGGCGGACAAGGTGGCCTCTCGAACCGCCCGAGAAGGTGTCGTCGCTGTATCGATCCTCTCTGACGGACTTCCGAGCTCGATCGAGATGCAGGGGGAATTGAAGGACGAGGCCAAGAGGGCTGGTATTGGTGCAACGAGTGCTGCGGCAGGTGCGATTGTCGAGATCAACTGCGAGACGGATTTCGTGGCCAAGAACGAGGTGTTTGCTCAGTTGGTCAAGGACGTTGTTCATACAGTGGCGTTGTTCCCAGGATTGAGCGCACAGAGCGGAGCAAAGAGAGGACTTGTTGAGGTACCAGTGGATCAGCTGTTGGCGTTCCCGTTGCTTCCCAGCAGTCGTGAGGCGACAGGGACGAGTGTATCGGCCAAAACGGTGGGTTCGGCGATCATCGATGTGGTTTCGCGACTCGGCGAAAAGATTTCGATCGCGCGGGCTGCTGCGATCGTTGCACCCAGCGTCCCTTCACCAGATGCGACGAGGCGATCCGAAAGTGGCACGGCTAGGGGTGGATCGATCGTCGAGCTCGCTTCGGCTTTCGCTCATGGAGGCTCGGCTGGCTTCGCTGCTGCCAAGGACGTCTCGAATCCGGGCTACGTGTTGACCAGCGGTAAAGTCGCTTCGCTCGTCATGACGCGTTTCGCCAGCGACAAACTGCCAGATGCGCTGCAAGCAGGTTCGATCCAATCCAACATCCGAGCGCTCACCCGAAGTCTGGCTCGACAAGTCGCCGGTCTCGAAACCAACTGCATCGACTCGGCCGCAACTTGCCCAGTCGACGGCCAAGTCAGCAGTGCTCTGTACAAGCAGCCGTTTATGATGCTCCTCCCGGCTGCAGCTCCAAGCTTGGAGAGCAACGCTCAACCCGTTCGACAAGTCCTCTCCACCTGGGCAAGCCACAACAACCTCGACAGCAATGGCAACAACGTCGTCGAAGTCGTCGACATGCATCGATGGGAACTTGGCGAGACAATCGCCCCACCAGACGACGCTGGACCAGGATTCGCCGATGAGGTACGAAAAGCTGCTGGTCTCGCCTAGTTGCTTGCAATCCGTTACCTTCACGCCTCGTTCTCACCACGCAATGCATTTGAACATGTGAACTGGAATGTTATTCATCCTCGGGTCTGGCCCACCGACTTTACAATAGATCGTGTTCGTCAGATAGAACGTTGTAATGTTTATATAAGGCAAATCTGTGTTTTGGTCCAGCGGGATCGTTGGACGGATACGAGTAGACGGCGAACGCCTGTTCTGTGCTCAACCCGTACAAATCTGGATGGAGCAAACGGTTCTGGAAGCGTCGTAGCATTTGGAGTTGTGGTGGTTCACAAAGGAACGCCGCCTTGGCATCGACACACGACAGCAGCGCTGTACTCGCACGTCCGTGAACGAGCACCGAGACTTTGATCTTGTTGAGATTCGCCTTGTCATCAAGTAAGGATTTCCACCTCGATTTGCGCTCGACAAATTCTGTATCCACCTCTTCGAGCATGATGGCAAAACGAAAGCTGTACACGAGAGACTCGCCTTCCTCGTCTCCACAATTGACGCAGAAGCGATCGGCGCGCGGAATCAGGCGTTTGCACGTCTGGCACTCGGCACGCCCCCACATTTCGGATTTGACTGGGTTGGCCGCGACGACGCATGCTTGCACTTTGAATGGGCCAGGACACTTTGAGGTGGTGGTCAGCTCGGCAAGCGGTGTCAGTGAAACCCACTCTGGTGCTTTGCATTGAATCAAGGAGCGGCACTCTTCGAGAGGAGCGCCGGGTGGTCCCATGAACATGTTGATCTTAAGATCGGGCGAGTCGTCAGGCGTGCTGATGACATTGCCGCTGATACCAGTGCCGAGCGGTGTGGATGACGTCATGTCTCCCGATTTCAAGAGCTTGGACTCCTGCGCAGCAAGACTCTGGCGTTGAGCAGGTGTAGGAAAAGATTGCGTAGACGATAATGTACTCGCATCTGCGGCCGACATAGCTTGGATAGACGAGTGTCTTACAACCGAGCTTGTTGCATTTGGAGCTGCGTTACTGGTGTGGGTCAACGTGGCACGCGACGCGAGATCTTCGGAGTGCCGCGACGGATGACCTTGTGGCTGCTGCCCCAAAATTGAGCATTGTGCACCCTGCTGCGCTTGTTGATCAGCAGCATGTGCTGGCTGGAAAGACTGGCTGGATTGTCGCTCGAGTCGATCGGCCAGCGCTTCTTGCGCCATTTCTTCGAGGCCCAAGATAAAGTAGATACGTCGATGTTCGAGATCGATGCGCGCTTCGTGTGTGGGCTTGAGCGTACGGATTTTGATGCCATTGTCGGTGCTGCTGCCGAGCCCGCCTGTGAGGAGTCCACGCGGATTGAGTTTGGGGCGGACGTTTTGGATGCGGATGATGTCTCCTGTCTTGAGGCCTTCTGCAATGGTGGCATGGCTGTCCCAGAGGCTGATCTGGAAGACGTGGCCCCAGCCATCGGTGTGGTCGGGATAGTGAATGGGACAGTCTGTGGGCAGATACCTGTCATTGCCGCGATAGAAAAGCATGTGATTGGTGTAGTCGGTGACATAGAGATCAGGAGCAAGCGTATGGGTAAAGATCTTGACAACTTCGACAACAGTGTCGAAAAAGACATTTTCGACAACATCGCAGAGTTTGAGCATGGGCCGCGATGACCTGGTCACAATGTTGGCGTCGACGCCTTGAAGCTCGGAGAACCAATTGGCCGTGTCACGGAAGTGATCCATCTCTTCTGCACTGCATTCGGGAGGGGAATGCGATGCGAGTGGGAAGCTAGGCGAGGCACGTACGTCGCCCGAGACTGGGTCGTAGATGGCCCATTCCCAGAGCGAGATCGACTTGCCGACGGCTTGAGGCTTACCTGAGAACATCTGAATGTGAACGCCACGGATGGCAAAGATATGGCCGAGAGCAACGTTTTGCGGAATGGATTCAGGGAGCTGAGCAAAAAGCATGACGGTGATGGATCGTGCGAGCTCCTTGGCGTAGCCGGTGCCGGAAAGGCAGGAAGCGTCGGCAATGGTAATCTTGAGGCTGAAATCGCGTGTACCGCACGAAGAGCGGCGAGCGTCTCCTGCTGACACGATAACACCAATCATGTTGACGCGCTCGCCGTCGCGGACCATGGAAATGGGAGTGTAGAGGCAGTTGCCCATATGACGCGGCTTGACGTTGGGCGCATTGCGACAAAACGGTGCTGGGGCGTTGGAAGCGGAAGCTTGCCTCGACAAAGCTCTGGATGGATTTGGTGAAACAGACGAGGAGGACGAGACAACTGAGTGCGCTTCTGGCGAGGATCTAGACGATTGTGCTAGACGCGGTGGTGGTGGTGGTGGCGGCGGCGGCAGTAGTGTGGCGGATGCAGATGCGGTGGTGAATGCGTCTGTGGGACGATTCAAGCCCATGTTGGTGGAGGGAGCCGGGGTTGAAAACCAGTCGTTGGCGTGACTGGAATGACGAGGCTCTGGGTTGAGGTCTGCCACATTAGCTGATCGAGGTTGCTCATATGGAATTGGGTGCTGAGCGGCTCTAGTGGATGCTGAACTGACTTGATTCGACGGGGCTAGTAGGGTGGACGAAGAGGAGGAGGCGAAAGCTGAGGGAGTGGCGAGCTGTTCGATCCAAATGACCGAGGTGGGAGCTGTAGGATCGGCTGACAAAGATTGGTGAGACATTTTGACGACGGCATTTGCTTGGGCGAAGACGACTCGAGGAGGCGCAGCTGACATGTCGAAAAGCTGCGCAGCAAAGCCAGAAAGGTATACGATAGCGGGCGGGCCAAGGCGGTGGAGGAGGAGAAGAGGCTCGGCAACTCTGCTTGCTAGCTGGTCGAAAAAGGTGATGCGAAGGTGGGAGCGATTAGAAGGATCGGTGGGGTGAATGCAGCTTAGCTCGATGTTGAACGCGTCAGGAGAAACCGAGCCAGCTGAAGGATCTGCTTGAACAAGATGGCCGCAGATGCAGAAGGCAGCGCCTCTGCCTTTGCTGACGCCCTCGATCCAGCGTTCAAGACTGACGAGCTTACCGAGACGGTCCTCGTCGGCGTCGTTCAAGTAGCGTGTCCGTTTGCTTGCGGTAGCGATGTGGCGAGTAGTTTGCGCCACCTTCTCGGCTTCAACCGTGGATAGAAGTGGGGTTGCATGGGCGGATGTTGATGCGGCTGTGGCTGTGGCTGTGACTGTGGCTGTGGCTGTGGCTGCTGTAGTAGGCTGCGGTTGCAGTGATTTGGGAGGATTGGCGTCGGCAGACTCTCTCTTGGTACCTTTTCTCTTGCGCGGCATGATGGATGTGATTCTGGACAAGCTTGCTTGAGTTGAGCAGTGCGAGTATGACGGCAGTCGTAGAAGGCGGAAGAAGAAGAGAAGGAGGATGAGGGAGGAGGAGGAGGAGGACGTGGCAGAGGAGGAGGACAAAGGGAGGCTAGAGTTATCTGTACGCGCGTTAAATTAAGCATGCTCGCATGTCAGTCACACGTCAGCCCACAAGCTTCACAGTCGTGAGTCGCAAGTCACGAGTCCACCGTCGACGGTTTTGCGCATGTGAGATTGACAAAATTTTCAGAACGTAATCAATTCGTGATTCGTGATTCGTGATTATGAGTGTGTTGCGTGTTGGACTCAAACTTGGCGCGCCACGCGACGCGTTGATGAATCTCCTAGTTTCGTGATTTGTGAGTGGTGCGGGATTGAGGATTCACGTTTGGGGTTCGTGAGAGCAAATAATTCACAGATTCACGATTCGCGATTCACGTTTTGGTCAACAAGCGTGAAGCACCAAGGACCCTGGATTCTGTGCTCGACTCGCTCCGACCAGAGCGTGGAAAGCAAAGACAGAGTTTCAGCCAAAGGTCCCCACACTCGCCACTCACACTCGTGACTGTATTAATCACGAATGTAACTCGCGGCTCAGTCACGACTTAAGGTGAACAAACCCTTCATGGAACACAGGGCACATTCACGATTCACACGTCACGATTTGCGATTCGTGATTCGCGATTTGGGGTTACTCGTCCGAGCCACAAACTGTACAGTCACGAGTATTGTATGTATATATACCGCTTTGGCATTCGTGATTGTCAGTCACATGAAGCAAAAGTGTCACTCGACAACTCGGCGGCTTCGATTCCGATCCAATATGTCGGGTCTGTCCGATTGTACAGCTTGTACAGCTTATACAGCGTATACAGAGAGAGAGAGAGAGAGAGAGAGAGAGTGTGTGTGTGTGTGTGTGTGTGTGTGTGTGAGGAGAGTGATTCACTGTCGATGTGGTTGATGAAAGTCGATCGACGCACACTCTGTCGAATCAATTTGTGCTTCTATCACCGCTTCTCTCAAATGCGACAACACTAGAAAACTCAGCTCATATCCTCTCCTCTCCTCTTCTCCCCACTCCTCTCACACTTGACTCGGCTCCTTTCGCCCTTCTCTGCTCGATCCGTTCGACACGTTGGATCACGACCGCATCTGCTGCCACCATGCCCGCATCAGCAGATCTCTCGATCGGTTGGCACTTCACCGCCACTGACGATTCACTTTCCGAGCTCTCGGACGCTTCTCAACGATCCTCTTGCTCGTCGTCCAAGTCCAGCATAAAGGCCAAGCCAGCATCACTTCGCAAGCTTTCCTCCACATCTGCACTCCAAAAACCCGCTTCCACTTCCAACGTCGCCAAATCAGTCTCGAATAGCAACGCCAAGCCCAAGGCTAGAAAGTCGGAAACCGCTCCACCTTCCACTGCCAAAGCCCTTTCAACGTCGGACAAAGCCAAAGGCAAGCGCAAAATGGCCAGCACCCGCCCCGGCACCCACGCCGACGCTGATCAAGCCAGCCCCAAACCCAACCCCAACCCCATCCCTCCGCGCACTACACCCGTGAGCGATGCGATACGAGCACGAACCCACGTCAATGTCGTCGGCGGCCCACAGAAACTCTGCCACCAACACCATCAGAACTGCAAGGGCGCTCTTCTTGAGTGCACATTTATGCGAACGCCCGAAAAGCGTTGTCTTGGTCGCTACTGCTTCTTTTCGCTCAAACGCTTCTACGACCAGGACCCGGAGGTGATCGTCATGTCGAATCGCATGATGATCAACCCAGCAGAGCACTGTCCTCCGTCAGAAACAAAGTACGCCTGGAAATGTCCCAAGTGCCGTGGAAAGTGTGTATGCTCCATCTGCCGCAAAGCGGTCGGCCTCGAGCCACTAGGCAGACCGTTTGGTTCCAAGAGGAACAAGGATGGCACCATCGACACTGCTGACCAAGTCAAGTCAAAGAACACTCAACCCAAAGCAAACGCCCACACAGCAGCACAAGGCGCACCAGCCAAAGCAAAGACAAAGGCGAACACAAACAATCGCACGATTGCCGACACCCTCGCGGCACCACCCAAACCGAATGGTCAATCCAATTCCAAGTCGGACGCTGCCACCGAACCAGACGACGCCGATGACGGCATCTGCACGCTGCCTCTTCCAGTCAGCAAGCCCAAAACCACGATTGCCAACATGCTCTCCACCGACGTCGCCCGAGCACCGCCAATGACATTGCTCAAGCCACCAACCCAAGTTGCACCTCCTGTGTTCGAGGTGATCCCGACCAAGCTACCGCACGACAACCTGCGTGCTCGCATGTGGATCTACGAGAGCATGGTGCGCTTTGACAAGTTTGGTCTCAGCAAAAGTGTGCTCAACCAACTCGACAGGTTTGAGCACTGGACGCATGCGCTGGTACAGGACATGCTGGCCTGTCTTATCAAGACTATCTCTGGCATGACCAACATCGACAAGGGCCAACCCGCCAAACCGTTTGTCAAGATCATCAGCTCCTTTCGCACCTATGGCAGAAACTTGGAGCGCGGTGAACCATGGTTTGCTGCCACCGAGCTGTTGGCCAAGTTGGGATTTGAGCGTAAGCCTCTGAGCTTTGTCGAGCACAATGTTCCGGTCGAGGTCGAAGTGGCGGCTGCTGCGGGTTCACCCTCACCTCCCCCAGCGGCGCGCGTCACTCGTGCACGCCGAGCCAAGGAGAGCAACCAGTATGAGACAGCACGTCAACTCTCGCTTTTGGATCGGTGGCAAGACGACGAGCTTGACGAGATGCAGAGCGATGCTTATGATGACGACCATTTGCCAAGCAAGCGACGACGGGCGACGACCAAAAAGTCGATCTACGTCTATGACGATTTCAGCGATGAAGACAGTATGGCTGATCCCGACGAGAGGACGCGCGATCGTCGATCCGGACGTGCTCGCAAAGCAGTCCAAAAAGAGGTAGCACCAGAAATCAGGCTCACGGGACGACAACAGGCGATCAAATTGCAACAAGAGCAGCAGAAGGAAGAAGAGGCTGCAGCGGCAAAACAGCGACAGGAAGACCAACAAGAGGCACGTCAAGTCGAGGCTTGTCGCAAACGACGTCTGTCCGATGATAGCGGTGGGGCCGGCATCACTGTCATCGACATTTCGGATGATGAAGATGGACAAACTGATGGACGCTCACAAAACAAGAGGCGCAAGTTCGCTGTTGCAAGCTCGGACAACGGCATCGAGGTTGATCATGATGGCAGCGACCGTTATGATGCGCGAAACGGCGCCGAGGCCAATGCCAAAAACGACGTGCGCGTGGAACAAGAGATGGAGTCAGCTGACCTCGAAACCAAAATCTCGATCCTGGCTGCGCTCATCGATGCGGCGATTATGGCGGACAGCGTAGCTGAAGAGCTCAAGCTGGCGGCGGACAATATTGTGGCGCTGGAACGCGAGCAGAAGGCGGCCAACGTGGAAATGGAAAAGGAGATGGTGGAAGAGCTGGCGCAACTCAACAAGCGTGCGCCGAGCATAGTGTCGCGCGAGTATCAGGAGTGGAAGGTGGAAAAGGCGCAAATGGAGCTGGATCACGCATGGCGCAGGCAGGATGCGCGTGTGTTGGGCGAGTTGGCGATCGACACGCACGCGCTGCGTACCGGACCGTTGGGAGTAGATGTGGACGGACGAGAGTACTGGCACTTGCGTGAGTTTCAGGAGCGAATGCCCAAGTATACCGAAGGACGATACGCTTGGTGCTTGGTGGTGTTGGGAGCGGCATTTTCAACCGAGTCGAAACAGGCGCAGAGAATGTCAAGGGCCAAGACCAGGCGGATGTTAGCACGGCGGACAGAGGCGGTAAGCAAGACGAGCAGAATAACGAGACGGATGATAGCGGGTTCACTTTGCTCGACACTTGGCCGACTTCCGATCAGTCGACGCGCAAAGTGAAGGACAAAGATGGAGACCGGGATATTCGATTGGGCTTGCCCATATCGAGCATCTGCATGGGGACCAACAATCCAGGGACGATTCAGTCGTTGATCGAGTACCTACGGTTCCGACTGGAACGTGTCGAGTACGAAGAGAACGTTTCGATGCAGCAGCGCGAGAAGGCGGCTCGCGGTAATGGTTTTGGTGCGACCAATGGAGCTACGGCGGGAGATGGCAATGCCGCTGGGTTGGCGGGGACGGAAAGCATGTACAGCGTACGCAAGGCCAAGCAAACACTCAAAGATACGCAGGAGGAGAGACGCAAGCAGGTGGAACAGCTGATGAAGCGGCTGAGCACAAGTAAAGAGTACTTTGCTTGGCATCGGGAGGAGGTGGCTCCGTAAGGGATCGAGGCAGTCTGTATCAGTCACGAGTATTCTTTTGTACGTGCATCGGTGATCGACGCACTGATATGGCACTTGTGGTGCAGACTGCTGCACGACTTGCTGTGCGTCGATCGAGCTCGGTTCGCGAGATATCGCGTGGTGTATCCATTCACTGGAAGCGCCTGAGCTTGTGAAAGAGGACCACGATCTGGGCATCATGTGACAGGATTGTGCGGGGAAGCGGAAGCGGAAGCGATCAACGGGGAAGAGGATAATTTGGCGAGGTTCGAAAGTGCGGGGAAAAGGAAGAGTTTTTCTTTAACTTGGGGTCCGATTGCGATGCACTGAGAGACTGGTGTATGATCAAGGTATGAATCACGAATATGGCGTTATGGCCTGGGTTGGGTCGAAGGTGAAGGTAAAAGCGGATGACGTCGAAGACGAGCTAAAATTTGTTCCAACTTGATCGCACTTCTGAGCGCAATCATCATCAATCAGGAATGGTGAATTGTGAATGGCAATCGTGAATCACGAATGAAAAGGGCACAACAGAAGCAGACGTCAGTGATGAGCAACGAGACGTGAGATGAGTCGCGATTCACAATTATTCACGATTATTTATTCTATTCTGGATCAGAGTGGCCGCTCGGATCGAGCGTGAGTTGTGAAAAACGTAAGTAAAGCTAAGGTAGTTTCGATCACGCATCGTTGGCACAGCGTCATGTGCCAAGAGTAAGAGTGGTGGAAGACTGTGATTGTGATTGTGACTGTCAAGTGTGAATACGACGACGAGCAGATTCACGATTTGGCGTGTTGGTGATTGGCGTGTCAAAAAGTGGTTGGGAAACACGCATGACTCCCTGACAACTGACTGCAAAGTCGTGAGTGAGAATCACGAATCTGATAGGTCGCCCCACTCGCTGCCTTTATCTCTGCAGCGAGTCGCGAGTGGAGTCATCGTGCCGAGCTTTGGTTTCGGCAGCGCACCGCATCGCTCTATCCACACTTGTGACTTACGATGAATGTTAGCTGCTCACTTTGCTCTACGCTTGGCAAACACCAACCCGCATCCCCCAACGCTTGACGCTGAGCGATGCAGTGTGAGTGTGAGTTTACCGAATGTCGACGGCCGAGAAAGCGTTGGACGCAGAGCCAGCGAAAACGTGAAACTGTATTCAGTATTGACCGGCAAACCCGATGATGGCATGTGGTTACCAAAGCGGTTCGGGCTCATCCGAGGTGCAAGCGTGGAGAAACAGCCACAGAAGAGTAAGAGCTTAAGCTTGCTGTGGCTGATTGCGATCAAAATCGTGAATATTTGGCAATCACGAATTGCGATATTCGTGATTCTTGAGTGCACGTTGGGTTCGGGCCATATGGCAACGGTCACAGCTTTGAGATTCGTGCAGCATTCATTCACAATCACAGATCAAGAACGCAAACCGCAAAAGATGACGGATGGCGGGCGCAACAAGCGTGAAGCACAAAGACAGCAATCAAGCCCAGATCAACCCATTCACTCACGCTGTAGCCGCCTGCTGCTGCGCTCCTGTGCTCTCACAGTCTGTGCTCAGCGCTTTGGAAATTCACAAATCACGAATCACGAACGACTCTTCTCACTCGATGCCGCGATTGGAGACAGACAGTTGTCGCTTGTCCATCACGGAATCACGAATCGTCCATCGTGTGAATCCGAACAATCTATTTCACGATTGTGATTGTGATTGTGATAGTGATTGTGATTGTGATTGTGAACCACGAATCACGGATCACGAATCCTCAGGTGAATTTCACGTTGGACTTTCTTTCGCTCCTTCTCCACAAAGAGCCTCCTTGCTCACTTCGTCTTCCCCCTCCTCCACCATCCCTCCATCGACTCTATCCTTTTTCTACCATCATCCGCAGTCCGCTCTAGAGCTTGCAGCTAGGTAGCGTTTCACTCCACACACAATCAGCTTCCAATGTCGTGCCATTGAGCGCCCTCATCTAGCGCACTCTCTACCTACGGCTCTAGCACGGCTTATCTTCAACGCATACACCACCAACTACTCCCCATCGATCGCTCTCGCCAGCCCTGTCGCCCACCCTCGTTCTCAATGTCAGCCATCTTTGGTCAAGGTTGCCGATACTCTAACTTTCAAGACACCAGTCAATTCGTCCCCCTCACCTCCTTTCCTTTGGCAAGCCGCTTGCTTCTCCACCCGTAGTCTTTCATCAGAACTAGCTTTCCTCGATCTCCACCAACTATCTTTCACAGCATTCAGCGGTCCAATACCCACCTCTTGCATTGCATCCTAACCACTTCTTGCATCACTAGCATCACTAGCATCGCCAGCATCGCCCGCTTTCCGCAGAGCCGCCCCTCATGCCTCCCCCTTCTTTCTCCCACCAGACCGCCGTGGTCTTGCCGCGCGCCATCCAGTCCTGGCTCAAGGACCTCATTCACAAGATTCGTTCCGCACTCCTTGCCACCGACGAATCAACACGTCACTCGATCCTCAGCGCCATCGAATCAGCTGTCGAGGAACATGCGCATTCACTCCAATCCGCCTCTAACGCCGATGAAGCCAACCATCCCGCCGCTGCTGGCCCATCGCCTTCGTCTCAGATCAGGTCACACGTCTCGCTGCGCATCAACGATGCTATCCAAAACTTGTTCCAGAACGAGCTCGAGTCCCAACAGCATCACAAGCTCCCTGCTCTGATCGACACCCTCTTTGTCACCATGCCGCTGCTCGGCCCCACATTCATCGTCATGGACTGGTGGGACCTCGTTCTCTGTCCTCTGCTCAAAAATGCTTCCGTACAGAACATCACCGCCAACCGCGCCCGCGAGCTTGTCGTTCGGGCCATGGTCGCTGCCCCATCCACCGCATACGAAGACGAACCTTGTCCCACTCCCGTCTGGCCCAACACGTCTTCCACCGAGGCCGAGGCTGCCTCACCCGCCTCTGCCGCCTCTGCCGCTGGTCCACGTCGAGCGCGTGCTGCACCCTATCCCATCTCGGCGGCTGCTCCTCTTGCTGCTTCCTCCTCATCTCCCTCTCGTCCACCGCAACGCAGCTCGTCGGTCAGCATCGGCTCCCTTCCCGCCAGTCGCTCGGCATCCGTTTCATCGCGTCAAGACACGTTTCGTCGTTTCACTCAGCGCATTTTTGACCTCTACCTTGCCGAAGCAGCACACCAAAGTCATCCCGTCGCCGCAGACGAAGCAGCTCATAGCGATCAGAAAAGATTTAGTGCAACCGACGCCCACAAACCCGCCACCCCGGCTCACGATCACGTCGCGGTGAGCGATCAGAGTCGCGCCCATCTCGTACGAGATCCCAGCTCCATTGTCTGGAAGGGAAACCTCGAATCCATCCTCCTCGTCTACAGCAATGAAAAACCAAAAGAGTTCTTCCACCACGTTGCCGAGTCATTTCACGATCCTGCCGCCCGTGTCGCGCTCCTCTTTTTGCTTTCCACCTTCTTACGCCTCTACCCGATCCACGCTTACCACATCACCTCGACCGCTCTCCCTCGCATGCTCTTCCTCTCGCTCCAGCTCGACACCTCGACCACTTGCGTCTCGCTCGGTGTCACCGCGCTGATCATGCTCATCCCTCACATCCCCAACTGGATCGCCAACGGCGGCGCAGGCGGACTGCCCACCCTGCTCAGCATCTTTGCCCGCATCGTCGACTGGAGACGTCTGGGTCACGGCTGGGAGAGCCGTGTCGGCAACGATCCCCAACTCGAACAGATGCGCAGGGAAAAGGACGAGGAGTTTACCGAGATCGATCGGCTCGGCAAGCGTCTCGACATGAAGCGCTCGTTGCGATGGAACCGGCTCGAGTCATCGTTTGACACCACCATGTCGACGCCCCCCAATGCAGAGCATCTGTTCACTTTTCTCTACGGTCTCTTCCCGTGCAACGTGATCCGCTTCCTGCGCTCGCCCATCGACTACCTGCGCAAGGCGTCGTTCGACAGCCCCTTTGAAGGGCCCTGGGAGGACATGATGGACGAAATCGCTGTTCAGACTCGCTCGGATCCCATCCTGCGTCGACACACGATCCATCCCGCCATCATCACCATGGACGCCGAGACCGAACTCACCGACAAGCAACGCTGGCTCGACCACGATTCGGCCGACATCAACGCCGAATGTCTTGGCCTCTTCCTCGGCAAGTGGCACGACGTCAATTCTTCGCACATGGTGCAGGCCGAGCGACAGCGAAGCGGCTCGTTGGGCCACGATGTGCCCGACGACGAGACTGCCTCCGTCTTTTCGTCGGAAGCCAGGCTGGGAGCGTTCGACATGGATCGAAGGCGCAGTGCTGTGGCGCTCATGCATCCGTCTTGGTACGGCGCATCGGGCTCGGTGCATCGTCAGTGGCAACGACTGCCGCGCTCGGTGAATCCGGACGAGATTCTGCTCACGTACGCATCGTTGCGTTCGGGTGCGCCACTCGTCTCGACCGGCGCAGCAGGCGAGGCTGCGAGCGAGGCCACATGCACACTGATGGACTTTGGCTCGGCCATCCAACCCATGGCGGCAGCGGCGCAGAGGTTGGACGAAGCGACTCCGATGCCGACGAGGGCAGCGAGCGGCATGGCGGCGAGCAGTACGCTTTCGAAGCTGCTTCCGGCAGCTAGTGCCGCGGCAGCGGCGACGCCGGCGATCGTAACGGCGATGGGCAGCTCGAGCGCTTCACATGTGGCTTGCTCAATGCCCGTGTCTCCTGCCACGCACGTGTCGCTCGCACGTGTGCGTTCGCGGTCCGGCTCGATGTCGTCGTTGCAGTCTCTTAACCACACGGTGAGCGGTACATCGCCTCTGTCGCCCACGTCGCGACATGCGCTCGCAATGAGCCACTTGGCGGCGGATGCACCGACAACAGCTGCACGAGAAGCGTCGAGCGATACAGCGTTGTCAGCCATGCCGTCGTACGACACGACGATGCGCACCGCGGTAGAGGGCAGCGTAGGGAGCCAAGCGACGAGCGTGTCGTTGCTGCAACGCGAGAATCTGCTGCTGCGCAACGAGCTCAACTTTGAGCTGTACCTCAAGGAGCAGCATCTACGACACATTGGACGGCTACATCGCGAAAAGGTCACCGACACAGCGCTGGAAGCGGAGCGACAGAATCTGTACCACACGGTGCGCACGCTGCGCACGTCGAACGAGGCGCAGCACGCCGAGCTGGAACGGTGTCGAGCAGAAGCGTCGGCGACAAAAGCGAGGCACGTGCAGTGGGAAGCCGACCTGAACAACAAACTCAAGGCGTACCGAGAGGAGCGCAAGGCGTGGACGTCCGAGGCACGACAACTCAAGGCGCAGGCAGAGGAAGATTCGGCACGCATCGTTTCGCTCACTCGGCAGCTCGAGCAGACGGGCGCACAACTGTTTGAGATGCACACGCAGTTGCAAAGCGATCGCGCCAAAATGGTCAAGCTGGAGCAGTACGAAGCCAAGATCGCGCAGCTTACCGAGTGTCTAGCGTACTGGGATGCGGATGTGCTCAAGTACGAGCAGCAGAGGGTGCAGATGCGCAAGCTCTTGGACAAGTGGGACCAGATGGTCTACCTCGTCGAGGCCACAGAGGCAAGTTTGGACGACGTCCAGAATAGGTTGCAGAGTGTAGAGCTCGAAAACCAGCACTTGAGCGCAGAGTTGACGCGCCAAGTGCAGCAGCGCACAGCCTTGAGCCACGAAATCAGCGTCCTCCTCAGCGAGCAACACCCCAAGTCGATGCACACCGAGCAAGAACTGCACACCTTGACACAAGAGTGTGCAAGGTTGGGCGAGACCAACCAAGTCCTGCAGGCGCAACTGTTGGAGTTCAAGGCGACTATCGAGGCGATTCAGGATCGGGACAAGACAACCAGCACGCACGAGCAGCACGATGCCGAATGAGACATTCACGACCAACGCAAAACAGAAAGAAAAAAACAAACAAAGTGAACATGAACAAATGCGCAACGCGCGACGTGCGATTACGGAGCATGTGCAACGGAAAGCGACTAGACGAGGTACAGCGTGTCGACGAACCTAGATGCCAACTGGCCTACGATGGCGGTTGCGCTGACGCCGCTGCCTAAGCCGTACAGCGTGGCCATGCTGCCTTTCTGGCCGGTGAACGAGGAGCGCGCGTGTTTGACGGCGGCTTTGAGGTCCGTGATGAGCTGGTCGAGGACCGGGATTGTGAGTCTTGTCACGGCTATGTGGATTGCCGGGGTGTCACCACCGAGACCGTTCATGTGCCAGCCTTTGCTCGACATGTGGTCGCCTACATCATAGATGGATACCGAGTTCGGGGCTGCGCTGGCGAAAGCGACGACCGAGACGAGCGGCCGACCGAGCACTCGGAGTTCCGGGATCTCGCGTTCGATGCGCGTCGAGATCTCTTTAGCTGCTCCCACAATGTCACGGCAAGACTGGGTGTAGCCAGACTCACCGATCTTCATCATGGCCGCCCAAGTGCCGGCGATGAGCGAGCCTGGTCGACTACCGGATAGGGTGGGTGTAGCGTACACTCCGCCCGGCCAGTCGGTCTTGACGTAGTACTGGAACCGTCGTAGATCCGCCGAACGGTAGAGAATCGTCGAGAGGCCTTTCGGACCAAAACCGTACTTGTGCGTATCGCAGCTGATGGATGTGACGCCATCGATGCGGAAATCAAACGGCTCGGATTCAAAGCCGGCTTTTTCCAAGAACGGTACCAGGAACGAGCCCAGACAGCAGTCGACGTGCAACAGGATCTTGTGGCGCTTGGCTAGCTTGGCGAGGTTGGGGATGTCGTCGATGATGCCATCGGGGAAGTTGGGCGCCGAACCGACGAGGCCGATTGTGTTCGAGTTGATCGCCCTGGCTACGCGTGCCACCTGTACTTTTCGCGTCACTGTGTCGACGGGAATGTGGTGCACCTTGATGCCAAAGTACTGGCCGGCCTTGTCAAACGCAGCGTGGGCGGAAACGCTGACGATCAGCTCGGGCTCTTTGATGCCCTTGGTCGCTCGCGCCCACTCTCGCATGGCCAGACACGAAAGCAGGATCGACTCTGTGCCGCCGCTCGACGTGGCGCCCACCGCACCTGCGGGCGCATTGTACATCTTGAGCACCATACTCACGACCTCGGCCTCCATCTTCCTCACTCCAGGGAACACGTCCGGATGCAAAGGATTGCTTACCAGGAACTGCTTGATCGTATCCGCCAATAGATCGCTCAGATCATCACCGCCGTGATATACGGCGCCAGATACTTTACCGCCCTTCCACACCATCTGACCGTCGCGATTCTCCCAATCCGCCTCGACCAGTTTGGCGTCCACACCGGCCTCCATGATCTGTAGTTTGGCGAGCTCGGTCTTGATCCATTCGGTCTCTTTTCCAAGCTGCGGCAGCTGGTGGTGGATCCCGAGGTGCGACGGACGCGGTACAATCTTGGCTTCCACTTCGGCCATGGCCGTGTCGAGTTCGCGCTTCACCTTGCGTTTTGCCGCGGGCGTCTTGAGGATCAGTGCAAACACTTGCGCCGAAACCAGACAATAAAGCTGGTAGAGACTTTCCGAGATACCGTACGCGCGAACATGTCGCAGCAGACGTGTTGAGTAGCGGTAGACGACGAGCGCAAATACGGTGTTCTTGGCGTTGTCAAAAGTGGCGAGCATCTTGAGAGCCGAGACGAGCAGCGTTTCGTCGGATGCGGTAAGCGCCGCTCGCTTCAGTAAGGACGAGGGCATGGCCATCTTGGCAGCTGCTGCTTCTCGCGCGGGGGTTCGAGCAGCCATGTTTGGTATGTGTGTGTGTTAGTGTGTGTGTGTGTTAGTGTGTGAGTGTGTGTGTGTGTGTGTGTTAGTGTGTGAGTGTGTGTGTGTGTGTGTGTGTGTTAGTGTGTGAGTGTGTGTGTGTGTGTGTGTTAGTGTGTGAGTGTGTGTCTGTGTGTGACGAGCGACGATCTTGGATGGGAATGCTCGACTTGGGTCCGACGCTGCGAATGGATGGCTATATATGTGTGGCGGGAAGGTGGGACGAGGTGGAATCGGAGCGTCAATCTTGATAGCCGACTCGGCTCATTTTTGGAAAACGTTGAGACGAGTCGCGAGTTTCGGTCGGTTGAATTGGCACTAGTGGAGTGTACTGCACTCACTGTGCTGTACAGTTGTGAGGGTGAGTATGGTGCAGGCTGAAAATGAAAGCACGTTTGTTCGCTGCTCGGCCCTTTTACTCAGTCGTGAGTGCGACAATCACGAATGATTCGCTCGGCGCGATACGCCAAGTGAAGCTAAAATACCGCGGGCGCGTTTCGACGCTTCACGATTACGAATCACGAATCGCAACCACAATCACAGATTGGCGGCGGATAATTTCCAAGGTTGCGTCAGGTTGCGTCAAGTGCGACGTCACAGCGTTACACATTCGCGCGTAAACGTGCTAAGAGACACAATTCGAATCCGCTTGTCGCTTCGTAGATGACATCTGGTCGACTCGAGTTTGCAAGCACAACGGCGCAGGGATGCGGCGGAGCTGCCCCATTGACCTTTACAACTTGTGGTGCGTCACAGATACGCATTCACGATTGATGCGCTGTTGGGTTCGAGCCCAGAACGCACCGACTACCAAGTAGAGCGGTCACAGAGTGTCGATTTTGCGCCTTCGGATTGCAACGCTCGCGCCCCTCAAACGGTGTGTGTGTGTGGATCTCAGCGAATCGACGTCGAGTTCAAACGCCTTCTGGCCAGAATCGTGCTAGATCAAACTCTGCGTATGGAATCCAAACTTTGAGGCTGTGTTGCCGATGCAACCACACTGCTCAGTGCTAGAGAAGACCCGCATCGTTGGATCGTCCTGCCACGCTCAGGCTCGTCGAGAAGCGTCTGGCGTCGCGTCGAGTAGGCATCAACGCATCAAGCGTGCAGCATATGGGCCTTTTGCTTTGGCCCATTTTCAATGAGACTCACCGCGTTGATCCTTTCACGCAACCCGGTTTGGTCGCTTGGCCTGATGCTGGTCACGATCAAGTCACGAGTCACGAGTGTGCGGGCCACTGAAACAGCCACGAGCGTGTGACTCGTGTGACTAGTGACGAGTCGTGAGTGACGAGTCGTGAGTGTGAGTCGTGAGTGACGGGTGAGTAGATGCTAGATGTTAGACCGTAATAGTGTGATGCTGTCATTCGAGCTCACACTCATGACTCGCACGTCAAGTCAAGTCGAGTCAAGCACAAAGCACAAAGCACAAAGCACAAAGCACAAAGCACAGAGCACAGAGCACAGAGCACAAGCGTGAGGACCCGCCAATGTGCCTCGAGTGTATTCAGGATTGATGCTGTAAATCGTGAATTTACATTGCTCAGAAAGCTCGACTTGTTTTTGTATTCAAGCGCATTGTGATCTTTGATTTTTCTCTCTATTCGCGATTTCTATTTGTTTTTGTTTTTGTTTTTCGCTGATTGTGAGTCAGTAGGCGAGAGATACAAAATCAGATTCCACTCGTGACTGTGACTCGCCGTTGGGAGCGGATTCTTTTTGGTATTCAGACGTCGGTCGGAACGTCTTTCTCGACACCATCATCACACCACGTCTTAGCTTCTCTCTCACTGCACATCGGTCGTGCGTGTCGTCTTTTGGAAAACGGAACGCAACATTGCATGTTCAAGACGTTTGCGCGTTGTTTGAGCTTCGTTCCCAAAACCGTACCTTTGACTTTCTCTCGGTCCGCACGTCGTTGGCCTGCGCCCACTTACAAGTGCTTCGTGCCAATCTCGATCCGCAGTATGTCTTCCACGGATGCCCCCAACCAGCCTGGCGTCGAGGCTGTCAACCTGGTCAAGGATGAGCTCACGGGCGAGATGATCTCCAAGTCGGAGCTCAAGCGTCGACTCAAGCTGCGCGAAAAGGAGGCCAAGAAAGCGGCCAAGGCGGCAGAAGCTCCTGCGCAGCCTACTACTGCGGCGGTCAAATCGGCGGCGGCTGCTGAAGAAGAGCTCAACCCGAACCAGTACTACGAGCGTCGATTCCGCACCATCAGCGCTCTGCGCGAGTCCAAGAATCCGGATCCGTACCCGCACAAATTCCACGTCTCGATCTCGCTCTCCGAGTTCATCTCCAAGTACGAGGGCAAGCTCGAGGCAGGGCAGCACCTGGACCAGGAAGAGGTGAGCATTGCGGGTCGTCTGCACAACATGCGCTCCTCCGGCCAGAAACTTCGCTTCTACGACCTGCACGGCGAAGGCGTCAAGGTGCAAGTGACAGCTCAGCTGCAGGACCATACGGACGGCGACTTTTTCGCGATCCACGAGCTGCTCCGTCGTGGCGATGTGGTGGGTGTTACGGGCGTGCCTGGAAAGACAAAGAAGGGCGAGCTCTCGATCTTTCCGAGCTCGATCAAGCTGCTCTCGCCGAGTCTCAAGATGCTGCCCAAAGCATCTCAAGGCGACAAGGGCGGATTCACCGACACCGAGCAGCGACACCGTAAGCGATACTTGGATCTCATCATGAACAATCACGTGCGCGATATCTTTGTGAAGCGCGCCAAGATCATCAACTACGTACGACGATTCCTGGACAACCTCGGATTCCTCGAGGTGGAGACGCCGATGATGAACCAGATCGCAGGTGGCGCGACAGCCAAGCCGTTTGTGACGTACCATAACGATCTGAAGCTGGATCTGTTCATGCGGATCGCGCCGGAGCTCTTCCTCAAGGAGCTTGTCGTCGGCGGTCTAGACCGCGTTTACGAGATCGGACGTGTCTTCCGAAACGAGTCGATCGACCAGACGCACAATCCGGAATTCTCGATCTGCGAATTCTACATGGCGTACGCCGACATGTACGACTTGATGGACATTACCGAGAGCATGATCTCGGGTTTGGTCAAGGCGGTGACGGGATCGTACAAGATCAAGTACCATCCGGATGGAAAGGACGTCGAGGGGGGACGCGAGTATGAGATCGACTTTTCGACGCCCTGGAAGCGATTCGACATGATCAAGGAATTGGAAGCTGCGATGAACGTGAGATTCCCTCCGGCGGATCAGCTGCATACCGAAGAGACACGCAAGTGGCTTTCGGATCTAGCGGCTAAGCACAATGTGGACTGTTCGGAGCCACGCACGTCTTCGCGGCTGATCGACAAGATGACGGGCGAATTCATCGAGACGCAGTGCATCAATCCGAGCTTTATCGTTGGACATCCGCAGGTCATGTCGCCGCTCGCCAAGCGACATCGCGATATCCCGGGGCTCTGTGAACGATTCGAGGTGTTTGTTGCTACAAAGGAGATCTGCAATGCCTATACCGAGCTCAACGATCCTTGGGTACAGCGCGCGAATTTCGAGGAACAGAGCCGTCAGAAGGACCAGGGCGATGACGAGGCACAGGGCATCGATCATGTCTTTATCGACGCCCTCGAACACGGCCTGCCTCCAACCGGTGGCTGGGGCCTCGGCATCGACAGACTCGTCATGTTCCTCACCGACTCCAACTCGATCAAGGAGGTCCTCGCTTTCCCTGCCAACAAGCCACTCCCTACAGACAACAAGCCTGCCCCCATCCCTGACACTCTCCCCCACCCGAACTCCTAAATTCACCACTCTCACACCCGCTCCCCCTTGCTTCATGTCGCGTCTCCCGGCCTCGCTATCGCCTCAGCTCATGATTCGCTCCAATCTGCAAACCAATCCATTCCGATCCACCCCGCCTCGGCTCTCTGGTTTTTCTTTTGTTACCATCCTTGGCACATGGCGTTTCTTCTCGAGCACGAAAACCAATCGTGAATCATTTGCGATCGACTAATGTACATATTTCATCAAAATTCGAGTACGCGCTGAGATATCAGAAGAATGAGAGTGTGGTTCAAAGCTTGGATTTGTCGATCGATGCCTTGTCATGACGCTCGTGCACGGGTTCCAGGCTGTGCTCGTCGTCTGCGTCTTGCGTGAAATGGATTGGCTGTTTTTCCAGCTGAGACGAGTCTTGTTCCGTGGAACAGTGAAGCGCGGCTGGCAGTTCAGATTCGAATTCAGCGCCTCGGAACTCCCAGCCAAAAGTGACTACCACCAGCAGGTAGGCGCACACGGACCCAAGCAGGATCGCCGAGACGCGTGCGTACGCCGGGATGAACTCGTCAACACCAGCGGGCGCCCCTGCGTACCACTTTGGATTGCGGTCCTTGAGGTTGTCTCCTCCCACCGCCTCGATCTGCGACGACGCCGACGAAGCCGCATTACCCAGCTGATACGCCAGACCACCATACGTAGCCCGGAACGCAGGCGGCGAGATCTCGGAGAGGTAGATAGGCACTACACCCCACGCGCCCTGCACACCAAACTGCAAAAAGAATGCGCCCGCCGCAAGTGCACTAAAGCTGTTCGGCAAGATCCACGCCGGAATCAAGGCTCCCGTGATAAGCACAAATACGATAATCGTCATCCTACGTCCAAGATACTGCGACAGGTAGCCTGCTACCATACCACCGCTGATCGCTCCGCAGTTGGAAATAATCGTGGCGCGCGACGCCTGTCCTTCAGTGAGCAGCTTGGACTTTTGCAGCATGGTAGGATACAGATCCTGACTCGAGTGCGAGAGAAAGTTGAAGCCAGTCATGAGCAGGACACCGTAGACGCATCGCAGCCAGTGCGTCTTGAGCATCTCCTTTAGTTCAGCCATGAACAACTTGGCTTTGCTCTCGCCCACGGCACCATTAGCATCTCGCTGCGCCTTTTGACGAAGAAAGAGCTCCGACTCGGGCAGCACCAGACGGACGAGAGCGGCGAGAGCCGAGAGGCCAGAGCTGAGGAAAAAGAGGATGCGCCAGTTGTTCGTCCTCTGCACCCAAGACAAATTCACCGAGGCGGCAAGAAGGTAACCGACCGCGTAGCCTTGCTGCAGAATGCCCGAGAAGAGGCCTCGTGGTGCGACGGGCATGTTCTCGAGCGCCACCGCGGTTGCCTGCGACCAAATGCCGCCCATGAGGCAGCCAAAGATGGAACGAAGCACAAGGAACTGTGGGTAGGTCTGAACAAAGCCCGTTCCGAGCGAAAAGGCAGCGATGAGGAGCAAGTTGGCGACCAAGGGATACCTACGACCGTATCGATCAGAAAGAATACCGAACACGGCAGCGCCGACTGAACGGAAGAGGAGGGTGAGGGTGATGGCGGTGGTGATGTCGTGGGTGGGCCTTTGAAACTGAACTGAAAGCGCCGTGACCGAGAGCGAGACAGCGAAAAAGTCCCAGGCGTCTATCATCCAGGCGAACCAACCGGAAAAGAACATGGCACCCTGCATCGGAGTGAGCGTCATGGCGAGCTTGATCGGGTTGAGCGGAGCGCCATTTCGGGCGATCCTTCGCTCCTCTTTCGAGGGGAATTTGAACAGACCGTGGGTTGGGTCCAGCATGATGAAATTTGGTGGTGTGGGGAGAGGGGAGAGGGGAGAGGGGAGGGTGAGTGACGCCGAGTCAGTTTATCTTGAGATTCTTCGTTCTTCTTGGCTCTGGCAGCGAGACCGGACAAGGTGGCGTGGCAGGAGCAGAGAAGGATGGGGAGAGGCAGATCCAACACAAAGGTAGCGAGTGTCGATGAAAGAGTCCTTATATTCGACGCGCTGAGGTGTGGGGAGCAAGAGCGAAACGGAGCTCGAATCCCAGCTGGCCAGTGTACGAGCCGGCACAGATTACTCACGAGCCGAAGCAGACAATCGAATGTCGAACGTCGGACCGGTGCGGAGACACACACACACACCACACACGGAGAGGGGGACCAGCGAGAGGACTGGCGAGTGCCATCGCTGTGAGCGTGCGAGTGCATTGTGCTGATGGAAGTGCGCTGGAAGGTGTTGTGCATGTCGACTGTCTTGTTGCGCTAGCGGTGATTCGTGATTGTGACAGGGGTCAGACGCCTCAAGCCGAGCTGCGAACCACGCGTTTCGGTCTGACAGTGTCAGCGCACTAGTGCACGGTGAGTCGATGGCATGTAGAGACACTCGTCCCAGCGCCTTTGATTTTGCAAGCTGTCACGGCGAGAGGAACGTGTGATGGCCGGAGACTAGCCAACCGCCGCGCCGCAGGTTGGAGGTGAACTAATCGAGAAACGCGAATCACGAATGTTGACCTGAAACATTTGTGTTTTGGAATAATTTCCGTGTTTGGGTATTTTTTTTTGGGGAGTCCATTCACCAATCCAATGACGATTGTTGTGTTTGTCAAGGATGCGGTACTCCGCTCGTCTTGCCGCAGCACATCTAGATGACACGGTTTCGGCTGTACTACCGCGCTCTGCTCATCTAATCTAGACCTAATATTTGTGGGGGGGCCATTCACAGTGAAAGTTGCAGGTTGGCACAGCTGGCTGGATAGTAAAGCAAAGTGCCGGTCTTTGCTATGCGCACTATTTGCCGTGCTGCTCTGGCCGACTGGCAACTACAAAGCAGAGCTCTCAAGGCGTGAGACACCCACCGGCGATCAAGCTTGGGCCAGATCAGTGATACAGCGCCGGTTGCAGCAGCGAACCCTCTTGCTCATCTACCCGGACCGCAGAGTCAGCCAATCAGAGGTTGACATTGCCAAAGCAGACGGCCTTTCCATGCATCGTCCCCGCAGCCACTTTGCAGCGCTTTTCTCCACGCTCCACTCGTGACTCGTCTCATCCGTTTCTGCGCGCAGAGTCGTGATTTGTCCTTGGAAGCTGCCAGACGTTGATGACAAGCAGAATAAAGTTACATGTCATCTGACCGCCCGCAGTTCCAGCCGCTCATTTTGGTCCGCAGATCCGCCATGCACCAAGGTTACCAGCCAGACAATAATAGTTGACGATGCTCGGCTGTGATCCCTGCAAATTCCATCTCCGCTCGAATCAGAACCCCACTGAATCAAGCGAGGATAAAACACTTCTGTACATTTGCCCGTCCGTCGGTCTGTGTTGCCGCAATTTGTCTCCGCGGCAGGCGCGTCAGTAATCTTTGGCGGCAACTCAGCTTCCGCCCAGAACCTTGATTGCTTTCTGCTCTTGCGCTCAGCTTGCATCGTGCTCCTGCTCTTGCTCCTTCCCCTTTTAGCCCCACGTTGCCAAGCCTTCGCTTACGCACCACCGTCGCATCCATGTCTACCGTTCGGATCATTCCGAACCGCTTTGGCCGCACCGGAGCTACAGTAAGCGTGGGAAAAAGGCAGACCACAGAACGGTCAATTCCGTCCATGCAGTCATGGCTCGTGGACTTCATTTCCTTCGTTGCTTACATCGAAAGTGTCAGGTACATAGTGCCGTATGCATCCTAAGTGGTCGCATTGCCGTTCTGAACTCTCGTATCGCTCATGATTGGCTCGAACCGATTCAGCCAATTCTCCACTCTGTGACTTGTGAGGGGCTAGCTGCATCTCTACCTTACCCCGGATCCTTCCGCGATCAAAGTAGCGCGCCCCGCACCGTCATCTCCCACATCGCATGACCGTATCATCGCATAGCTTTTCCGGCCATCGCCATCTTGTCTCAATTCGAGTTTATCCTCAATCGAGAGCCGAATCTGTCATCAAGTCTCCACGGCACTCCACGGGGTTGCAACCAATTACACTCTGACAACATCAGATGGCCGGCTCCAATCGCATTGCGTGCTTGCTTAGGCGAGCTGCGACTTTGCGGTTCAAGAGCAGCTCTCATGCAGCGAAATGCAGCATGCGTCTGCTTACAAGCTCGACGAAAACGAGGCCATCGAATCGAGACAAAGTGGCAACAAATCATCAGCTCAGTGCGACCCGCCAGGTGCACAGCAGCGTGAAGAACCACCCAAAGGCGAGGTGTGGCGGACACACCCTTATGTTCAGAGTATATACGCACATCTTCTGATTAAGACATAAGAAGGGTCTTTAGCTCAGCAGTAGAGCGGCAGACTTCGGCAATATCTGAAGTTACGTTTCGACGTGTATTCTGCAGGTCGCGGGTTCAATCCCCGTAGGACTCTCTTTTTTAGGAAAGAAACTCTCTTTGTGCCTCAGTTTAGGAGTAATATGGAGCTGAGTTGGTTGGTAACATTCAATTGCGAGCAAGCCAAGAACAACCTGGACATGGCGATGAGTTGCTACAATATTGTTCCATAACACTTGGAAATCCAAGATGTGACTGTGCGTAGCGTCTGGCCTGTGTCACCAGGCGTAGATGGACTAGGATCGGCAATCGTGGATGAAATTCAGATGCGGGCCGACTTTGTTGGCAGTTTTAGAAAGCAGGCCCAAGATTAGGATAGCGAGAGTTTTTTTTTGGTGGTTACAAGGTAACAGATGGACAAGGAAGGGGACAGGGGGAAACACTGTACAGTTGTTCATGTGGCACGAGAGCACGGAGTGGAGCGCTGCGGAGAGGTGCAAGACAGAAAGCGTAGGATTGGCGACGAGAGCGTTTGTCGTATGCGCCATGCAGACCGCTCCACCCCACACCGTGCAATGAGCATATCCAATAAAGTGCCTCCTCTTCTTCTCCCTACAAGTTCTACTCGTTAATACTGCCAGATCCCTCTTGCCACCTTCCCTCGTCCACATCCATCGTCATCCCATCCATGTCTCCCACTCCAAGCTCAACATCTACCTTCCCCTCCCCCAAACTCCTGCTTACCTCGCTCTCAACCTTCACTTCAGTCGCTCTTTTCTTGCCTTTCCACCTCATCCACCTCATGATTCCATGACTCACCAACATCACTCTTCCCCCTCCGCGCCTTCACCCATCATCTACCTTGAGTTTAAGATTGACCGCGATATCTCGATATTGTTCAGCGCATGCATATACCAACGACAAAAACGAGTTGGTTTGCTGCTTTGCCACATCCCAGCACACTGGAGCACCGGAGCACCGGAGCACCGGAGCACCGGACAAGAGCCTTACTCAAAGCCAAGAACAACACTGCGCTCTGCATGCCAAATATCCATAGTGACACTACACGCAGTTCTGCGCGGCACGGCTCGAGCAAGATAGCTTGACAAGCACGACCTACTCCTAATGCTACTATCAACAAAAAAATGAAAGTGGATGTTTTGCGCCTTTCCCCAGGTACGAAATCACGAATCGTGAATGGAATCTTGAATGCCAAAATTGCAATGCTGTACGAAAAAGAAACCTAGAGCAAACCGCAATCGCGCAGGTTGACCTGAATAATGATATCGTTGACTGCCGACATGACAAACTTGATCTGGCTTGTGTCGGTGGCACAGGTAAAGTGCGTATAGATCGTCTTGGCATCGCTCTGGTTCAAGCTGACAAAGCGATTGACAATGTACTCGCACGCTGAATTGTAATCCGCTCCGCCCGTATAGTCGCTAAAGTAGTCGGCCATAGGAGAGATGGGCAGCTTTTGCTTGAACAGGTCGATCTTGTTAAGGAACAGGATGATCGAAGTCTTGACGAACCAGCGCGAGTTGCAGATGCTGTCGAACAACGTCAACGCCTCCTGCATACGGTTCACATTCTCATCCTCGTACAGAAGCTGATCGTATTCCGAGATGGCGACCAGAAAGATAATGGCGGTGACGTTTTCAAAGCAGTGGATCCACTTTTTGCGCTCGGAACGCTGGCCTCCGACGTCAAAGAGTTTGTAGTTGAGCTCGCCAATCTTAAAGTGCGTCTCCGTGATACCGGTCGTCTTTACACGCGAGCGCAATACATCTTGGTCGGTGGGCAGGTAGCTCGGTTCCGCCATGCGTTGGATCGAATCAAAGTAGTACTTGGCCGAATCGTTGAGCTGGTACTCGCGACTTCGCGCGAAACACGCCTGGACACCTGCGTCGGCCCAGAGGCCATGAATGGCGTCGGCGACTTGTCTCGGAAGCACCGAGGATTCAATGCTGGGCGAAAGACCGAGGATGATCTCGGCGCGTGGTGCGTTTGTGCCGTCGGCGAGAGGGATGTCGAGACGCTCCATGGCATCGAGCAAGACGCGCATCGACTGGACTGTGTTGGAAAAGATGATCTCCTTGTACGACTCGCGCTCTTCTGCCGAGTAGGAGCCATGGTTGATGAGTTTCATCTGTTTGAGGATGGTGGATTTGCCTGATTCACCGGCACCGAGAAGAAGCATCTTGATCTCGTTCTTCTGCGCGAGACGGTCTTTTTTCAGCTGTGCATCAATGGCATCGTTGCGCGCCTGCCCCTCCTTGTCGACCTTGGAAGCACCGCAACCCATGATGGCTATGTATATGTACGCTGGTGGGTATGTGCGTATGGGCCAAGGAAAGTGGATGAGCGGAGGAGAGCAATGCCGAGCAACGTCGAGCTTGTCCGGATTGAATACTGGGTCGGCAGAAAGGAATGTGTGAGTGGCGATCGACTGCGCGAGTAGAGATGGCTACGTGGGGCTAGCGCAGTCTTCCAAGTGCTGTGACGGTAGATGGGTATGGTATCGTCTTGGATCGAGAAAGGCTAGTAGTGTCGATCGTGGCAGCGCGACGGTTCCAATCGATAGAAGCAATAGGCAAGGGTCAGCGAAGGAGAAAAGGGTGGATGGATGGATGGATGGATGGATGGATGAAAAGATAGACGGACGGATGATGTGTGTAGGGACGCGCAAAGATGCAAAGATGTGAGTGGGATGATGGTGATTCGGTGTGATGGATGGATGCGATGCGATGCGATGAGAGGAGGTGAGATGAGATGCGATGAGATGAGATGGTCTCGAAGAAGCCAAGGACGAAGGTGCACACGCACTTGTGAGTGCGCCAAGGCCGAAATTCAGAGACGGCCAACAGGCGAGCAAAAACGCAGGCGATAAAGGGCGGGGAAGACAACCAAGCGATCCATTACACAGCGTGAATCGAGCTAGTGAGCTAGCGAGCCAGCGACCAACAAACAGGCAAAAGCCAAGCCGCGTGCCGTGAACTGCGCCCTAGGAGCTGGGAGCTGGGAGCTGTGGGCGACAAACAAAGAAAAATCTCGCACAACCGCGGAAAATCGTATTCAGGATTGAGGATTGATGCCTCCGAGATCGACGTGAGATGATGCAGTCACACAAAGGGGAGCACCCGATGGAACAACGATCCAAGAAAGGCGGCAACGCAGCAAGCCAAAATGGTCCAACGGGCCAAGGGCAACGCACCGCTGCCGCACCCGCACTCGCACCAAATTTCACAATGGCAAGAAAGGGGGCCTCGTCGTCAGTAAAGGCGCGTGCGTTTGATGACTATCTTGGAGTACGACGATGGACTCTTGCGGAGCCTGCGGAGCACTCACGACTCTTGCGCAACAGAGATCTGGAAATGGCAAACGACGCCGAACGGGTCAAGAGTAAGTTATCACGTATGTGGATGGCCATCCCGACTTGCGCCCTTTCGCGTGTGTGTGTGTGTGTGCCACGTCGCTCCTGTGCTACAACGCCCCTGTGCTACTACGCCAGCTGATCGTGATTTCGCCTCGCCGTCAACACGCAAAATCGTGGATCGTGAATCGTGAATCGTGAATCGCTCGCCGTCGCGGGACTTTAGAGTTTGACTTGGAACCTCACGCCTCCGTTCACAAGGCACCTCATTTTCAAGTTGTGAGCACGCTGTCGATGCTACAGTCACGAGTCCAGAATTCAACACTCGTCACTGTGACAGCGTGCGGGCGCTATCGTTCCCATGTGCATGCGTGAAGGCTGGTTATATTGATTCTGATTCGGATTTGTTTATAATATTTTTGGCGAGTTGATGCTTGACGTTGGTAATTCAGTCACGAGTGCTGAGTAGTCACAAGTAGCCATCGTGAATACAATTCACATTTCACGATTCATGATTTCAATCACGATTCACGATGGTTGAGACAAACATTTCACAATTCGTGGATCAACTATAATATTAATAATTAGTGAGTTTGGCGTAACTTGCAAGACGACCACAACTGAAACAACCGGCCACCGTCCAGGCTATTCGTGATTCGATTGCCTTGCACAGGTAGCTTTGAGGCATCCGCTGCCAGGCGAGCTGAGAAGCAAAAACACAAAACACAAAACACCGAACAGCGAACAGCGAACAGCGAACAGGCGCGGTAGTACGATACAGGAAATCACACAATCAGATGGCGCCGGGCGTCGGTACGCATGCGCGACTACCGTCGATGCCACTAACGTTAGACGAGCGCTCTGACCTTTATCGCGCAGAAGACAAGAACGATCTCGCCTGAGCTGATTCAAGTGGTGGCGTTTCGTGTGAGCCGACGGGCGGCGGTCTGTGGCGGTCTGTGTGTAAGCTGCAAGCTCGTGATTCTGTGATGCAGAACGAGTAATGCAAGGAGCAGCCATCCATACTCACGACTCGACCAGCCACGTAATTTAGTACAAGCATGCACGGATCATGCCTTGCCGCCTGACAACCAACACTCACGACTGACATCTGTGACACACTCGTCACGTGCGTCACGGTGACTGGGTTGCATGTTAGACTCTCTCTCTTCTTGCGATTCACTAGCCGCTAAACCACCTCTCCACCACACTTCGCTTGCCTTCCCCAAACATGAAATGTGGACTCTCCAACTCACAGGGTCGATCGGCATGCCTCAACGGACAATGCTCGCATAATCTAAGCAAAACAGTCGCAGATCCTCTAGCGATAAGCACAGGAAGCCAACAAGCCAGCAGCAAAGCATACAAACACAGACACGAGTCACAGTCACGAGTCACACAGACGAATCAGCCACACGTGTCATTCACGATTCACGATCCATAATTCACGATTCGTGGTTGGCACGCGATCGGCGCACAAACTCCCCAAAATTGTGAATCATACAGTACAAGCTCGAGCCAGTCTGTGAGTCCATCGTCGATCAAGCACCAAACCAGTAAATTAATCGTGAACCTCGACGCTTCACGCTTGGATCACTTTGCCTCGCCTGTTCAATCAGCAAAATCACTCAGACGACTCAGCCACAAAAAAAAAAAAAAGAAAAGAAAAGAGACACGAGTGATTCACGATTCACGATTCTTCAAGCTCACTGTCGTATCTTGGACCCATCCATCCTACCCTTCCTATCCATCAGCCTCGATCTTCCTTGCCAGCAGCATCGCTGAACGATACCCAGTCCATCTCATCCAGCATGCCGCCCAAGGTCGATGTCAACGATCCAGAGAATGCAAGGCTTCTCAAGCTCTTCGAATCGCTCAATCTGACCGGAAACAGAGCCATCGAGACGCTCACAAACCCAAAGCACGTCGCTGCTATCGAGAGCGTTATCGCACACAACCATCTCACTAACAAACAGATCGACCCCAAGGCGTCCGCACTCATCATATCTGCATCCACCGCCAAAGATGCTTCCAACCAGCCCGCCAGAGACTATATCGTATCACGCATCCTCGACGCCAGCCTCACATCGTCCGATCAAGTTAACGCAGCATACAAGTACCTCTCATCCCTCAACAGCGAGCCAGACAAGGCTGCTTTTGACAAGGAATGCGGTGTTGGTAAGTAGACAGCCCACCTACGCAACAGCTAAACTTGACTCGCAAAATGATGAGATAAAAAAAAACCAAAACGCATGTATTAGAGCCGTCAGGGAGTCTCGTCTCCCCCATGGCATGCAGTTTTCTATATGATCTGACCTTGCTGCTGCTCATCGTCCAATCTTCATCCATGTCATGCAATCTCTGACAACGCGTTGCTCCACCTTCTATCCTGCACGCTCAACAGGCGTCGTCGTAACACCACAACAATCTCGCAAGGCGGTAGATGACTACATTGCATCTCACCGATCCGAACTCGATCCCGTTGATGGTTGGCCGAAACTCGGCTCGATCCTCTCTGGCGTCAAAGCTTCGCCCGACATGCGATGGGCCAACGCAGTCGACCTCAAGGACGCCGTAGATGCGGCGCTCCTAGCTACATATGGTCCCAAAAAGCCACCTCCTCCCAAGGAAAAGAAGAAGCCATCTGCTTCCACCTCGGCCCACCCCAAAAAGGAAGCTGCACCAGCTGGTCCCGTCGATCCAGACGCCATGTTCAAGGAAGGCTTCCTCGCCAGTCTCCACAAACCCGGCGAAAACCCCCAGATCAAGCCAGAGCTCAAACAACAGCACCTCGCCGCTACCAAGGGCATGGTCATGACGCGTTTCCCACCAGAACCCAACGGCTTTCTCCACATTGGTCACAGCAAGGCCATCGCCGTCAACTTTGGCTTTGCCCGCTTCCATCGCGGTCTCTGTTACCTCCGATACGACGATACCAACCCCGAGGCAGAAGAGGAAAAGTACTTTACCAGCATCCTCGAGACAGTTCGATGGCTTGGCTTCGAACCCTTCAAGGTCACCTACTCGAGTGACTACTTCCAGCAGCTCTACCAGCTCGCCGTCGAACTCATTAAGCGTGGCAAGGCTTACGTCGATCACTCGACACCCGAAGAGATCAAGGAGCAGCGCGGTGGTCCCGAGCGCGGTCCACGCAAGCCTTCACGCTTCCGCGATCGTCCCGTTCAAGAGTCGCTTCAGGACTTTGAGGACATGAAGAACGGCAAATACGCCCCAGGCAAAGTCACGCTTCGGATGAAGCAGGACATCGAGAATGGCAACCCGCAGATGTGGGATCTGATCGCCTACCGTGTCCTCGAAGCTTCACACCACCGCACCGGCAAGGACTGGTGCATCTATCCCACCTACGACTTTACCCACTGTCTCGTCGATAGCTTTGAAAACATCAGCCACTCGCTCTGCACCACCGAGTTTATCCTCTCGCGCGAATCCTACGAGTGGCTGTGCGACGCGCTCGAGGTGTACAAGCCACGTCAGTCCGAGTACGGCCGTCTGGCGCTCCAGGGAACCGTCATGTCGAAGCGCAAGATTCTCAAACTCGTAAAGGAGCGCTACATCGAAGACTGGGATGACCCGCGCATGTTTACCCTCATCGCTCTTAGGCGTAGAGGTGTACCTCCCGGTGCGATCCTGTCCTTTGTTAGCGCGCTTGGCGTCACCACAGCCAAATCCACCATCCAGATCAGTCGGTTCGATCAAGCTGTGCGACAATACCTCGAGCTTTCGACGCCACGTTTGATGATGGTGCTCAACCCGCTCAAGGTGACCATCGAGAACTTACCCGACGACCACTTCCAGGAGATCGAAAAGCCTCTGCATCCCAAGGCGCCCGAGATGGGCACCAACAAGATCCCCTTCACCCGCACTGTCTACATCGACTCGTCCGACTTCCGCACCGAGGATAGCAAGGACTACTTCCGTCTGGCCCCAGGCAAGACGGTAGGTCTGTTGCAGGTACCCTTCCCCATCACATGTCAATCGTTCAAGACCAACGACCAGGGTGTACCGATCGAAGTGATTGCCACGTACGGCGATACAAGCTCGGCCAAGCCCAAGACATACATCCAGTGGGTAGCAGAGCACGCTCCCTCGCAAAGTCCTGTCAAAGTCGACGAGACACGCATCTTCCACCAGCTCTTCACCTCGGACGATCCGGCAGCTGAGGAGAACTTCTTGGACCACGTCAACCCGGATTCTCTCGAAATCGTGCGCGGTGCTATGGTCGAGGTTGGTTTTTGGGATGTGGCCAAGCGCAGCGTCGAGCACGCTAGAAAGGAGGCTGCTCAGCGCACCGAAAGAGCCGAAGCCGATGCGGCCAAAGCGAGAAGCGAGACCGAGACTAGTGCAACCGAGGGTGCTGGTGCAGGTGCTCCTCAACGTACTGCTGATCAACTGGTGGGCAAAGAGTTGGTCCGCTTCCAGGGTATGCGTACCGCCTACTTTGCGCTCGATCGCTTGAGCGGCGATTTGGGCCTCTTTGGTGATAAACAGAAGGGCGGCAAGATTGTGCTCAACAGGATCGTCTCGTTGAAAGAGGATGCAAAGAAGGACGATAAGGCAGTCGCGTCACCGGTGGCCAAGAAAGCCAAGTAAAGCCCGGATTCACTTTCAAGTTGCGTTGTCGTATGATCCTCATCGATACATCCATTGCCTCTTGTTACCTACATTAGAGCTGAGCTCCACTGGCGATGTGTGAGAGTTGTTTGAGTGGATTCACGCGGTGAATTTTTTTTTCCGTCTCTGCCGACGAGGTTGTGTACTGCCGGCCACTATGGGGTCTTGCAACTCGCCAAATGAGGCTTAGCACGTTGGCTAAGCGGTTTTGGTGTGTGCGGTGCTGTCATCGACACAGGCATCTACAGATCACGCTGTTCTCGCGAGAAAGATGGGGAAGGATACAAGATTGATTACAAGTGTGGTGCTAGAGCGCGAACGTGGATCAGTCAAGCCTTGTTAGTAGCGGCGGCAGCTTGAGCCTTGGCGACGTCGCTGGTGCCGTACTGGATTCTGTATTCGATCATCTTTGCGATTTTGTCGGCGTATTTGGGCTGATCAGTTTGCATGAAGTGGATGATTTGGTCGAGAGTGACTACGGAGTAGACTTTTGTGTTGTAGCGAAGTTCGACCTGGGTGATGGCCGAGGTTGTGCCGGGGATGCCGTTGGTGGCGGATTTTTCTTGGCGGTCGAGAGCGATGACTACGCCGGCAAGAGACGCTTGAGGATGAGAAGCGAGGATGTCCATGGCCTCGTTGATCGCTGTACCTGCGGTAATGACGTCGTCGAGAATCAGAACTCGGCCTTTCAGCTCGGCGCCGACGAGCGAACCACCTTCACCATGCGTCTTGGCTTCCTTGCGATTGAAACAGAATCCCACATCAATCCCATGGTTCAGCTGAAGCGCCATCGAAGTGGCCGCCGCCAACGGAATCCCCTTGTACGCAGGACCAAACAACACGTCAAACTGCACGCCCGACTCGACAATTCGCTTGGCATAACACTCGGCCACCTTGGCCACCTTGCCACCCGTGTTGAACAAGCCAGCATTGAAAAAGTACGGACTAGATCGACCCGATTTCAACGTGTACGGTCCATCGAATTTGAGAATTGCCGAATCGAGCGCCAGCTGGATGTACTCGCACTGATACGCAGCCAGCTCGACCGGCGCTGGTGTGGCAGCTCCAACTGCAGCCAGAGCACCTTGGTTCGAGCAAGACATGGCGGCTCGTGCAGCGTCTTCTTGATCCGACAGTTGCGACTCAGCCGGCTTTACCGCCTTGGCTTTCTTGGATGGTTGAGATGAAAATTGTCTTGCGCCGTCGACGCTCGACAAGTCCGTGTCAAAGATTCGGAACGACAACGCGCTGCACGAAACGAAACGAAACGAAGCGAATCGTGATAAGAGCAAAGAAAACAAACGCACCAAAATCGTGAATGGACGAGATGAAAGATTTTTTTCAAAAAATCAACATAAGAAGCAATGGTCAGTGCGACAATTCAGAATTTCCAACATTCACCGTTCGGATTGGCAGACAAACAACCAACTCGAACTCGGGCACATGAGCAGCAGGCATAGCCACGAACCCACGAACCCAGCAAGCCAGGAACGGACGAACGGTCAAGGCCGCATTTTTCTGTCAACTTACCTCTTCTCTTGCTTGTCCAGCATCAGGTTGACACTGTTGACCGCTCTCCAGATGGGAAAGCTCAATTTGTAATCGAGTTTCCTACCTTCGTGTTCCGAGGGAAGCACATCAACCACGTAGCTTCCCATTTTCTTGCTCTTGAGCAGCTCGCCAAACTCTCCAGGCACATTGTCCAGGATCGGATAGTGGTGAGCGATGAGGAAGGCGAGATCTTTCAGCTCGGCTTTCAGCACAGTTCGTTCGCCCATGTGAGGTCGAACGGACAGGATAGCATCCGAGATGATCCTCCATTTGCACTCGAGCGTGCCGTCGCGGCCAGCGTCCTGTCGACCGAGACTCTTGATGCCACAGTTGATCAGGCGCAGCGAGATCGGATTCATGTGTGGGTGGTTACCGCGACCGGGACCACCGCCGGTAATCACGGCACGAGCCGTGGTAGAAGTGAGGTAGACCGATCGCAAAGGTTGGTGATCTTCGTTTCGCACGAGCAGGTTGCGCAGAGGAAACGTGTCTTTGAGATCGAAAAACTTTTTGCAGGCTTGAACCTGCTCGTTGGATGGTGGGATATAGGCAAACGGATCTTCCTTGTAGGGAAGTCCACCAGGAATGCCGTGACCTTCAGAGACAGCTTTCTGCTGAGAAGCTTTGCGTGCGCGATCAGCCGCATGCTTGTCCTCCTTGACGTTCGTGTCTTCAGCTGCTTGGTCAACTTGGATGGGCTCAGCCTCAGTTTCAGCCGCGACCGCAGATCCGTCGTCCTCCTTCATCTTCTTGGCGGCAGGCTGGTCGGCGTCTACTTCAGCCGAGAGCTCTCGCTTGACCGCGTTGGTGAGCGACTCACCATCGGGTCGCATCGCATCAAGGTGTTCCATGGCGCGGATCATACCGGCAGCCATACCCTCGTCGTCAGGGTTGCCGACCTTTTCGAGTAGCGCCACAAAGAAGCCACCAGTGTCTTGCAGATGAGGGTACAGACGCATGCAGTGCTGCATGCCAAGCGCCTCCTCATCGCCCTGCGGCCAGAGCGACTTGGGAGTGCGCGAGGCGAGATCAGCATCGAGCTCGTTCAGCTGGTCCCAGTCATTGATCCATGCAATCTCGGGAAGGCGGTCACGGTACTCGGCGGACCCAATCTCGGGCTGTGTCGCCTCCGCCTCTGCCTCCGCCTCGGCTTGCGCTTCTGCTTCTGCTTCTGCTTCTACTTCCGCTTCCGCTTCCGGCTCTTGTGGCGCAGCATCGATGGCAGCAGCAGCCTCGTCTACTTGGCCGTCTGCATCCTTCATGTCGGCATCGACGAGCCCCGCCTCTCCATCCGTACCGGCAGTTGCCTTGGCAGCCTTCTGCTTGGCGTATTTCGACTTGCCAAACAGGTGAGCGCCTCGACCGGGCGCAGCTCTCCAGGTGGTGAGACCGTTTCTTCGCACAAGCTCGGGCAATTTGGAGCTGCAGTCGACGATGCGCACCTTGCCTTCGAAGCGTCGCAGAGCCTCGGCAACAACCGCCTCGTTCTCGATCGGGTTCATGGAGCACGTCGAGTAGACGAGACGTCCGCCCTCGCGAAGCTGGTTGAGACCGCGCATGAGAATCTTGAGCTGAAGAGCGTGGAGGCCGACGGCGTTGTTGGGCGTCCACTCCTTCCAGATTGGCACATTCTTTCGGATGGTGCCGTCGCCAGAGCATGGAACGTCGGCGAGAATGCGATCGTACTTCATGGCAGTCTGAATCACCTCAGCACCCTCGTCAGCCGCCTTCCAGGGCACCTGGATCGACTGGTAGTTGGAAGCATCCAGGTTGGTGACCAACAGATTCGGAGAGGGGAGTCGCTGCGATTGGTGCACAAGCATGTGAGCACGCTTGGTGTCAGAGTCGTTGGCAATCACAAGACCGGTCGGCATCGGATTGTAGGCGCTAGGGCCTGAAGTGAAGGGCGAGTGGAGCGACTCGATCAGCTGAGCCGTCTTGGAACCAGGCGCGGCGCACATGTCGAGAACAAGATGGTGAGGCTGTACATCGAGGAAGAGAGGTGGCAGCATCGACACAGCCTCCTGACGACTGATCGAGCCAACGTCAGTCTCGTGGACGAGGAACTGGTGGAACCGCTTGAACTCGGGCGACTTTCGAATGACGTTCTTCTTGGTGTTGAGGTGCCATCCGAGACCGTCAGGATACCAAGGTAGCGTCTTGGGTGGGTCTACCTTTTCGCCGTCAAACGTGACATTGGACAGGAAAGGAATGTAGATATCCTGAAGTGCTTTTACAAGCTGTGGTGTGGTCTCCTTTCCGGCTGTCAGTCGGAAGGTGGTCGGCAGAGGGGTGCGAAGATAGTCCATGAACGTGGCCCACTCGCAAGGGTCCAGGATGCCTTGGTCGATGTAGTAGGCCTCCAGACGCGCATTCTTCTGGTCACTGGGGCAGTACGACTGTCTCAGCGCCTGAGCGTTATGACCTCCACGCCCGCCACCGCGACCTCCTCCTCCACGTCCCCGTCCTCCGCCGCGGCCACGACCACGACCGCCTCCACGTCCTCCTCCTCGGTTACCTCCACGAGCCATTCTGGACCTGGCCCTGAGCAGGAATGTTTGGTTCGGAGTTGTAGAAAGTTTCGGGGCCGAATCTGAAGTGCTGGAATGGATGTAAAGTGATCGACAGCCTCGATCAGGTTGTTATAGGTGAGGGCGAGAGGGTGAGTCAAGTTTTGCAACTGACCAGGAAAGGGTCCCCATTTGCTTGCATTCAGTGATTCACGATTCACTGCTTACAGCTTGCTTTTCTCATTCACGATTCTGTTTTCTTTTTGTTTTTGTTTTTGTTTTGGCCTCTCGTGAAATTTTGCATTTCACCGTGTTTCTTCTTGAATCGGGACATGGACGGCTTGAAAAAATCGGGAGTCGGATCCGAACCTCAAGGTGTCAGAGTGCGTATTGCGAGTGGAGTGCATTCAGAGCCTACAACTCGTAACCATACCCAGCTTCGTCTGCGCACCAACCATTCACACTGGGTCTAGTCGCATGGCTCCTCTTGGTCAGTTGGCTTTGCATTCTACTTGAAAGTACTGGCGTCGTGCTCTCACCTTTGCGAACGATTCCAATAGACATGGCTGTTACTGCGTCAATGAGCGCAATCGACGCGCTCGATCTGATCCGAAACACCATCAGACAATCAGCTAACCCGTCGGAGCCTCTTGCTTCAATTCAGCTATTCGATGACCAGTCCTCACCCGTCGCTTCGATACTCCAAGCGTCTACGCTCAAAATTGACAATGTTTCGCTCAGCAAGTCCACCACGACGAGACTGGCGCGCTCCAGAGACGAACTGGCAACTCGCCTTTCTTCCGGCCATCTCCCGCATCCGGACACAGAGCCTTCGTTCTTCTACGATGTCGAAGCAGTCATGCTCGCTCTGCAAACACGCGAAGAACGTCCAGGTGCCTACCTTGCACAGGCAGCTACAGCCAAAGTAGCCTCATTCCCTACATTAGACAGAGCTGCGATCCTCGATTATCTGCTGGGCAAGCGTGATGATTGGGCGGGCGTGTTGAAAGCGGCCGACGTCTCTGCAACAGCTTCGGCTGACACTGGCGCATCTGCTTTCGCCTCGACAAGCAACGTAGCTCGTTCGGCTACAGACGCACAGGGCGTAAAGCGTCGCTACAAGGTGGATCCTAAGGATGTCGAGTACGTCAAGCGTGTCAGAGCGCAGTACGAGGTCGTGTTGCGGACCAGGAACGATGCGCTTCGCGGCAATGTGGCCGGCCTTACGGGAGGCGCAGCCGCTTCGCGCGCTACAGCGTCCAAGGTGACCGATTTTGAAAGCTTTCGTCGCGCGTTTTCGGCCAAAGTGGAAGCAGCGAGGAGAGCAGCAGGCAAAGGAGCGCCACCAGGTAGCGCGCAACCAGCACCGAGACCGGGTGTCTCTGCAAGTGGACAGGTGCGCAAGCAGCGTGCGCAGGATCCTATCGTCGTTCTCTCGAGCTCGCCTACCAGTCTACTCAACATGTTCAACATCAAGCAATTTTTGGAAGAAGGAATCTTTGTGCCGCCAGAAGAAGCGCGGCAAAGAGCTCGCGGTGTAGCCGACCTCGTAGTCTCGATCACCAGTCGCGGCGGCAATGGAACTCAAGGCGGCTCTAGTGTCGGTATCGGACGCCGGATCTTGGTGGTAGACAGCGCCGAGGCGGTGACGCGTCTGGGTGGATCGAGCGCCTCGGCACCAGGTGCCGACCCATGGAACCGTGTTGTTGCCGTCTTTACAACAGGTCAAGCGTGGCAGTTCAAGACGTACAAGTGGAATGAACCCAGAGAATTGTTCAAGAATGTCATGGGAGTCTATGTGCGCTGGCACAATGAACCTCAGAACCCCAATATTCGCGATTGGAACGTGGTCGAAGTGCAGGTTGACCGTACCAAGAGGCATACCGATAAACAGGCGGTCAGCCACTTTTGGCGTCAACTCGAGTCCTGGACCCAACGACGCAAGCCGCACCTGATTGCGTAACTGTCTATCGATTCAACCACATTGCCCCTCCTGCCTTGTTGCCATCTCCCGCTTTGGGAGCCTCTAAAGACGAAATCATCGATCTTTCTCTCAGAATGTACTTGTAGAATCGGCGTCCTCCGTTCCTCTTCGGCGACGCAAGTTAGGCCAGCAGTACTTGTTGCCTCACCAAAACCCACGTTGTATACTTCTGCATGACCATTGCGCAGACTCTAACAGCAGCTGTAAAATACGGATCCGATGAGTTCCATCATGTTTAAAAATACAGAAGAGGTGCCAATCCAACGAGGAAAATCCATATAACACAGACGACAACCACGACACTCGTGGCTTTGGCCGAGCGAGCGGATTCACCTACGAAGCAGCCTAATTGAGCGAGCTGTTGGAACGGGGGGTGGACTTGCACCGCCAGTTGCAGCATCCTGCAATTTGGTGCGCGATGAACTCCTAGCGGTGGGAGCTAGAGCTGCATCTTGATCGTGGTGTGGAGCAGTGGCTTGTAGCGCAGTCTTACTGTCTTGGTCCGTGTCTGCTGGTGGCTCAGCCGAGTGGTTGGCTTGATTACCGGGCTGTTTGGATCGATCGGTAGTTGCCGGGTTTTCACAAAAGCTGTAGAATTCACGACTGTACTTGTCGACTTGCCAGAGCGCGGTGGATTCGTCCCATTGAGCTCCTCGTTGACGGCGTGCCCACACGAGCAGGCTGTTCCAACCCGCGGATGAAGTGGCTGCTTTGGAGAGGTTGACGGTCTGCTCTTCTTGTCGGTCGACCGAGAGGAACGCCAGAGTGGGCGAGTTGGCGCGTTGACTTGGGTCCTCGTTGTCATCCGAGTCGGCTTTCATTGCTAGGGTGTTAGTTGGATGTGATGCTACTGTTGTCTCGTTCGCGTCTGATGCAACATCCACTGTCGCCGTAGAAGTGTCCAGCGGAGCGATTTCAGCTTTGTCACTCGTTGATACAGCTGCTGGATCTACGATCGGAGCGGCAGAATCTGGCGCAGCCGACGTGCTCACCTCTGCTGTGCTGTCATCGACTTTCGCAGGTAGCGCTGCTGCAGCAAACTTCTTGGCTTCCTCTTTAGCACGAGCCGAGGGAGGAACATAGCTGTTCGAGTAAGGTTCCACTTTGGGGACGCGTATCAGTACATCGCGGGGGGTCGTGCGAACGGGCGGCATTGTGCGTCGACGTTGAACGCAACGAGTGGGCAAAGTGCACTTGCTGCAGGCGTGACACAGCAGCCAAATGAAAATAAGATCAAACAGGAGCGTTGGTCGATGCAAGATAGAAAACCGATGACGTTTGCTTCCGAATGATATCCGACAAGCTCCCACTGCGCCGGCTCTTATGTCTTTGGGCGGTGGTAAAGGTGTAGATTTGGTGGGGACGCTGCTGCAGCGTAAGAGCAATGTAGTATGAGCTTAAAGCCTAAGTTTGCTCGTGTCGTTGAGATAGACAGACTTGTACGTGCGTCAGGTAATGTTTGTCAAGCATTCGATGCTGCCTCAGAGATACGATGGATGACTCTGACTGATTCGTGATTGTGGTCGAGGAGGTTTGCGCGTCAGAAAGCGCGAATCGCGGATCAAAAAGGTCGATCAGAGCCGAAAGCGTGAGCAGACAAGACACGAGACAAGACCTCACCACGCCTGTATCCACGACCAGCTTGGCAATCGAGTTGTGAATCGCGTCTTCGTAGTGCAAACGTTGCAGCTCGTGGCTTTGTGCTCTGACTGATTCGCATTTGGCATTCACAAATCGTGAATCACGAATCGTGAATGTGAATTCACCTCAGAAACGAGCCTTCTGGAAATGCGCACACGAAATAGCGGCTACAAAATCGTACGCTTCAACACACAGCCATGCCTTGTCACAAGCTGCTGACTACCTTTACAGGCGAGTCAACATATGCAGACGCCCAAGTGAAGCTTGTCAAGATGACAGAGAATGTGCCTGTACACAACTCTTAGTCTGAGAAGCCTTTCAGTTTGGATTGTGTGAAGCGCTCCCTCCCTCGCGCCTCCTCAAGCCACGAGCAGCTCATGCCATGCTTCGGTGATACCCAAAGAGGATGGACGATATTGTCCGCAAAAGGGGATTGGAGCTATCAGTCTAGTCCTGTCATTATACATATACGCCGACGGCGTTGAAAAGAGCCACGACGCCAAAGCCTGCCTGCAGGCTCGCCACTACTCCCACGATGATCTCCTTGGCGGTGATGCTCCTTTTTGGCAATCTATAGCAGCGCAATATCAGAAGAGAGAGAACGCGCAAAGATCAGCATGCGTGCCTCGTAACTATGCAGTTGCAAGCCAAGCTGCTGCATGGACGAGTGACAAACTCACGTTGTAAAGTAGAATGCGGCCAAAAACACCGATGAGAGGAGTACGAATGCGAGATACGGCAGCAAAGCCGTTGGGATGAGTGGCTTGAACGATGGTGCAGCTGCGTGGAGCTCCTGTTGTACGGCAGGTGCCATTCGAATGAGTTCGAGTTTGTCGATGGTGTGTGAGTCAAGAGCGAAATGAACCAGCAAAGCGTGAAAAGAGACTCATCAGTCCTGTCTCCTCTCTCTCTCCTAGCCTAGCCTAGCCTAGCCTAGCCTAGCCTGAACGACAGGCATTCACACCAGAGTACATACCGCTAGAGGGTTTCTTGCCACCTCGCTCATGGCTCTTGGGCTCGTGTGTTGATACGCCAAAACCGAAACGTAAAAGGTATGGAATGCGATGCCAAGGGTGATAGCCAGCAATAACGGTGCATCCACCCTGAATGCTGACCTGGAAGGAGAGCTGGCCAAAGCGGCAGCTTCCTCGAAGCGGCTTAGTCAATATTTGATAATGCGACCTAGCTTGTGCATGACCTCCTGATTTCTTTTACGTCCCATTAATCCGCGGACGGGCAGTCACGACTGAACGGACGGGAAAAAAAAGAAGGGATCGCTGCGAAGAAACGAGAAAAAAGAACTGCAGCACCTAGGATTCCCGCGTGGTCCCCCACCGCAGTACTAACTAGGCGACGACTTGCTTGACTGCGCAGATCGGACGGGATGCGGTATTTTCAAGTCTCTATGGCCGCAGATGCTATCGAATCTTTGATATGGAAAGTATAACCATGGATAATAAATGCATAGTCATATCAATAGCGTCAAGCATGTACAGTCACGAGATGCCAACTCGAAAGCTCGAAATTACATACACTTGTTAGGCCTCCAAAGTACTCGTCGTCTCACAGGCGTATCGGAATCACGAATACTCACGACTCAGGACTCGGGTTGAATCATCATCCGGCTCCAGATGAAGTATTCGTGATTCTTGTCGTCGCTAAAATAAACAAAACCTGGGCTAGGCTTTCAGCTAAGGTAACTACAGTCGTGAATGATTCACTGGTTCAATCGTGACCAGCGCTAACGTACATGTTTTATGATACACGTCATTCGTTCAGCAATGACTCGCTTGGCCTTTTGCCTACCCGATCCAGCATCTGCTCATAGCGTCTCAGGGAAACGAGCTGCAATGTCCGATCGGAAGATGATCCACATCTCGCAAGTCTGCTGGTTTGTCGAGCAAGTGAGCCCGCACCTACAGAACAGTTAACAGTCGCTGACTCTAAGGCTGCTTGGACTGCCTGGACCTATTTCCAACCGGCCAAGTCACACGAGTCTTGGAGTCAGTTGCGGACTTTCTGTTGAGCAAGCGGCAACACGACCGATACAGTTGTGTTGCAGCCAGGTTGTGCCGCGTACGACCGCAAATGGGCTCCAGCACTTTCAGTAGTCAAGGAGCAACGAGAAGCAAAGTAGGAATCAACGAAATCGTGAATTGTGAGCTTCGGAATGCTCCGGATCCGCAAACACCCGAAAGTGGGCGACTAGCGCGCGGCTTTGAAATTAGTGACGCCAAAACCCTGAATCCATGAGGTTGGTGCGTCAACCCGCGGGCCCTCGCAAAACTCAAAGGTAGAGAGAACCAGCGCACAACTTGATTCACAGCCAAGGTAACTTAGCATTGGGCGCGAAGATCGACCCTTTCGGTTCCCGGCTTGATGCTATGCTGTTGCGGCTATTTGTCAGTGTGTGTGCTTGCGTCTCCGAGGCGATCTGCACGCAGTCACAAACCGAATAGACATCTTGCTGTAGACTCATACAGGCGACAACCTGTCTTGACTGCTGTGCTGCTGTGCTGCTGTACTGCTGTGCCACTTTACTGCCTGGGGGCTGCCCGCATGCATTCACACTCGTGACTGACGCCTTGGTATCGAGACAGTCTACGATCCCGCCCGGTCGTCGCTTGATGCTCGTTTTGCAAGGCGAGTTGTAGCGACGTCAAGCAATTTTGAACCGTGGATCGAAACGTCCGTGATGTTCCGGGGTCCGCTGTGTTCCACCTGAACCCTCCCGATGGTAGCTTGACTGGCTTGGAAGACACCAGTGTTGCAAAAGCATATATACGACCGAATCTGCTAGGTTGTTTGTTGCAGCTCTTCCCCATCATCCCTTTTCTCTTTGCCTTGGCATCGTCTTTTGATTCGTTTGCACAGCTTGCACATCCAACACCACCACTCATCTCATCTATCTCTGTGCGACTCGTGACCGCAACGCATTCGTCGTCAGGTAAGTTTCGAGCTTGGTCGCCATTGATTTTTCTCGAGAGCTGCTTGGTATCCTTCAGGATGGTGCTGCTTGGTCCGTATGACAGCTAGTAAGCTTGTGCAGACATCTGCCAAGCTTGTTCAGGTTGCAAGTGGCTCGGGTGCTGGATCGAGCCACGGCTACATTGTGCGAAGATCTCGATTGGCATCGCAGGTGGGGCAGTGCTGCGTTGTACAGGGCTCGCGGCATTGGCGGCTTGCGATGAACCTGCATGCAGCTTAGGTGGGGACAGTGACCCAGCCAAGCCGAGCGGAAAGATCCGAGGCAGAACAAATGCGGGGGAGCTGCCTTTGGCTGTTCACTTGTCTCGTGCGGCTATTTGCATTCATTCGCCTTTCATGCTTACTCGGCAGTTTCATCCACGATCGTCGCTCTGTCACGATGTTCATGCTTGGTTCCTTGTGATGGATGACTACATGGCATACTTCTGTCGTCAATAGTCATTCATGATGATCATGATGATCAAGACGAGCCCCAAGACAAAAGTGGCAGAGAGTGTCCACAAATGATGGGCGATCATTGCACAGAGCTGGCTCGACCGTCTAAAGGCGCAGTCGCAGTCGCAGACAATCAACCAACTCGCCTTGAATTCGGAAAAAGGAGGGGAAATGGATTTTATTTCATTTTATCTTCGTTTCCCTTTTTTGGTCCAATTCGCTCGACTGTCATTTCCGATCTGCCCCGCCGCATTCACAGGCCAACGGCAGACCGCTTGGCGTTTCGTGGCTCCTCTGTTGATCGACTCTTAGTCCTTGATCGCTTGTCCTCGTTGTCGACCGCTCCGCTCCTCTCTGTGCACCCGATGGCTATTCATCCATTACAGCTCTACTTTGCTGCTCGTCGTACGCGACGTGTTCGAAATGGACAAAGTAGGCTAGGCTGGCAGGCAATAGCAAGGATGCCAACCGTGTGTAGCCGGATTCAACGATAGAATTTGGGATTTGGCCGGCTCACTGCCCGGCTTGCCGGTTCTGTGCCGGTTGGTTCTGTGCTGGCTCTCCTCGGTGCTTGCTGGGCCCGCTCATGTTCCTACTCGTGTTGCTCGTGCTCCTATTTCGCCTCTCGCTGTTCCGATGACACTGCCTAGCCAAGCCCCGCTCATCGTCATCGACTTGGGCCCCTTTCACGCCGCCTTGCTGCTCGCTCTTCCGCCCGTTAGCTACCCGCTACCCGCTACTAGCTACCAGCTCCGCGAACCTGGCCTTTGACTGGCTACACAGCTTTGTCAACAATACAATGTTGACAGTCATCGCCACCTGTCTGTCAGGTCTGGCTCAGCTGCAAGCGGCTTCTGATTGGGTCAATCACGAATGCAGCGACGAGCGAATGAGCACGCGCCGAAAGGCATTCCGTTCTGGTGGCGCACAAATCAGAGGGCGCCGAGTTGCAATCCAGTGAGCAGGTGTCACGAGTTGAAATCGGATTCTTCTGTACACTCTTGGCTGCAGTGCATCTTGACTGCGATGACAGTCTGTCGGACCAATAATCATCCTCATTTCACATGATCATTTCCGACTGACTTTTACCCCTCTCTCTGCCTTCTCCCACTGCTCCTGCTCCTTCTTCCCTTTCTTGCCCCGCCTTTTCCAACTTTTTCCCTGTTTCCCGCATTCCCGCTTTCTGCTCTTTGCTTTCTGCTCTCCTCTGTCCCACACTACCTCCACTCGTTGACTGTTTTTCTGCGACGGGTGTTTCCGTGTGTCAACGATCAACCTCTTACCAACGCTTCACACACTCTCTCTCCTGCCCAACCCAACCACTCGAATTGCCTCTTCTTCTTCTCCATCACCACCCTCTTCTTTCCAACCATTGCCGTTACTCACGCTCAAACAATACTTGTTTGCGTCGTACAACAGTCCATTCTCTCTTTCTCCCAAAACATCCAGTAACCCACCGTCGCCACCAATTCCAAAATGACTTCGCCAGGAAACCACCACGATGATTTGCTCACCAACAACCCTCACTACACGCTCTTGGGCTCCGACCTGAAGCTCTTCTCGGATGCCGGTTTCGACATGGACAAGATTCACCTGAAGCGCAATGCTTCCGTCGCGCAGCTCTACGAAGACGCCATCAAGAAAGAGGGCGCCGTTATCTCGTCGGCCGGTGCCTTGATCAACTACTCTGGCAAGAAGACCGGTCGTTCGCCCAAGGACAAGCGTATCGTTTTCGAGGAGACCTCCAAGGACCACGTGTGGTGGGGTCCCGTCAACATCAAGATGGATGAGCACACGTTTGAGATCAACCGTGAGCGTGCCATCGACTACCTCAACACCCGTGACGACATTTACGTCTTTGACGGCTTTGCAGGCTGGGACCCCAAGTACCGCATCAAGGTGCGAATCATCTGCAGCCGTGCCTACCACGCGCTTTTCATGAACAACATGCTTATTCGCCCTACCGCCGAAGAGCTCGAGCACTTTGGTGAGCCCGACTTTATCATCTACAACGCCGGTCAGTTCCCTGCCAACCGTTTCACCGCCGGTATGACTTCATCCACATCGGTCGAGGTCAACTTTAAGCGTCACGAGATGGTTATCCTCGGTACCGAGTACGCGGGTGAGATGAAGAAGGGCATCTTCTCGGTCATGCACTACCTCATGCCCGTCAAGTTTAACCAGCTCTCGCTGCACTCTTCGGCCAACGAGGGCCCTGACGGTGACGTATCGCTCTTCTTTGGTCTCTCGGGTACCGGCAAGACCACGCTCTCGGCCGACCCCAAGCGTGCGCTCATCGGCGACGACGAGCACGTGTGGTCGGACGAGGGTGTGTTCAACATTGAGGGTGGTTGCTACGCCAAGTGCATCGGTCTCTCTGCTGCCAAGGAGCCCGAGATCTACAACGCGATTCGCTTTGGTGCCGTGCTGGAAAACGTCGTGTACGACAAAAACACGCGTGAAGTCGACTACGACGATGTGGTGATTACGGAAAACACGCGATGCTCGTACCCGATCGAGTTTATCCCCAACGCCAAGATCCCCTGCATGTCCAACTCGCCACCCAAGAACATCATCTTCTTGACTTGCGACGCTTACGGTGTCTTGCCGCCCGTCTCGAAGCTGGATGCCAACCAGGCTCAGTACCACTTTATCTCGGGTTACACCTCCAAGACGCCCGGTACCGAGGATGGTATCCAGGAGCCGTCGCCCACCTTCTCGACGTGCTACGGTCAGCCATTCATTGTGCTTCACCCTCGCGTTTACGCCAAGATGCTTGCCGAGCGCATGGAGAAGCACAAGGCCGACGTCTGGCTCGTCAACACCGGTTGGGCGGGTGGCAAGTTTGGTGTCGGTCAGCGATGCCCTCTCAAGTACACGCGCAAGATCATCGACTCGATCCACGACGGCTCATTGGCCAAGTCCAAGTTCCAGAACTTTGGCGTGTTCAACCTGCAGATCCCTGAGGCCATCGAGGGCGTCCCCGAGACGCTGCTCAACCCTGCCACCAGCTGGCCAGACAAGGGCGCATTCAAGGCCGAGCTGAACAAGCTCGCCGAGATGTTCTCGACCAACTTTGAAAAGTACGTCAACGACGTTTCTGCCGAGGTCGCCGCTGCTGGCCCCAAGCTTTGATGTAGAATCTGGCTGCATTGTATCTTTTTTGAATATGCATATATCACTTTTGATTCCATGACGGCCGAATGTGCAAGGCGTGAAGTGTAGCCGATGGATGGCTGAAGCGAAGCATGCGACCAAGAAAATATGATCCAACTCACCTGTCAAGTGGCGAGGTGGGGCAGCTCGGTTGGGGCCCGGAGGAGGGGGATCAAAATCACGGATAGTCATGGGTCGTGAGTTGTCAGTGTAGCATTCGTGATTGAGCGTCGGATTCTTGAATTCGGGTATTCCGGACTTCAAGGTCGGTTTGGCGAGTCGGTGAGTGTACGCGGAGAATCACGAATCCCCGCAATTCACGAGTCGCAATTCACGATTCGTGAGTCTGTGCCAAGCCCACGGCCAATTCACTCCCGACTCGATTCACGATTGCGGTTTGGCCCGCACGCCGTGGTAAGGGTTTGCTCCGGCTAAGCTGCTTGGTGCTTGTTTCGCTGGTCTCGTGTCTAGGCTTGGTGCCTGTGCTTGTTTGCAAGTCACTCGTGAATTGGTGTTTTGTGATCAACAGCGAGTTCTTCCAGCGAGCTAGACACAGTGCTGCGGCGAGAAGAGGGGGCTTGTTCTTGGATTGGCCGTTTATAGGTTGTCTTGCATTCATATCGAGCAGTTCGGTTTGGCTTGGTTTATGGGCGAACAACACGCTTGGTTTTCTCCAACGTTAGTTACGACTCGCTTCTGTCGTTACACACACAGCAAGCATGGTCAACGGTCACACCACTGACGCGGCTGTCGCCGAGGTTGACGGCATCCAGGGCAAGCTCATGTGGTCGCCCAAAGATGTTGCGTCCACCGCGATGGATCGCTTCCGTCAAACGGTTAACGCTCGGTTCTCCCTCGACCTACGCACTTACGACCAGCTGTGGCAATGGTCTTGCACGCACCTCAACGACTTTTGGACCACAGTATGGGACGAAACTGCGGTCATCTCGTCCGTCGGCGCTCCTCTGGCTATCGGCGACAATGCTCCCATATATCCTCCTCCGCGCTGGTTCCAAGGAGCGCGTCTCAACTTTGCCGAAAACCTTCTTCGACACGGTACACGCTCTTCCGCCAATCGAGACGATGTTGCCGTGATCCAAAGCACCGAAGTCGACACGACCACGGGAGAGCTCGATGAATCCTCCATCAGCTACGCTCAGCTGTATAGCATGGTAGCTCAGGCAGCAGCAGCGCTGCGAAGCCGAGGCATCCAGAAAAACGACTGCGTCGCGAGCTACTCTGCTAACAACACGCAGAATTTGATCGCATTCCTGGCAGCAAGCTCAATCGGTGCGGTGTGGACGAGTGCCGCTGCGGATTTTGGTCCCGAAGGCGTCTTGGAGCGGCTGAGAACGGTGCGGCCGAAAGTGCTGATCAGCGTCAATGCTGTCAGATACAATGGCAAGGTTCATGATCATTTGGCCAAGTTGCGCAGTGTGGTGGAGGGGTTGGAGCACGATCGAGACGAGCAAGAACAGAGGTTGGAAGGCGTCGTGGTGATTCCGCATGTCAAGACTCATCCCGTGCTAGAGCCACACGCAGGCGACGCAGCTCGATGGACAAGTTGGGATCACTTTGTCGCCGAAGGCGCATCTGCGGTCGATCAGCCGATCGCCTTCGAACAGCTCGACTTTAACCACCCGCTCTGGATTCTTTTCTCGTCCGGAACCACTGGTAAACCGAAAGCCATCACGCATCGCGCTGGAGGAATGCTTCTGCAGCTCTCCAAGGAACACATTATTCACGGTGGACTGACTCGGAGCGATGTGTTTTTCCAGCACACTACGACGGGTTGGATGATGTGGAATTTCCTGGTGGCCGGTCTGGTCACTGGCTGCACTATCGTGTTGTACGATGGAAGCCCTCTGAAGCCTGTCTCGGTGCTCTGGGAGTTGGCCGAGAAACATGGCGTGACGACGTTCGGTACGAGTGCTGCGTACCTTGGTGCTCTGGAGAAGAGCGGATACGAGGTGGGTGCGAACCATGCCGAGCTTTGCGTGCGCCAGATCTTGAGTACCGGTTCGCCACTGCGTGCGGAGCTCTACGCTTTCATCCATCAGCGGATCGGCAGCGACATCTTGATCGGCTCCATCACGGGTGGAACGGATCTATGCTCGTTGTTCGCAGGCCACAATACGGCGCTTCCTGTGTATGCGGGTGAGATTCAAGCGAGAAACCTGGGCATGAACATTGGCGTCTACGACTCGGATGCACGTCAAGAGATCACTTGTGCCAACATGGTCGGTGACATGATATGCAAGTCGCCGTTCCCAGCTCAACCGTTGGGATTCTGGAAGCAACCCGAGAGCAAGTACTTTGACTCGTACTATTCGCAGGTTTCCGGAGTGTGGTATCATGGCGATTTTATCATGTTGAGCGAGCACGGTGGCGTAGTGATGCTGGGTAGAAGCGATGGCATCCTGAATCCCGGCGGAATCCGATTCGGCAGCAGCGAAATCTACGAACTCCTCGAAAGCCCCGACAACGCATTTGCATCTTGGATCACAGACTCGCTCGTGGTGGCGTTGAAAACCCCGCGGGCGGACGACGAAGTCGTATGTCTCTTTGTCGTTCTCGATCCCGCCGTCAGAATCGACGTGCAACAACTCGAGCATTCACTCGTCTCACTCATCCGAACTAAACGAAGCCCAAGACACGTCCCGAAATTCATCAAGATCGTCTCGGATATCCCGAAAACCCTGAATGGCAAAAAGGTCGAAGTCCCCGTCAAAAAAATCATCAACGGCGCCCCATTGGACACCATCAATAGCGCCACGCTGATCAACCCGGAGAGCTTGCACCAATTTGTCGCGCTAGGCGAACAGCTCAGGTCTCAACTCGCCTCTTGAGCCGTCGTTTCCCAAGCAGTAATCACGAATCTCATCGCATCGAGAGCAGACATGGGCAAATGACAACCATGCGAATTACGAATAGATCTGTGCAACAGAGATGCACTATTATCAACGACCAACGATCAACAACAAACTATATACAAGCGCTCACGTAGCAATCACGAATCGCAGACTGCTGAACGCGCCATTTTGGATTTAGCGATTGTGGCAGTAGGCATCGGAAAAGAGCGTGTCGGCAAGGTCATCTGGTACAAACCAGACGGTGAGCGCGACGATAAGATAGACCATGATGAGCACAAACCCTTCGAGGTAGTTGGACCTGTTGTCGGCGATGGCGAAGTTCACAATGAGCACGGTCAAGAAGAGCAAGATGGTGGCGAAAGGGTCGAAGAGTAGGGTCAATGGCCGATCGCCGATCCACGCGATGATGACGAGCAAGGGAATGACGAACAGCGCAATCTGGATCGACGAGCCAATCGCGATGGACGATGCCATTTGAATCTTGTTCTTCCATGCGAAAATGACGGCAGCCAAGTGCTCCGTTGCGTTACTTGCGATCGGCAGAAGGATGAGACCGATCCAAGTGCGTGTGATGGCACCGCTCGAAGTAACAACGTCGATGGCGGTGACGAGCCACTCGGAAGTGACGCCAATCAGGACGGTGACTATGACGAGCGTGATGATGACGGCGGTCATGTTCATTTGCGGCTGCTCCTCTTCGTCTTCATTGTCGTCCTCAAAGAATTCCTTGTGCGACGACAGGCTAAAGTAAAGGAAGCCGATGTAGATGAGCAGCAGTAGCACCGAGACACCACGGCTGAATTTGAGAATGTCGCCACGCTCCGTGTTGTCCGGAATGCCACCGAGGACAGCATGGAAAGCCGAGGGAATGACGAGCGAGATAACGGCCATCATGAGGAGCGAAGTGTTGAGCTGAGCCGGTGCTTCAAGAAAGACCTGTTCCTTGACGCGAAGGCCGCCAACAAAAAAGCAGGTGCCCAGTACGAGCAAGAGGTTGGAAAGGATCGAGCCGAGCAGCGACGTCTGTGTGACGATAAGTTCGCAGTTAAAGAGCGATACGATTGCAACGATCAATTCGACTGCATTGCCGAGCGAAGCATTGATCAGACCACCGATCGTCTCACCGACGCGGAGAGAAAGCTCCTCGGTGGCCTGCGAGAGTATGGTGGCGAGCGGCATAATGGCAAGGAAGGAGGTGACAAAGACGGCGATGCCATTTCGGGTGACGCTCTGGTCGAGCGCAAAATGAAGCGCCCAAGAGATGGGGATGAAGACGAGAAGCAGATTGAGGATGGAGCCAAAGAGAAGGTTCTTGAGGCTTACCAAGGTGGCAGGAGGCTTGGCCAGACGGTGCTCCGGAGTAAAGAGGTCATTGAACGAACGACGCGTTGTTGCCCTGGACTCCATCGTCGCTCTACGTGGTGGACCAGCAAAAGGACCGCCGAGGCCCTCTCCACCGGACGATGCGTCGCGAGTCACGCCACGCTTTCGAGCGGTAATGGAAGAAGCAGGATCCGAGGAAGAAAGAGTGCGAGAGAGGGCGGAAGACGCTTCGTTAGACGAACCCGCTTGGCCCTTTTCGAGCATGTCGGGTTCCGAATCGGCAATTACAGCACGCTTTGGACGATGGGCCAGGTTGTTAGAGCTGGCACTGGACTCTCTTGGGGTAGCCAGGGCAGGTTTTGGAAGAGGATTAGCAATGTCACAAGTGGGAGTTGCGCTAGAAAAGGCAGGTGGCTGGTCTATAGAAGAAGCTTGAAGGGCTGCAGGCGCGGGCTTTGACTCGACGGTCTGGCTGGTTGGTGTTGTGGACGACATGCTGTATGCGTTCTAGACAACGTGGATGGACGCCTTTGTGTGAAGCTCGCCAGAGGAAAGAGGGCGCAAGGTGGATGAGAGCGTACGAGGTCACGGGGGTTGGTTGGTGTATTGAACGTAGAGGATCGAGTTAGGAGGAGAAGGAACGGAAGGCCGAGGGCGGTCTGGATGGCGGCGTAAGGGTAGGGTGGGGTGTAACCATGTAAGGACGTACCAGATGAGTTGAATAAAGGTGGGGTCGAGACGAGGCGATAGTGACGAGTTGGTTGTCTGAGCAAAGCAAAACGTGAATCGAGGCCAGTAAAGTTCTCTACGTGATAGCCAACACGTCGTCAAGCTCCACCGAGCACAATCACGAATCGCCATCGTGAGTCGTGAATCGTGAGTCGTGAATCGTGAATCACATGGTAGCGCTAGACGAGCGATCCATGCTTTCCCGTTACCGCCGTGTACAATCGCGAGTCACGAGTCGTGAGCGAGCAGAACAACACACGGAAGCTGTGCACCAACACATGCACCAACTGCACCGCTTTTTTTTGGATTTTGGCCTCTCTGTCGTTTCTGTTTTCATTTCGCATGTTAAACGATCGTAGAGAACTCACACTTAGGTGAGCAGAGTCACGAGTCACACGTGCAACGGCGACTCCATTCACGATTCACGTTTTGGCAGAAAGCAACCACGAACAGCTCACAAATGAAGAACGCAGCGCAGCGCAGCGCAGTGCTGTGCTGTACTGTCGGGTGTGTGTGTGTGTGCGTTTGCTGATCATGGTTAAAATGAGAGGGGAGCCAAGAATAACAACCACTTTCCACCGCAGAACGTCAAGTCAGCGCTGATTCGTCATTATTCCTCGTGAATGACGTTGTTGACACTCGTCACTTTGACTCGACCGCCGCTGCTGTGTCTGTTGTGCCGCTGCGCCGACGGGATGCCTAACCGCGGTTGGAATTTCGGCTCAGCGGGTCGCGTGTTTGAGTCACGAGTATCGTATCGCGCGTAAGGATGCGGTCCATCGAGGCTCACTGTCAACTACATAAACGTAACAGTCCCAACCGCCGAAAACTTGGAATCACGAATCAACAAAATCGTGAATCGAAAAACGAGAATCACGAATCACATCACGAATCACGATTCACGAATCTGAATCACGAATACCGCACGACCGTCGTGCGTGTTGGTTGGTTGGACGGTGCGACTTTCAACAGTCCAATATCACAAACAATTCACGAGTTTGATAATCGTGAATACTACTAACTACTATTCGTGATTACAAAAAGCTAAGTTAGTCAAGTTACGAGTTACGAGTTACGCTGCAGGGTCCTCCTCGTCTATCTCCGCACCACACTCTGACACTCGTGACTAACACGGTGCTGAGCCATCCGTGATCCACGAACCACAATCCACGAACCACGATCGCTTCTGGTCTTGCACCCACCGTCAGCATCCGTCCATCACAGGAACCAAACGCATATCGAACGTGGCGCACTCCTTCTATTCTCCACGGGCCGGCAATCGGACACCCTCCTCGATGGCTGCATTGTTTCACGTCACCGTCTAGTCAGAGTCTACCTCACTCCCAACCCAACCATCATGGTCTCAACTGCCGCAGGCGAGCTCGCACGTAAGGCGCTCATGGACGATGCTCGTCAAGAGGAAGCCATCACAGTCAATCAACGTGCCCTCATCGACAAGATTCTCGCAAGGTACGCTGCCGAGTTCACCGTCTTTCGAGAACTGCTACAGAACGCCGACGATGCCGGTGCCACCCATTGCGAGCTTCGCTTCGAATCGCTCGAAGCGCAACGCTCACAATCAGCACCAACCTCTGCTGTCAAGTCTCCCATCACCACAACTTCCACCCTCTTGCCCGACTTCAAGGCGACTCTCACCAATTGGGTCTTCCGCAACGATGGCAAGCCCTTTGGCAAAGACGACTGGTCTCGACTGCGTAGAATCGCAGAGGGCAACCCAGACCCAGACCGCATTGGTGCCTTTGGTGTTGGCTTCTACTCCCTCTTCAGCATCTGTGAGGAGCCCATCGTCTCTTCGGGCGACGAGCTCATGGGGTTTTTCTGGAAGGGCGATGCCCTCTTCACAAAGCGCGCCAACAACACCAACCCTCAAAACTCGCCTTCCGGAAACCCGTGGACCACCTTTTTCATGGCCCTTCGCGAACCCTCGCAATTTCCAGACTCGCCTATGGCCCTAGCCCGCTTCCTGGCCACCTCGCTCACATTCACCACCAACATCCGCTCCATCGGCCTCTATTGGGACGACCACCTCCTCTGCAAACTCGACAAGAAGCTCGCTTTGCCAAGGTCCATGTCCATGCCCGCTCATCTCAACGCATACAGCCCAGCCCGTATCATGCGCATTCGAGATCTCGAGTCGACCGCCGTACAGATCGACGTGCAAGCCCTTCAGCTCGTCATCGACGCAGCCGAAAAGTACAAGCCCAGACCCAAGCAATCGCTCGCATCAGCTCTGGGTAAGACCGCTGGCGGGGGGCTCACCTCCATGCTCCAAAACGCTTTTGGTTTCGGCTCCTCCACCGCAAAAGAAAAGGAGCGCGAACGCGAATCTCTCAAAAGCAGAGAAGCTCTAGCCGAACACGACAAAGAGAACCGCAAGCTCGACGCCACCGCTGCCGCCCTCACCTCAGTCTCAGCCTCCATTCATCTGCGCATCGCCACCGCCAACATCAGCATCTCGGCCGACAAGGCCTTTGAAAGAGAAATCGAGCGCAGCACAAAGAAGCCGCCTCCCAAAGTGACTGCCTTCCATCTCATCTTTACAGGCAAGCAAGAGTACGACGCCAGCTTCCCCCAAGACTGTCAAGACGTAGACGCCACTCTCTCCCTCCCTTCTTCAGCTGCCTCGCTCGACACAGGTGTTCGACAGATTTTCTCTGGTCTCATGCCCCGTCTCGAGGAACAAGGTCACGCTTTCATCGGCTTCCGCACCCATCAGACCACCGGCTTCAGCGGACACATAGCTGCACGTTTCATCCCCACCGTCGAACGAGAGTCGCTTGATTTCGTCGATAGATACTGTGCCCAATGGAACTCGGAGCTGCTCTCCATGGGAGGCTATGTCGCTCGTGCTGTCTACGAAAACGAGTTGACCGACATCGGTCGTCTGTGGACCAACTCATACGCCGACAAGCGTCCGTCCAAAGACGACGACCCTCTTGCCAAGGCTCTCAAGGACCGTGCGCTCCACCTCATGCGCTTCTTCACCTTTCGTGCTTCATCACCGTCGTCACGCGTGTCGTCGCTCTTTCTCACCTCCTTTTTCGGATCAGCTCGTCAGAACACCATCTCGCTTATGTCGACGCGCGGCGTAAAGCATTCCGCCGCCGTACGCATCCCAAACGCGCTCCTCTCAGACTTTATCAAGGACCTCGCCGTCATTCCTCCTGACCATGTCGAACAGGCTCCCGACTTTGTGCGCGAAGTCCGTTCGCGCAACCTCGTCCAAGATATCACCATGGATGACGTCTTCCAAGAGCTTTCTTCGCGCGCTCTCACCCCGCCCGAGATGATTGCCTGTCTCAAATGGTGGGTCACCGTCGCTGCGCATCCTTCCTACGAGATCAGCTTGCGCTCCAAGCTCCTCAACAATGCCATGCTCACCATCGCCGATCCAAGGGATGCAGCTCTCTCCGAAAAGATCCAGCCCTTGAGCGCCGTGCGTTTCTACCTCAACACCTCTCGTCTTCCCACCGATGTACCTCTCCCGGATTCCTGCTTGTCCTATGAGGTATCCAAGTCATTCTCCACCAATGAGATCTCGCGTGTCTTTGGTTGGTCCGAACTCACCGTTTCCGCATGGCTTAAAAATCTTGTCCAGATCAGCGTTCAAGCACCACACTCAAGCTCCAACTTGATTGCCGACACAAACCTGCAGACTTCGGCCGCTTTTGCCGAAAAAGTGCTTCTTACTCTCTCGCGAGCCTGGTTTGCACTACCTTCGAGTCAGCACGACGAAATCCAACAGCTCTTGGCCGAAGTCACTTGCATCCCTACTCGCCTGCAGATGCAAAAACCAAACGATGCCTACTTTTCCAACGTCTCGTTGTTTTCCGACTTGCCCATCGTCGAGCTTCCCACAGCGCAGGTCAAGGGCAATCTCGAGAAGTTGCTTATCGCCCTCGGTGTGCGTCGCCATGTAGAGTTGCAGATGATCTTCAATCGGCTCGTAGCAGGCGGTGGATGGTCGCACGTCGACCTCGTCTCCTACCTCGCTTCCAACAAGCACACCCTCTCCGATCTCGAAAAGGAGAGACTCAAGAAGACCGCCATCTTCCCCAAGCACGGAGAGGTCGGCCCGCTCAAGCAAGACGGCAAGCCCAGAATCCTTCGTCACCGTGCAAGCGACCTCTACGAACCTACAGAAGCGCTCAAGGCCCTCCGCTTGCCCGTGCTAGACTGGGCTGACAAGCCGTGGAAGCCCTCTTCCGAGGAGGCGCGCTTCGTTTTTGACTTGGGTCTGCGACGCTACCCTCCCATGGAGACCGTCCTCGAGCTCGCTTCAAACACGAGCGACGACGTTCTGCGTGCCAAAGCCGTCGCCTTCTTCCTAGACAAGTTCCACGCTCACTATGCTAACCAGTACACCATCTTCCGCGCTGAAAAGTACGCGTTTGTACCCGCACGACTGCCCAACGAGCCCAAGATGGTAATGCGCAAACCCACAGAGGTCTTCACCAACGCTGAAGCTGCCGTCATGGGCTTCCCCATAGCTGGACCCGAGATAAATCTGGCTGATCTTCCCAAGCTTGGTCTACGCTCCAACCCGACGGCGAACCAGCTGATCGGGCGGCTTGTCAATGCACCAACCAAGGACGAAGCACAGGCACGCAAGATTTTCGAGTACCTGGCCACAGTTCCGGAGTTCAGTCTCAACGACTTTGCACAACTACGAGTTGCTGAATTCATCCCTGTGCGTCGCACTAAACGTGGCGCCGCTGGCGATGCTGCAAAGGATCCTACAGAATTGAGCGCCGCTGAGATCATCTTGGTAGCGCCAATGAACTGCTACTTTGGCGGTTCGGCCTCGGATGTCCAGTTCAGGGATGTCTTTTTCTACTGCGATTATGGAGCGGTTGCTGGTGCTTTCCTCAAGAACTGCGGTGTGAGAAACGAGCCGAGCATCGAAGAGGTGGCGGAGCGTCTGATTGGCGAGCCGCAGCGCTTCTATCAGCTGGCTGGCAGTGCAGATGCCTATCTCGGTATTCTCCGCCAGATTGCCACAAATTGGGACCGGATTCGCAGTCCTCTACGCAATCAAATGACACGCTCCGCATTCCTGCTTGGCTCGAAGCGCATCAGCGAAAGCAAAACAGGTGCAAGTGGCAGCGGCCAAAAGGCAGGCCACCTGCTTGACCAAGACCAAGACGACGACAAGCACGACGAAGAGGCGGATGACACTGGCACGCTGGTGTATGCACTCAGGAAGCCCTCGGACGTTGTCATTGTCGATGATGCCAACTCACATATGCTCTTTGCTTCGTCGCTTTTCTACGCTCCGCACGAGGACCTCTTACAGGAAGGTCTATACGGAAAACTTGGCTCGCCTCGACTGAGCGCGCTGGTAGAGGAACGCTACTCGATCGAGGGCCGTGTAGTTCGAGATACACAGCGTGCCCACGAGATCAAAGCGCTCGTTCTCGAACGCACCCCTCTCTTCTTGTTCGAAAAGCGACAGTCGGCCCGATCCGAGATCCGCAAGGATGCCGAGTGGCTCAAGCAGGCGCTCGAGGTAGAAGAGATCGATGGAGCAGGTCTTCGGCTCGTGCGTACCCTACAATACGACCGAGTGCACGAGCAGAATGTGCAAAAGTGCACTGCGACCGCATCAATGCGCGGCTCCAAGCTCATCCTACACCTTTCTTCGTCGATGGAGATTGACTTTTTCGAAGTGGCGACGTCGCTCAGCAAGTACTTGCTAACCAAGCAAAGACTACAGGAGGTGCTCCTCTACATGACTCTCCTTTCGACTTCGCTACGTAACCTCAAGCGTCGCGGATTCCACGTCGACAAGATCCTGTCGCAGCGCAAAGCGGAACGAGAGGCGGCCGAAGCAAGGATGCGCGAAGAGCGGCTCAAAGCGGAAGAGTGGGTTGCTGAGGAAAAGGCTAGCGAGTCTAAGCTTGCCGACTGGAGAAAGCAGGTACTGAGCATATTTCCCGACGCCGAACCTAGTTACGTGGACCAGGCACTGCGAAGCCACAGCGATGCGCATGTCGAGCGCACCACCAACGACATGCTGAGCAGCAACTATCCACGGAAAAGCAAAGAGGCGTCTTCGGCAATATCGCAGTTCACCAACCATTCCTCGTCGACATTGACGCCTTCAGAGGGAGGCGCCAACACTGGATCCGGCTTCTTTTCGGGACTCCGCAATAAGTTGCTGCAAGCAGGCGTAAAGCAACGCAGTTCGCTTGCTGACGGCACCAGCTCGATCCAGCGTCCTGGCACGGATTGGCCAGCAGATTCCTCGATTGCGGCAGCTGCTCAATCCGACGAGGACCGATCCTTGGGCGGTCTCGCATCGACACTGTCATCTTCGGGCGGCATGACGCCAGCAGCGACCGCACCTACGAGCGAGGTGACGCCGCTCTCTTCGATCCACAACAACGTGCTCAAAGCAATCCGTGCATCGCGACCCGACGCATCGTCGACGATCAAGAGCGAAGCGAGGCAAACACAAATCAAAGAAGCCGCAAACTCGTACTGCGATCAAGGGGTCGAAACGGATCTGAAGCTAGCCGGTGAGGTAGCCGGTATGAAGGTGTTTCTACACCCAACATTGGACGCGGCTTGGATGCTACAGGCTAACGCGGCCGCACTGGAGCGTCTGATCAACCGAGTGTACAAGCCGGTAGGAAGCATTTTCGGGCTGGATCCTCGAAGCATGTATGTGTTCTGCGATACTGCGGGACCTGCGATTGCATTCAACCGTGCCGGAGCGATCTACCTCAACTTCCGCTACTATCTGGCTTGGCACGACGAGTTGGTCAAGCAGGGGAAGTTGGCAGATGCGCTCGTGTCGACCTACTTTAGCGTAGCGCACGAGATCGCGCACAATGTAGTGGCCGCGCATAATGCCGAGCACGAGTGGTATTTCAGCGCGATTGCGGAAAAGTATGTCGTCTCGCTGGTCGAGTACATCGCCAAGGCCGAGGGGGGAGCGAGTGGTGGTGTTTAGATGTGGTAAGCGTGGTTCCGGCTTTCAAGTTGTCGGACTGCATAGATTTTGTAGAGGCTGTTGTTGCAATGTTGCCATGTGCGTGCTGGTGTCTGGGATATAGCCTGCTCTGATCTCGTTTGATAGGGGTGTGAGGATGAGCTAGGTTGGGCCTGTCGTTGAGGACGCTGGGTCGTGGCTACTGGATCACGGATGGATGAAGTTTGTTTTCAACAGCGATGAGGTCGCAGGGAGAAATAATGTACAGGCGGGAGAGATCGTAAGAAGGGATCTGCTCTATCGCTTCATCAGTCATGAGAGATTTATGCGGATGCGACTTGAGACGATGGCAAAGCGGCACGTTTCTCCTTTCCTCCAAAGTTGTGGTAGTTCTATTGGCCAAAAACGACGGATGAGTTAGGGTGGTTTGCTTTTCGATCGATGCTCGACGTCTCGACGTCTGGGTGATGCGGTACTTACGAAGAATCGAATAAGCTGACCAGCCTGTGCAGTAGCATTGGTAGCATGGCATGCAAATAGCAGGTAGTTGCGTGGTTGAACCCTCCATGCGAACCTCATAAAGACGGTAGAGTAAGCGCAGAGCGCACCGGACATGGTACCCGAGATCATCTCCTCATCTTTGCTCAGATCGGCAATCGCGGCTAGAGGAAGACCCCAGTTGGCTACTGGACCCCAGAAATGTGTAGACTGTGAAAGATATCACGCCAACGCCAATGCCAACGCCAACGCAAGATCGAGAATGAGAAAGAGAAAGGCCAAAGTGTCAGTTGTGCGCCAGAGTGCAAGCATCATGTCGGTCTGAGACGACGTACGAAAAAGTATTGTCTGCCAGCTGGAGACTTGATCCAGTTGATAAATTGAGTTGCCATCGTGATCGATCAGAGTGCAGACGAAAGCAAGAGGTTCGAGGTAGTTGCTATGATGGGTAGAAAGGGAGCGAGACTCGAGGATTTGCGATTTGATCTTCCCACGTTTGGCTCGGTTCAGGATCGAGTCGTCAGTCGAGAGAGACAAAGTTTGGGCCAAGCAAGCACCAAGGTGCTCAATGCGCCGCCCAAAACTCACGACCCTACAACTCACGACTCGATCTGTGATTCGCAACAGCAAGCAACTCTGTAACTTGGGCGCGGAAGCTTGCTTCCTTTTTGGATCTGGTTCATGATGTTCAGAATAGATGATCGGGCAATCCCATTCCAGTTTCGCCGATTGAACAATCACGAATCGCGAATTTGACTCAAACTTGATGTCGAATCGCAACAGTTATTCGTGGTTCACGTTGATATTCTAAAAATAATTCCGAATCACGAATCACGAATCACGAATCACGAAGCACGAAGCACGAACAGACGGAGAACCGGACCGTTGAGCCGTCGTGTGAGGTGTTCCCCACGGGTAAAAGGCCACGCGCAAGCAAGGCCGCTCTGTGCCACTCTGTCTTTCTTTTCCAACTTTTGTTCGGTGGGAAAAACCACAACCCCCAATCACACTCACGACTCACGACTCACACTGAATCGACTTCCCCACTCACCACTTTGTACGCCTCAACGCTTCCTACTTGAGCGCTTGTACCACTTTTCATTCATCAACATGGCACCAAATGTCATCTAGTAGCGTCTCGCATGACCACAAAGCGATGCAGTACGCGAGCGCACGAGCGCATGTGCATGCGCATGTGTTTGTGGCGTCGGTCTCTCTCTCGAATGAACAAGTGTGTCAAAAAAGCTGGTCTCATCCATTTGTGTATCATGTTGCCAGTCGTGAGTGTCGCGCGAACCAAGCCGGAATTCGCATGATAGATGATGCGTCTTGGTCGGGAGCGATGCAGCCAAGTCGACTTGGCATGATGCTCTTCCGGCGCAGAATAGCCCGTCTGAATGCTCCCAAGTTCCGCGTACAGCTCGGTCAACATCACGTTGCTTGCCTATATGATACTTTTGACTATTGTCTACTGCTTGGCTACCCTTCCCTCTGCATTTGTGTTTGCTCCTCATCACCAAAATTATCGCCACCATCACTGCGGATTTCTTGTCAGCCGACTTGCTCCTTTCAGCATCCGTTGTCGCTGCATCTCCACCCTCTACATCGCCATCATTCTCGGCAGTCTCAGAACGACAACAATCACCGACACCACAACTACAACCGTAACAGGGCCCTCTTTTCACATCCGGATCGCTATCCAACCTGTGGTCGTCCTTTTAGCTTCGAGGCCTGCTTGCATTCCATCTCGAGGTTCAGCCTATTTACACAGTCACTCCGCAGTCATTCCTTGGTTTCCGTGCTCGTCTAGCATCCGCAGAGGCGTTTCCTCGATTTGGACCCATTTTCCCATTTGCGCCAGTCAATTTGCCAACTGTACAGCATGTCCGGAAGCTCTTCCGTCCTGACCCGTCTTTGATCTACAGCATCCGTTCATCTGCCGTGTAGCTCGCCTCAGCCACTAGCTGTGCCGCCGAGGCCTACCTCCCATCCTCCCCACCTATAGGTGGCCTCTCAAGCCATCGCCCACCACAGATACCCGTCGTCATGGCCAAAAAGGCGGCATCCTCTCAGCCTCCAAAGCGGGTCCTCCCCGCAAAGTCAGAATCGTCCGAATCTCACACAGACACGACCGAACAGAGGCTCGACGCCGACTCGAGCTCGGACTCCAAGCTTCATATTGCCGAGAAAGAGGTCAAGATCTACAAGACCATCTCCCGAGTGCATCGCGCCTGCAATGCTTGTCGCAAGCAAAAGGCTCGTTGCGAAGGTCCCGAGAATCCGCCCTGTCGTCGTTGCAACCAAGTCGGCATCGAGTGCATCTTTGAGAAACCGCCCAAAGACCCGCCGTCCTCCAACTCTGATGCTCTAGATGCTAGCGCCAACTCGGGCCGCATTCGTATGCTCGAGACACAAATGTCGGGCATGCAAAACATGATCGCCGAGCTGGTGGCTTCGATCAAGGCGAATACCAATGCGATCACTGCTCCGCCACAAACAACGCCATCCTCGAACCCGCTACCACCCCATCATTCTCCTCAGGCATCAGTCGCATCTTCAGCTTCGCCCAATTCGTCGCGTGCGTCAAGACCGGATCCGAATCGTGCGCATCGCCACCAGCAGAGTGTCCCACTGCAACAGCAGCATCCGTATGCGCTACCTCTGCACCATCGGGATTCACAACGTCCCATCTCGCCTACTGGAGAGAGCATACAGATGCATTCGACAGATGGCCGAACTGCGCACCATCCGCAACGTCCCCCCTATTCGTCCTCTAATCGATCCTTTGGCAGCAGCAAGAGCTTCGCAGCCGTAGCTTCTGCCTCGATGCCTTCCATGCCCGTTCATGCTGCGCAAGCGTATCCTCTCCAGCAACCCCCTCCTTATCAAACGACGTACGGCCATCCTCCAGCCAGATCCGATCACAATGTGCTACAACATCAACAGCAGCCCGATCTCGAATCCTTCGACAGTACATCCCACCCTCCTAGCATGTGGAATGCTGTTGGCGTCAACACAGTTTCGTCATCACATTCGCTGAATGCTCACGCGAAACGTCAACCCGATTCACGAGTCGGATCCGAGCAAGATGACCGCGGTCGACCTTCTCATTCGTGGCAACATCCGGGCTTGAGTCGCTCTTGCACGTCTCCAGCAAGCGCAGCGGCAGCCGCTGCTGCTGCGGTCAGAACCTCTTCTGGCTGGACACCAACGTCGTCGGCGCCTAGCCATCAATCACATCAATCGAGCCGTCGACGATGGGCCTCTTCCGATCGTGCCAACAGCCACTCGCACAGCCTCGATCAGCATCTCACCCCATCCGACGAAGCGGCAACCGGCGAGACCAGCGAGCCGCACGAGACCGATATCAGCAACGACCAGCTCAGTGCGCCCATCGAAGCGCTTCGAGGTCTAGCCGATGCTGCTGCCGCAGCTGCCGAGCCCGAAGGTCATACGTCCAACGACTCGAGCGACGAGAAACAGCCCGAAGGCAGTCCTGGTGGTAGAAATAAGCACACGCACAGGAAGAATGACTCGGGTGTTACGCCAGCACTTCAGCTTGTCGATGAGCAAGGCAATCGTACCGCCCTTCGCGAGCAAGGCGCCGAGTCACACGATGCAAGTGCCCCATCTCCTCGCAAAAGAAAACGACGCGATACTTACGCCGACTCGCCAAAATCTGCACCAGCAACAGCCACTGGTCTCGAAGGTAAGACTGGTGGTGCTGGCACGAATGCATCAATCGCAAGCGCATTCAATGCTGGCTCAGACCCTACTTCTGCTCCTTCTCCTGGTAGCCGTTCGCGCAAGATGGAAGCGCCCGGTCTTGTGTCTAGTGCACCCGGTGATTTGATCACACTGGGTCTGGTCAACGAGACGGACGCGATGCGTCTGTTTGAAACTTTCCAAAAGGGCGTTCCCAAGTTCATCTCGATCTTTCACCTGGAGGATGAATCCATGACCACAGAAGAAGCGTTTCATTACGTACGCACCACTTCGTACTTTTTGTTCAACGTGATGCTCGCGATCGGAGCCAAAGTCGAGTGCGGTGGCAAGAGTCCCAGCCGCTTGTACCAGACGTGCATGGCTCAGGCTAAGCGCAATGCCAAGGATACCATGTTCAGTCCGGTAGCGGGCAAAGCAGCTGTACAGGCCATGGTGTTGCTCGCTGCGTATAGCGAGAATGGCTGGCTTCCGCTGGGGTTGTCGATCCGAATGGCGCAGGAGCTGGGACTGGATCGATCTTTCCAGAAGCTCATGTCGGCTCTTCCCTCTTCAGGCTACATTCGTCACCCACAGCCGCCTCCGCCTCCGAAGCATTTGACGTTCTATCACAACTCGCCTTCGTCTCACTATACCGGTTCGCCGACCGACGTCAATTCGTTCGGAGGCGAATCCGTCGATGGCAAAACGGGTGGTGCTGCCGCGAACGTCGCAGGTGCCAATGCAGTCGCTGCTAACGCCACTGCCCAGGGCAACATGGACGATAAGGCCAGGCGCGAGTTGGACGAGCTCAAGGATCTCGCACGAGGTTCCCGATTGTGGTTCTTCCTCTTTCTGTTCGACCATCAGGCGAGTTATGGTGCCGGCAGGCCGGCGATGCTCTCCAAGCACTATGTGAGAAACTGCCGCGCGTTCTTGAAACTCAACTATCCGCTGACGGTCAAGACGGACGCTCGCTTCATTAGCACCTTGGAGCTGCTGATTATCCGAGAGACGCATTACGACGCTATGGCGCCTTATGACCAGCCTGTCGATGCGAGGATGCTCTCCAAGATGCGCAAAGTAACGGAAGAGCTCAACGAATGGCACCAGTACTGGTCGTCGGATTTCGAAGCTCGAGGCTACACGCACGAGTCGTTCTTCCAGCAGTCTCTCGTGCTTCAATGCGCTAGTGCCGAACTGTACCTCTCGTGTACAGCGCTGCGCGGCATCCGTGATGCCAACGACGCCGACCAGATGGGTCCCGAACAAAAGGAACTCATCATCCAAGCTACGCGTGCAGCAGACACCTGCCTCTCGATCTCGGTCAACGCGAAAGAGTACCGCGAAATGCTTGGTTGGGCTCCGCACTACACACACGTCACTGCCGCTTTCGCCTGCGTATTCCTCATCAAAATCGCTCGCCTTTTCCCACGACAGGTCGATACCTACGGCATTTTCAGCAATGCCGAAAGGCTGGCCAGCCGGTTGGCCGAGGTACCCGCCAACAAATATGCTAGAGTGATCAGAATCTTGTTGGCACAAGCGTGGAAGAAGATCGCTGATCTGAGTCCGGCGATCGGCCTGTACGCAGCGTTGGGCGCCGAAGCGACCAGACCTGGGGCGATCACTCCTGCCGAGATCAAGACGGGCGGACCGAGCGATTCAGGCATTAGCTTGTTGTACAAGCTCTTGCAAGAGTACCAGAGTGGTCAGATCGACGGTGAGGAAGGAGGAGCGGATGGGTCAATGGTGAATAGTACAAGTGTCAATGCGCCCAATGCGCCCAATGGTGAGGGACAAGGTGGATCCGGTATTCGTACTCCCGGATGGAATGATCTGGCTAGCAGTGGCAAATGGTTGACGACTAGCATATCGTCTCCGAGTGCAGGTGTGGGTGTGCTTGGTGGGGGAGGCTCTGGAACTATCTCGCCGAGCAAAGCTGGGCTGTGGGGGTTATTTTCTCGACGCGCAAGCATCAACGGCGTCGATCACGGCGTTGCCGGAAACGCGACCGGTGCCGACGGAATGTGGAATTCTTTCTTCGCTACGCCGGCCTTTGGCGATGAGAACACGTCGACCCATCATCCGATCCAGTTGCCACTTTGGATGCAGGAGAGCACAGGTGCCTGCGCGTCCGATATGACTTTTGGAGACGCTTCTGCACCAGTCGGCTCGGAGCCGCCACCTGCGAAATCGCCGGCTCAGGCCACAAGCTGGAATCAGCAGAATCACTATCAATCTCCAGTGCCGCATCAGTACACGTCTTCGTCGCCGTATCCGACGGCATCAACAATGCTGCAGAACCATGCGAGGAACGATGGCCTCGTTTCGCGTTTGCCGCCGCATGATCAGACGCAACATCGACATTCCAATTCGTTGGGTCTGGCCCCGCCGCCAGGGTCTCCTGGGTCAGCCTTGCACCAGTCACAGCACCAGCGACAACAGCAACGCCAAGCACACGCACAAGCATGCGATAGTCCCGGCCTCTCAAACGTCCCAGCGTCGACCAACTTTGATAGCGTCTTGTCAGACCTTGGATTGCCTCTCGACGGGCTCGATGGATTGTTTGTAGACCTCCCCATCAACGCTCCCACTGGTCAGAGCAATTATTCTGTGTAGACAGATCCGCTCAAAAACGTCCAGCAACGAGTGGCTCATAGACACGAAGAAAGAGGCATGATGCTTCCCTGATTGCAAGCGGTGGCACATGCAAAAGATTGTAATTGTGCCGTCTGTAGTGCCGTCTGTAATCGTAAGAGTCGTGCTTGTCGTTGGTGCAATTCATTTGTGGTGAGAGCGAAGCAATCCATGGTGAGAATCGTTGTAGATCGCTGGCTTGCGCTTACCGCATCGACAGCGAGAGTTGCAGTCTTTTGTTGACGCAAACAGACCATATCGCCTTGCATACTCGATCCATCTGAACCGATTTCGCCATCTCCCGCTACGTCGGTCCATCTCTGAACGTGTCTACTGCTTATACTCAGGCCTCAACCTCCCTCTCCCCTCTCCCTTTGTCTCCTGAGTGTATATTGACTTGTCGACTGAACAAACTCTTTGATCTAAATGCACGCGCACAGCCTTATGAGATCTAGAACAAACACGCCCGAGCTCGCGACGGGAGCCGATGTTAATGTGGTGTTAAAGGGGGGGTTAATTCGCGGACTATTGGTCTCTGGTGCATATCATCTGAGGATATTCTCCCTTTGGGGGAGCCGACACATCAGAGGCAAGACAACGCTACAAAGTGCACGCAACCCACGGATGGATTGGCGCTCTCGAGGCTTTTTTAGGTGGTGAAACGAGGGGAGGCGGAGCTTGCGTGGCCTTGATCATCTGCGTCGTCGATGCAAAAATAATCGATCGAGACGTCGATGAAGATTTAGAAAGGCAGCCAAGCTCCACTATGCGCGCAAGCGTCCGGTCGGGAAGGACGAATGGCGAATTTACTCCCAAGAGCTGGTGGCTTGCTCGGCGGCACCGTCGGCAGCCCAGTCCTGGGCACCCTCGGCGGACCAGTCGACGTTGCCAGTCTCGGTGGCGAGGTTGGCAGCGACGGCGAGAGGAACATCAGCCTGAACGTCGGCAGCACCCTCAGTGGTGGGCTCAGCGGTCTCCTTGGCAGCCTGCGCCGCGGCGGCGGCCTCCTGCGCCTCACGCTCAACCTCTTCAGGGTCACGGTAGAAGAACATGTCGGGCATGACCGAAAGGTCACCGCCCTTGATGCGAAGGACGGTGCGGCAGAGGAGCCACCAGAGCAGACCAACCGAGTGACGGCCACGGACGTTACCGGGGATGGCAACGTCGACGAACTTGAGCGGCGAGTCCGAGTCGACAAACGAGATGCAGGGGATGTTGACGTACGAAGCCTCGCGGATGGCCTGGTGATCGACACGGGGGTCGGTGACAACAATGACACGGGGCTCCTTGAACGAGCGCGTGATGTAGTTGGTGAACGAACCAGGGGTGAATCGGCCAGCAATCGCAGTAGCACCGGTCTGGGCAGCGAACTTGAGCACAGCACGGTGACCGTACTGACGACCCGAGATCACACAGATGTCGGCAGGGTTCTCGATGGCGGCGAGGATACGAGCGGCGAACACGATCTTCTCCCAGGTCTTGCCGATGTTGAGCAGGTGGATACCATCAGCACGGCGCTTGTAGATGTAAGGAGCCATCTGCTTGTCGGCATTCTTGGTGCCGATGTGGGTCTGGGCGGCGAGAAGGAGCGAGATGTCCTCCTCGGTGGGGTTGAGAGCAGCAGGGACCTTGGACATTTTGGAAAGAAAAACGTGGATGAAGCGAACCGAAACCTCGAAACTTTTGCGTGTGAGGAGAGAAGAGGAAAGGTTGGGATGGAGTCGCTGCCTTGATAGCCTCCAGCGCTGTTTCCTCTCGCTCACCAGACACATTCAGTCCTTCTCGCTGTTGTTGAGTGGCTTTCCTGCCTTGATTTTCGCTTCATCAAATTTCTGCCTCTCTCTCTTCTCTTCCTTTCTCGCGGCTGGCAAACCAAACTCGGGCGAACTTGCCGCAGTCGATCGGGATCATCGGGGAAAACTGAACAAATGTTTCCATCGGGTGATTCACGATTGAACGACGCGCTTCCTCCACAAAGTATTACGCGCGGCGTGTGGATTGAAACCAGGACCCTCGTGCCTTCCACCTCTCAACGCTCATGCAGCGCAGCTGTCAAATTTGGAGGAGCGGAAAGACCAACACCGCCTCAAACAACAACGCGAACAATCTCGAGTCTTGCCGTTCTGCCACTATCTTCACCCTCAGAAGAGAGTTCGCTCCTCGGCCACAGTGTGCTCGCGCTCGGAAAGTTCGTACCGTGTTGAGCTACAATACCGAGCGAGTCGCAGGAACGCCGCCACCACACCATATGAGTCTGCCAAGAGAGAGTTCAGCAAACATCGTGGTCCGCATACATGGCAGGCTCAGCGGAACCTCGAGATGACTCGACTAGCTCATCATCACTGCTGAGGAGGCTCAAGCGCCTAAACCTCGGCTCACCGTCGCCATCGTCATCGTCGGATCACACAAGCCTTCCAAGCAAGCCTTTGCCTGCACCGCCGTTGGAACTCCCCCCACAAAATGCTCCCTATTTAGCAAAACAGACGGTGTCATTACCGCCGTACTTAGCCCACTTAGCGGAACATTCCTCTTCGTGCTCCACAAGGCAGCCAACGTACCTTTCCTTTCCACAGCCTCAGACCTTGTACTCTTCCATAGACGTGCACGCGCATCCCCATCGTTTAGTCGCGCCAACGCAAACTGTTTGCACGACTGGGATTGCGCCGAACAATATCTACACGTGTGCGAATATATTACCGCCTCGACCTCCTGCCTTTGTACTATCGACGAAGCCGCCCGCGTGCGGTAGTCAAGACATCCCTAGCAGTCTCAGGCCTGCATCTATCCAACTTGGCACTGCGTCCAAGCACAAGGTTCCATACCCGTGGGAACTAGCTCCGCAGTCGAAGCCTGGGCATGGTGCCAATGATCAGATTGTGTCTTCAACATGCCATTCAAACGAAAAGAAAGATACTATCACCGTGCAGAACTCTGTACTAGAGCCCACAACACCCTCCCATTCGCGTCAAAGTGCGCACATCAGCTCGTCAGATGCGCGCGCAACTATGACGCCAAAGGGCTCGCAGACAGACCCAAGATTTCCGCCCGCTAAGGGCCAGTGCTGGGGTATCACTAAGAAAAACCTTCGCTGTACCAAAAAGGGAAGAGCAGTCAATTGCACGGGCGCAGCGTCGCCCAAGAGTCGGCGGATCTCGGCTGGATATGATCGCGGTGCTTCGGCGCCTGCCCGGCTCGCACAAAAAGCAACCGCTTCAGATCCGTTAGTCGTCAGCGACTCTGACGATGACGATCCGCAGTCACCCACAACTAGAAGAACGAGGCAGTGCTCCGTTTCGCACTGTGAAAGCGGCGATGCCGATACCTCTGTGTTGAGCGATGACATCGACGAGGTCTTTTGTGGACAGCACATCGCTGAGGCCAAAAAGTGGCCCGGCTTCTATCACTCGTATTCTGGCGATGCCACTTCTTGCTCCATATCGTCGAACATTCTTATCAAATACGAAGACTGGCTCACCACACCATGTCTCGACGACCATACGCAAGTCCTGCTCCGTAATTGCATGAGGCGGCCTCTGACAGAGATGGACCGGAATGAACGAGGATATCTCTACATCCACGAGCTACTCGCGTTCTCTACGCCGACGCATGTGTGTCTCAAGGTGGGTCGCTCCAATCAGGTATTTCGCCGAGTCGGCGAGTGGAATGCGCAGTGCCGAAGCAAGCAGCCGCTTCTCAGAGCAATCTACCCTTCCCACGACGGTCAACAGTTGATGCCTGGCATGGACACGCCCACGATGCAGGGCGTTCCGTTCAGTCGACGCTGGGAAGCACTTGTCCATCTTGAGCTGAAGAGTCTGGGAAAGCGCCTCGATGACGAGTGTGCTGACTGTGGCAAGCGGCACCGCGAGATCTTCCTTCTTCCTCATTCATCCGTTTACCGCAACGCTTCGCAACCAGCGCACCACGATGCTTTTGATTTAGCCAATGACGTGATTGTCAAGTGGCTGAGGTTCGTTCAGCTGCTCGCCGGTCCGAACTCTACGTCGTCTGCAACGGGTACAACAACCAAGACGCATCATGTTTGAGCCGGCATGTCTGCTTTTCAGCAGCAGCAACGAAAGAGTACATTGTATCGTATCTCACAATAACTCATAGATACGGGCAATTGCAGCAAATACGAGTCGTGTTTGTTCAGTGTGGTGTAGCATTAAGCTTGAGCGCAAGATGGAGGTGGACTTTGGAGTTTCGTGTTTTTCATCCATCTATGTTAAGGCCGCTAAGAAAACATGAACAACGGAACACCGGCAAAGTGGACTTAAACATCAATTTTATAGTTTTGTTCTATAGTTTTGGAACCAAAAGCACGTGACCAACAATCCAGAATACACTGAAGGCGTTTCAGGATTTTGAAAAAGACAGATTCCACTCGGGCAACAGGACACGAGAAGAAGCTCAAAGCCTCGTAGAGAGGAAAGCAAAGTGCAATGGCGTTTGCCAACTTGGTGGACTTCTGGCTTCGCAGTCTGGAGCCAGCCGAGGGCAGCTCACAGTGTCCACAGTAAGAGGCCGGAGCGAGCTGTGATAGCCCAACCAGAACTGGCGGTCTCGGAGAAGCGTGTGGACAGCGACTGGTTAGCAGACCAATCGCTCATCATCGTTTGACACCTCCATCAACCATCACCCTTCACCCTTTTTCAACAACCTTTATACTCATCAAGGTTAGTATTCGAGATAGATTGTACGACCAGGGTCGAAAGCGCGCAAGGCATTTGCAGGTTCTGGAGGCAACCTAGCATGATAGTGGTCATGAACGCAGTATGCCTCTTGAAGAGCAAGTAGAAACATCAGCAACGATATCGGTTGGATTGGCAGTGCGAACTACATCAATGGCAGCAGCATGATTAGCATCAACACATGACACGGCAGCATACACATTCGAGCAGCATGGCATCAACGCATCAAAGCATCAACTCATAGTAGCTCAATGGATCTTTGATCTGTCGTACACCATCCTCGGGCATCTTCACACTTGCAACAGCATCATCCTCCAACATCGCTTACGACATCGCTTCACATCTCAAAACTAGCACAATTTTTCAAGGACATAGTTCAGCTTGACACAGTCTCAACGAGCCGCAGAGATTGACTCGACATGGTGCATCACCGGCCGATACACATGTTCCACCACACGCCGACATCCTCGACAACGCATGGGCTACCATTCCGACCCAATGAAACGACAGAGACATTGCCGTCGATTTGCGAAGGGCAGTGACGACCGTGCAGACCTCTATCTAGGCTCGAAAAGTAGTATCGCATACTCTGCTATACACAACTTCGAGCTGGTACATACGCTAAAGTCAATGTCGTACCAATAGTGCAAGCTGCCGTCGGTATCTCTGTCTGTTTGTCCGTGATCGCCAACCCATAGCCGCCTTTGCCGCGTCGGATGATACTGCTGTTTCAACTTCTCCCACTACCCACAAACTTTCCCGGCGATGCTGGCTCGATCGGCTTACCAACAATGTCATGTTCTTCTGCATGCAACTACGGTCTCGACTTCTGCAAATTCGTTCTACCAGAGCATATTGCGTTTAGTGCACGTGTCTTGCACGAGTCGATCACCATTTTCGCGCTTTCGCCCTGCCTTGTCGGAATTTGCTTCCATCTCGTACATTTCAACTGACGTTTCTCTTGCTTGTCCCACTCGTTTGGCCTCCGTTTGCTCCGTAGAATCAAGATGGCTGACGCTGCTCCCCGTGGACGTGGCGGTTTCGGACGAGACCGCGGTGGACGAGGCCGCCGTGGCCCCCGTCGTGGTGGTCGCCGCGATGGCGAGAAGGAGGAGTGGGTCCCCGTCACCTCGGTCGGCCGACTCGTCAAGGACGGCAAGATCAAGTCGATTGAGGAGATCTACCTGTTCTCGCTCCCCATCAAGGAGTACCAGATTATCGACCTTTTGCTGCCCAAGCTCAAGGACGAGGTCATGAAGATCATGCCCGTTCAGAAGCAGACGCGTGCCGGTCAGCGTACCCGTTTCAAGGCCTTCGTCGCCGTCGGTGACTCGGACGGCCACCTTGGTCTTGGTGTCAAGTGCGCCAAGGAAGTCGCTACCGCTATCCGTGGTGCCATCATTGTTGCCAAGCTCTCCACGATCCCTGTGCGACGTGGTTACTGGGGTAACGCTCTTGGTGAGCCCCACACTGTGCCCATGAAGGTCTCGGGTAAGACGGCTTCGGTCATGTGCCGTCTCGTGCCCGCTCCGCGTGGTACCGGTATTGTTGCCGCTCCTGCTTCGAAGCGCATGCTGCAGCTCGCTGGTATCGAGGACTGCTACACGCAGTCGTCCGGTCAGACCGCTACCATGGGTAACTTCTTGAAGGCCACCTTCGAGGCTGTTTCCAAGACCTACGCTTTCCTCACGCCCAACCTGTGGCGCGAGATCGCTCCCCCCGCGACGCCTTACGTCGAGTTCGCTTCGCACCTTGCTCGCACCCAGAAGAAGTCGCTCTACTAGATGTATCGGCAGCCGTTCTCGGCCACTTGACCTAGCATCTTCCAGGGTCGTTCCTCACATCCGTTCAAGAAGAACCGACCCTTCGCCCTCTCTATTTCCAAGCTTCCCGCATTCCCTATTCCCCATTTTTTTCGGTCTATCGCTTAACTTACAAAGGCAGCGAGTTTGTATTTTGCACACGCACACACATCCACACCCAAAAGTAAACGAAGCATCATCGAATGCGTCTTGTTCCATCAAGGTTTCTGCCGCACGGTCCACACACGTCTGAGGTAGAGCTCTGCAAGCGAACTAGGGCGATGATGTTGAGGAATGAGATATTGGAGTCAAGCAGCAAAGCAACGGATTCACTCGAAGGCACACAGGCAAGAGCGTGGAGCGTGGAGCACATGTAAGGATGGATGCCAAATGTTAGAGCGTGAAAATGAAGCTTTAAAAAACAACTCGTGACTGATGCAAAAAGTCATGAGTCGTGAGTCGTGAGTCGTGAGTGTGCGCGAGGATGAACCACGAACCGAGAACGGCTGATCGAATCACGAATTAGTGGCTCGAGCTCGCAAGAGGCGGGCGAATTAGGGAAACGATTCCAAGAAATTCACGAAATAGAGACACGAGAGATGTGAGGATCGGGGGGAGGCAACACGTAAACTACGAACCACGAACGGCACACGGCAATTTTGTTCAACTGTGAGATTCGCAGTTGTGAGAAGATGTGCTGTGTGCTGCTGATTTTCGGAGCCGTTTCTTGGAGCGTCGCAGCTGGTCGCCAAATTGGTGGACAAGATGGCGCTCAAGAGTGGAAGGGCACAATTTCACTATTCCATCACCGTCGTCGCTGTTGGCGTCGCTGAGATTGTCGAAACTTGATTTCCACGTCTGTCTATCCACCACCATTCAACGTTCTCTGATCATCTGGTTTTTTTTTCTTCGCTCACAATGTTCGCCCGTACTGCACTCCGTCAAGCCGGACCTTCCGCGCAGATCGCTCGCGGTGTTCGCTTCAACTCGACTCTCCCCATCCCACCTAAGATTGCCACGCCCAAGTCGGCTTCGGGTCCCGGTGGCTCTTCGGCGCGCATGGAGTCGGTCGTAGGATTCTACAAGAGCTTGCCCAAGGGCGATGCTCCTCAGAAGCGAGGCGGCGGAATCAAGGCTCGTTACTTCGACGGCAAGAACGCCAGCGGAAAGCCGATCGTGGCCACCCTCTTCACCATGTTCTTGATCGGCTACTCGATCGACTACGCTCAGCACTTGCGTAAGTACTGTCACCAACCCCTCCCGATTGCTTTTAGCTCTTCAACCGTCCCTCTCCAGCAGTCCAAGCATAGTGTAAATCGCATAACCATACCGGCGAAATCAAATCGCAGACCCGACACCCCATTCACTACAGCATTGCCCCCAGTCGATCGCAGCCACCCTTCCCGTCTCCTCAGACATACTGACTCCCACCCCTTACCTCTTGCACCTCCATCTACAACAGGTCACCACAAGAACAACCACCACTAATCAGCATATCCTCACCATACTCTCGCCCGATCTACCCCCAAAGCAATAACAACACAGAAATAAGAGAGACCGTTTCTATATTCTCCCTGCACCACCTCGCCCTTATTGATTCTTTGCGGTGACCCAAGACGCGTGATTTGCGTGATCAATGACTTAACTGTACAGACGCGTAGAAGCAAAGGTCGCATGCCTGGCTCGATTGGGGATGCGTTCATAAGACGCAGCACGGGATTTCATGGATGGTACAGATACAAATGCAAACAGGAGCAACCAAGAGGCACGTTTCTAGGGGTTTTGGCTGTTCATTTTCGACGAACAAACGAGTCCAGTGGTCCGCGCTTCCTCTTGGGCGGCAGATTGGAACGATTACTCCGGTGTGATGGTGCAGGTCGTGAAGCGCAGTCAGTGGGAATGGTGTTGATGGCTGACTGATCTAAGCAGGTATCAACGTGAGCGTTGAGCTGATCATTCGAACCAAGCACTGTCTTGTCGCAGACGGGACATTGCACCTCGCCCTTTGATGGCGGCGGGACTTTACTAGGCACCGTGTCACCTTGTGGCTTGGATGTACGTATCGTCTTCGAGTCGCCACCTTGTTCCGTCGAAGGCTGTAGTGAGACACGACCTGCAGTGGATGTCTGAGACCGAGATCGGATAACTGGATCATCCTGGCTGAGGTCGTCGACTTCATTGAACCGGTCTGGAATGCCTTCGAGCGACTGCTTGATGGCAAGCGCAAGTTGGCGCTCCTCTTCTTCTTGCCACTCTTTTGTGGTCTTGCGCAGCTTCAGTCGGGCTGACGCCCCCTCTTCACCTTCCGCATTAGAATCGGAGGTCTTGGCCTGAAGCAGTTTGCGTAGCCTCTCCTCGCCAGCCGCTGCGCCACGAAGATCGACAAGCTGCGTCACGCGAACGCCAATGAGACGGAGAGAGATAGCTCCCTCGCGTTCAATCTCTTGCATCAACAATGAGCTGGTAATGTCGTAGAGCTCTTCGGCGCGATGCACCAGTCGGGTCGAGGTTCTCGCGCGCGAAAAGCGCTGAAAGTTATCGCGCTTGGCAACGAGAGTGATGGTTTTGGCCTTGAAATCCAGCCGCGCCAGATCTTGCTCGACTCGTTGAGCCGATTCTTTGAGGAGGTCGAGCAAGGCCTTTGTGTCAGAGGTGGGACTGAAGGTGTGTTCGCGTCCAACACTCTTGCGCTCCTCACGTTTGCTCGGCTCGACGACAGTGTTGCCGATACCAAGATGTGCCTTGATGAGCCATTCGATCTTGCCGTCAAAGGAAAGCCAGAGCTCCACGCGCTTGTCCCAGATCTCTCCACAGGTGGTGACACCTAGGCTCTCGAGGATACGTTCGTTGACACGACCGATGCCGGGAATCTTGCGGCAGGGGAGGTTGCGCATGAAATCAACAATCACCTTCCGATCCGGCTGTATACGAAACTGACCGTCAGGCTTGTTTCTGTCGGACGAGATTTTGGCCAACATGGTATTGGGCGCGATGCCAACACTGACGGTGAGCTGAGTGTGGCTTCGGACCTGGTTGCGCAGCTGCTGAACCACCTGGTCGATCGAACTTGCGTTTTGCTCTACGTACTCGGTGATATCAAGGTAGGCCTCGTCGAGCGAAGCTTTGGCCAAGTTTTCGTCGTACTGCTCAAAGATGGCCATGACCTTTTGACTAGCCTGAACGTAGCTCTGCATGTCATTCTTTACGACGATGAGATGCGGACAAAGCGCCTTGGCCACAAAGACAGCCATGCCGCTACGCACGCCATAGCCTCGTCGAGCTTCGTAGGATGCAGTGACGAGTACGCCAGAGCCGACGCCAAAGCACTTGCCTTTCAGTGAAGGGTCTCGTGCTAGCTCTACAGCGGCGTAAAACATGTCAATGTCAGTGTGGAGGATGGTGCGGGAGAGATCGCGGCTGTTTTCGAGGCGTGTAGCGATATCCTCGATCTTGCGTTCGATGGCCAGCCACTCGGCGCTTCCGGGAGAGACTTGAAGCAGCTTCTGATCTCGACGCGCCAGCAAGGCATTGATGCGTTCTGTGGTCTGAGCATCCTTTTTGCGCTCATTCTCGAAGAATTTGCTACCTTTGGAGACCTCGTAGATGATTCTGTTGATTTCGTCCTGATCTTTTGCTAAACCTGCCTTGGCGGAAGACGGGCCGGCCATACGCTTTCGCAAGCTGGCGAGAGCAGCATCGTCGGGCGAGTCGGCATTCAGAGGTTGCGGATCGAACTTGTGCGATTTACGCGGTGATGTTGTGGGCGAAGGAGCGGTTGGATCGTTGTTGGGATCGTCAAAGACGTTGCTATTGACGTCTCTATCTCGAAAAAAGTTCATCGTGACATGGTGGGGGGCGAGATATCGCTACTGAGATGCGAGTGCATCGTAGCAAGCCGTGCTAATCGGTTCAGAAGATGGGTGGGGTGGACCAGATGAAGGTTTCATGCTCACCGCCCAAGTCGCTAGCGCATCTGTAACGATTCTTGGCTCGAACTCGAGTGGAAGTTGATGATGGATGGCGATCAGACGCAGCGAGAGTCGACCAGTCCGTGAGTGATGATGAATCGTGAGTGATGAATGGCCAAAGACGATCCGGCGAAGCTGAGTTAAAGACACGAGACATGAGATCGTCACGGAAAATTGAAAATCACGAATAACCTAACTTAACCCGAGACCCTGACTCACGACTCTCAGACTCAACTGAATCACGAATCACGAATATCATGAATAAGTTCTACTCGTGACTTATATTCGTGATTCACGATTGTTACGAATAATCGTGACTAACTCACAGACTGACACTCGTGACTCTTGCTTTGCAGGCCTTGACGCGGATCAAGTCTCGAAAATCAACGCGCCAAATCCAAATCGTGAATTTACTGTATCTTTATTGAGGGGCGTAAGAGCAGACACAGACAGCCATCTTGAATTATGAGTTGGGAGTTAACTAACTTAACGCTAACTCGTGACTTGGCTACACACCAGTGACAGCTACGCACACCGCGCAACGCGCAACGCAGCTGAACAGCCGAACTCACACGTCGTGCGTCCGTGGTCAGGGTCCAATTCACGATTGAATACTCACGACTATTCAATTTTTACTTACGGCTCACGACCGCCTTCGACCGTGTGATTAACTTACTGCCCGCAAAGCCCGCGAACGGGACACTCACTCTTTCAGCCAGACACGAGAGATACACTCGTGACTGTGACAGCACAAACTGCGTGATTCGTGATTCGTGATTGCGTTGGACCAGCTCAGCTGCTCCTTGTCCTCCTACATCCTTCAACGCTCACCACTCCTCGCTCGTTTCATCTCGCATCGTCCCATCGCTGTTGGTGTCATCAGTACTCATTTCATCAAGACCCCACCCCCCGAGCCTAGCCTAGCTTAGCCTGACTTAGCTTAGCCGCTTGGCTTCACCATTCGCTCGCTCACCTGGTCACCGCTGTCTGTCGTCAAAACAATACCACGATCTTAGCCAATACAGTCCATCGCAGAGGACAAGCAACCACTCCTTCGTCCGATCCCAGCATTCCTCTAGCATTGCCTGCGCTGTTGCCGATGCTTCTCCCGCTCTTCTGATCGTCTGATCTCGGCTGCAATCGGGTCTCATATCCCGTCTCTTGCTCGTTTCTCGATCGTGTCGTCATGACAGATTCTTCCAGTCATGCCGTTGATCGGCACCACTCCAATCTTGGCCTGCACAATGTAGCAATACCTGACTCGTCACTCGACCCTGCGTCTTCACCTGATTTCCCCCTAGCAGCATCAGGCTCCACAAAACAAGCGCTTCCCAAAAAGGGTTTCCGAGTTCGCGTCAACTCGTTTGGCGCCGCTGTCATGCTGAATAGCAAGGCCACCTCATCCTCCGATCCAGCGCCATTAGCACAGCAGCCCAAATCGTCCAAATTCAAGATGCGAGCTCGATCAGCCACAGTGAACAACCTTCAGATGCCTACCTCGCATTCCGTTCAAGCGGATAATTTCAATCCAGCCTCATCCTCGTGCGCGCCACTATCCCCAACCCCTCACCATCATTCTCCGCCACCGCATTCTCCGCAAACTCGTGATCCAACTCTCCTCTCACCTGCCGCCTCCAAGCAATCCGAACTATCGGTTACGGCCGAGTCGGGGAATGGCTTTAATCGTCGCAAGTTCTTCGGCAGAAGCAACAGCATCAGGAGTCTCCTTGGTGGTAACTCGGCTACCTCATCAAATACCACCAAGGCAGGCTCCTCACACGTCAGCGAACCAAACCCAGGCACGATCACAACAACAACAACAACACCTACAATGGGCTCTGGACTTCTGAGGCGCATGAGCAGTAAAAGCTTCCTCAACCTCAACCAGCCCAAAACGGGTGCTAAAGCCGCTAACAACTCGTCTTCTGATGACCTCTCATCCACGACATCCGTCGAGTCTCACGCCTCTCGACGCTTTTCTGACTCGCTCAAGGGCATGCGTTCTCGACGCGGAAATTCCATCTCGAAAGATACGACTAAATCGCGATCCCTCTCATCGCGCTCAAGCTCTGAAGCTCGCACCGCCCGCCTCACGCACAAGGAGATTCTCCCCCCCAACAGCTCCCGCAGAAGCACCGATAGCACACATTCCAGTTTATCTGTCAGCTCAGCCGAGCCACACCCGCCTTCATCGGAAGCAGACCACTCTGGTAACATGGCACAACCCGCCCGTGAAGCTCAGGACTCTTTCACCAACGCTCCCAGGCGCCTCACCGGATGGCTCTACAATATGGTCAGCAGCGACAACACTCCCTCGTCCGTAGAGGTTGGCGCACCCCTCTCTCCCGTTCGAGAAGCAGACGCTATCGACTTTTCCCCCTCCAGCCCTACGACTCATCGTCAAAATCCTCGCATTTTATCTCACCAAACGCCAGCGCAGTCGCTCGCCGCATCGTCTCAAGTCGATGCCAGTCAGCCTGTTTCCACGACCAGTAGCGCTTCAACTCGCTCAAAGGCCGGCGCTCTGTTCCAGTCTCTGTCCAATGCTAGCCCAAATCGAGCCGTTAGGATGACCAATGCAGCCACTGGCGACAACAACGGCTCTGGTTCCGTGCCAGGAACCACCAGCCATACTATCTCGAGCAACCATGGCGGCGCTTCGTCAAATTCTACCAGCAACGCAACCACTGGTGGCGCAAACACAGGCAGTTGGGTTCCAGGCGGCGTCAATTTCGATCGCGCGTTTAAGTTCTTCATGGACCACGATCCTAGTAGCAAAGACGATGAGGGCATCTGGTTGCTCGGCGTTTGGCATGGGCCTCGACAAGCGGGTAAAGTGAATTCTTCAGAAGCATCGGTCTTGCCACCAGACTTGTCCACGTCCACATCACCGTGCGCTCCTGAAATGACAGCGTCCACCACCTCGAATGCACGAAACATCGATAGGCCCCGAGCGTCTTCGCCCTCGTCCAGCCTCTCCGCATCCTCTCCGCGTCAGAGTCCTTCCGAACTGGTCCATGCCTCTCTTGCGTCCTTGCCGCCATTGCACGACCGTGCTTCGATCCCAACCACCAGAAATGAAAGCCGCGTGGGCAGCTCGATTTCCACCGCGGCGACCGCCTCAACCTCCAACAGCATTCGCACCAAGTCGTCAACTACCAGCTTTAGCGTCGTAAACCAGGCTTCCATTCCTGCTGCAGTCGATCGCCAATTTGCTTTTCAACCTGACTTTGCTTCGAGGATCTGGTGTACCTATCGCAACCACTTTGCGCCCATCTCGAGGGACGGCACCATCTCGGATCAAGCTGCCTCAGCGGCTGAGAATATGGGTGTGGCTCAAGAATCCGTGTTGCAAGATACGTCTGCGTCATCGACATGCTCGGCCGTACCTTCATCCTCAGAGGCGACTCGGTCGAGTAGCCCACCTGCTTCTACCGGCCGCGGTTGGTTGGGCCGCAAGACTGCGGAAAGCAACGCTGCTCAGGACGCTGCACTACAAGCCAACTCTCCATTGGGACTTGGCGCAGCGTTGGGAGCTGGCTATGCGAACGCCTCGTCAACGTTGGGCGAAAGGATGGGCATCACCAACCTCTGGAGCAGGGCCACTGCCGCTGCTCAGGCTGCCGGGTTCAGTCGCGCTGGTCTTACAACCGACTCTGGATGGGGATGCATGCTTCGCACTGGTCAGAGTCTTTTGGCCAATGCCCTGCTAAATGTCCACCTCGGTCGTTCCTGGCTGCGAGAAGCACCCCCGATGCGGCAGATGGATTTTTTGGAACAGCTCGCTAGTCTATCGCTTGACTCCTCCGTCGAGATGCAGAGCTTGCAGGAATGGAGAGAAAAGCGAGCTCGTCATGCCGCCTATATCAAGATTCTCAGCTGGTTTCTCGACGACCCAAGTCCTGCCTGTCCCTTTGGCGTACATCGCATGGCCAGAGAAGGCAAGCGGCTCGGCAAAGAAGTCGGAGAGTGGTTCGGACCTTCCACAGCAGCAGGCGCCATCAAGCAGCTGGTTACCGAATTTCCGGACGCTGGCATCGCTGTTGAGCTCGCGCATGATGGCGTTTTTTACCTCGACGAGGTGCGGTTGGCAGCAGGCGCCAGATCCGCGCTGCAGTCCGGGAAAGGACGACAGGGCGATGCTGCTGTCACCTGGCGTAGACCGGTAGTCATCTTGATCGGCATCCGCCTCGGTCTCGACAGTGTCAATCCGATCTACTACGAATCTGTCAAGGAAACCTTCTCGTTCCCACACAGCGTTGGCATAGCTGGAGGTCGACCCTCCTCCTCGTATTACTTTATGGGTCATCAGGGCAACTCGCTCTTCTACCTCGATCCGCACAATGTCCGCCCTGCTGTTGCGCTCCGTTATCCTCCTAGCACCTTTCCAACTGCCGTGCCGCATCAACTTGATGTGGCCCATCGCTTTGCGCTCGAGGACAAGGATGATGAGCTAGAATGGTGGTCGCACGCCTATACAGAAGCTCAGACCTCGACGTTCCACTGCGAAAAGGTGCGCAGAATGCCGATCAAGTCGCTAGACCCCAGTATGCTGTTGGGCTTCTTGGTCAAGGATGAAGAGGATCTCATGGATCTGTGCACCCGCATCAAGGGTTTGCCAAAGACCATTTTTTCCTTTGCTGAGTCTGCGCCAAAGTGGGTCGATGACGATGATTTCGACCCGAGCATGGAGAGCATTTCGGAGCCTTCCGTCGATGAGGAGTCTGAGGTTGATGGCGAGGACAAACAAGATGTGCAGGCTACACACGAAGGTGAGCCTATGCAGAGAACGCGTGCGTCAGCGAACGCTGAGGACACTTCTCCTGCATCTTCGAAGGGAACGGACGCGAGATCAAGCGACAAGATGTTTAGAGAGAGTCAACAGAGAACTGCGGCATGGCTCGGTCAAGGCCAACGCTTGAACAGCTCGAGGGAGGCATCGCACGCGAGTTCTGTAAGCGGTGGCGGGATCGCGTTTCCATCTCTCGACTTACTCACACCTCAATCGGAAGGACACACACTACAGAGACCGTCGCGTTCGGATGTTCGACAGGTGTCGACATCTTCAGCTACGACCACACGGCCAGCGCGAAGAGCGCTGGAAACTGTACCCGCGGCAGGTTCGAAGGTTGGCCGAGAACTCACGGTGTCCCAGTCCACCGCTTCTCCTTACACGGAGCAAACCCCGCCTTGGCGCAGTCCCGGCAAACTCGGCACAAATGAAAGCTCCTCGACTGTGCACCTGTCTGACTCGGAGGTAGGATCTGGGTGGGAGGAGGTTTCGGACGGCGGCACGATTGCACCTTCTGGCTATGCAGGGGCTAGCGTGCTGCGAACGAGCTCACCATTTCGAGTGTCTTTGGCAACGAAAAGCCCTACTACTGGTGTTCAAGGGACCGCAGATGGTGGACAAGTGGTCGATGTGGCCGCCTCCGACCTGATCGAGGGTGACTTGGTAAGCCTCGATATGAATCCACCTGAGGAGGCGCAAGGCGGAGCGACGCATCTGCTGTCGCACACGAGCAAGAGCTCTGCTACGACAGACACGGTGACGGCAAGCTCTGCGAGCGACTCAGCTGCGACAGCTCAAGATGAGAGCTACTTTGGCCTAACATCTGCCCACAAACCACTGGCGTTGCCAAGGAGGAGGTCGCAGTCCAAAGGTTCACCGATCGAGTTGGCGACAGCTGTGCCAACCGATGATGCACCGCCTGTACCTGTCGTCCCTGCCGCGTTTCTTGCGGAACTTGGACAGAGCAAGAACAAGAGCAATGCTGCGCCTGATCTCAACGATAGCGACGACGACTTTTAGCGTTGGCACCTTGGCATCCTCGAACAATCTATACCATATCCTTTGACTCATGTAACCACGCACCTTCCCCACACAGCCGGTCTGTATCGAAGCGTCCTCTTGACGAAACATGTATACCCTTGCGCACTCGTGATTGGTGATTGCAAATGTGTCTCACACCTCATCTTATCACACACTCACGACTTGAACACTACACGTCTTGTGGGACAACCGACTCTAAGGAACGCATCTTTTTTTTTCAAGCCCAAAAAGAAAACAAAAAAGGGATGATCAACACAAGAGCACACGAGGAACAAGTGTGAGCGGCGGGCAAGTGGAGCGACAACAGGAGAGGGGGTGGGGAAAGTTGAGCGTCGACAGCTTTGGAGCACTGGATGGTTCTGCTTGAAAGCGCACACGACGCGATGGGAGGACACGGGTGCAGTCTAGTTTACTGCTGCTTGCACTCCTGCGGGTCTTGCGAACCGGCCATCTGAGAACCGACGGAGGCGCCGAGCTGCGATCGGCGCGGCTGGTCGTCGTCTTCGTCCTCGGCCTCGTCGTCGTCATCGTCAAAGTCGGCATCGTCAAGCTCGTCAAGGTCTTCATACTGCAGCGCCTTGCCCGTGAAAAAGTCGACGGCATGAGGAATGATCCTGTCCTTGAGATCCTCACCAATCTGGTAGTCGAGCTCGAGACGCTCGTCCAGCTCGTCCAGGTCGGCATCCTCGTCCTCCACCTCGCCGTTCTTGGGTGGCTTGGGTGGGTTGAAAAAGTTGAAGAACGACTCGACAGGTACCGAGCGCTTGACGGTGCGCGTCTGGTTGGTGTTCTTGTTTCGCTGTTTCTTGGTCTCAACTTTGTGGGTGAGGTCCTTGTCCTCCCTCCACTCGATCTTGCAGCCCTCGGCGTGGTCGTAGACCAGATCGCCCGAGAATCCGACTTCGTCCTGGTAGTAGTAGGTCTTGGTCAGCACGGGGTTGGAGAAGTAGTCGTTCTTGGAGGCGTCAAACTCGAATTCCAGCTTGAAGCCGGCCTGATCAACGAGGTAGCTCATGCGGACGTCAACAAGAGCACGCAGAGCCTCCTCGTCTCGCTCGGTGATGAGTTCCGAGAGCGCAATGTGGTTCTTGAGTGCGGTAAGCCAGAACTCGGGAATTCCGTGAGCGCCGTCAGCAGGCGCCTGGACGTCGGCGAGCGACTCGGGCTCTTCGTCGTCTTCTTCATCGGCATCGACGGCCTCACCGGCCTTGACCTCGTCGGCGGTGGGCTCCTGCTTACCCTGGATGATGGCGGCTCGTCGCTCATAGAGAGGCTTGTATCGCTGAGCGTATTTCTTCTCGAGCTCGAGGATTTCCTTTTGGAAGTCGGCCTCGATCTTGTGGTGCTCGACCTGAACACCCTTGAGACCCTCTACACGACGACGAACATGGGTGGGGAGCGACTCGACGTAGCCAGAGGAGCGACCGACAAGACTCGAAAGCTTATCCTGAACCATGGCGGCAAGAGCACTGTTGCCCTGCAGAGCAGCAGCGACGTCGACGGCGTTCTCGTCCTCCTCACCGATGGTACCGACGGTAGGTCGCGAAAGCGCCTCGCGGGTGAGAGGAGCGTTGCTGAGCGGGGTGTTCTGGGGTGTAGGCGCAACGGCATCGGAGTTTTTGCTCCTGCCGATCTCCTGAGCGCCCGACATGATGACGTAAAGGTGGACGGATGCGAAAGGGGGAGGGTGATCAGATGCAAAGGATGCACGTGCCGAGTCGAGATCGAATCTGACGAAAGAGCGTAGCGTCTACGAGCAGACAGGATAAGAGACGGCGGTAGGAGCTGCTTTGTCTGCAAGGCGACAGCGAAAGCGGTAAGATAGACGATGGGTGGAGAAGGGTAAGAAAGAGAGGTGAGATGGTGTCGACGAGAGACAAGGCTAGCAGTCAACCCAGGCGCTAAGTTGCTGCAGAGTCGAAGCTCAAAAAATCTGAGAACGCAACGCACGCGCACTTTCTCTCTGTCTCACGCAGTCTCACTCACTTGCTCTCTGTCTCTCTCTCTCTCCTCTCTCTCTCTCTCTCTCTTTCTCTTTCGAGGCTGCGATCCGACTCTTAAAATTGAGTGGATGGATGAGGCGTGGAGCGTGGAGCGCGGATTTACTTGAGCTCTTTGGGGCTGAGCTGGTTCTTGCCAGATGGAGGCTTTGATGCTTGGTTGGGTGGTAGAGCAGTGTGCAAAGCGCGTCAGGTGTTTAAAGCTCTCTTTCTATGTCTACGCGCGATTCTCTTGGGGCAAATGGTGTTGCTCTAAAGAAGGGGTTGCGTCCATTTTTCGATTTACAGTCATGGATTCTCTATTCTATCGTAGTTATGATTCGGCTTGATTTCAAAATTTCAACACCTCCGCTGATGGTCACTTGACCGAGGTTTGTAATGGTTTTACATCGACGCATCATTGCTATTTGCAACTTTGACAGCCACAGTTGGCCGACTATAAAGTAAGGTCTCACCACAGGTTCACTCACGAATGAGCCCTGGTATGTGGGGGGCCAGAGTTTCAGGTCGAGCCGAGACGAACCAAGGAGCGTCGCATGTGCTGACGCCAACACGACGACGACGACTGATCAGCGCTCAGAACACGCTTTCGCACAGGTGGTGTAATTGATACCCTCTGTACTTGCTCGCTTTCACTCCTCGCTCAGACTTGGTTCATCTCAGCTCTCGACGTTCGATCCGTACATTGGTGAGCAGTTCGACGCCATGCCAGGATCAGTGACATCTGAAGGCTGCTCAAAGGTTGCTCAAAAGCCAGGAGTGCCGATGTTGTGCGCTTATCAGTAAGTTACTGTCGATAGAGGGTCCTTCTTTCTCTCCCTTACCTGTCGAAAGACCGGCCAAATTGCGAGAAAACAAATGAAAGAGAGAGAGAAAAAAAAAGTTTGGGACTGGGACGGAGCGGTTGAGCCAAGGCTACCGTGTCAAGAGTTGGTCTCTTGTCTCTGAGGCTGATGGTCGTGTTGGGATTCACGATTCACATTTTTTCGCGAATCGCGACGAAATTCTGATTTCAGCTCCAAGCACGCCGAGAAGGCAACAATCCGTAAATCGTCAATGACGAAAGTCTACGCGAACCAGCAATGAGACGTCCTCTATTGTGCTTAGCTTTCGCTCCGGTATGCTCGTAGCAAACAGCAAAGAATGCAGAACGCACGGAACTTCCGGATCATCTGTACACGCTCCTGATAAGCAACCGTTCGAGAGCCTCAGTCCCCGAGATGATGATTCGCGGAACAAACCCTTCTTGTACGTGTAGCTCGGTATGCGCGAGGGATGCTGCACGAATCAGGAATGGTCACTCAGCTAGCCAAGCATGGTCTGCTTCTCTGTGGTAAGCCTACGTGGCGTCTACAGTTCGTACGTTAACGCTGTGATCGTGTCGACACAGGGCTGTATCCTTCAGGATCATGGAATTGGAGAGAGGCGGACAAGCACCACAGAGGCGAGCCGCTAATATTGTCAAAATCTGGAGATGGGTCTCGTCAACTTGTCAATTCGGCTTCAAAGAGTGACTTAGCAGCTGCTTTTGGTGTTTGCGATCCTGATTCGATAGCAGCGATCGCAGACCCCAAAAAAGTGGGACCGATCGTGAATTTACAGTGGTGAGTGAGCGTCAGCTTGGGCATTCACGATTCGTGATTACTCATGGGAACCGTGAAGAATTCTTTCCATTGTTATATCCCTCGCCATGCACATTTGGCAGCCAGGCACACGGCACATGTGCCGTGGCACACCAACGGTCGGGTGGGCTTATCGAAGATGCAATCGTGAATGAATCGGGCGCAAACAGTTGGCGATGCTGTACACGTGGTAGAAGTGCTCAGCCAGAGAATCACGAATAATCACGAATGCCGCGGCAGTTCGCGGAGACGATGTTTGCAGTGCCTGCACCGCAGTCGGCACGGCGAAGGCTTGGCACTCGAACGTGGTTGGAACACCCAGTCTGTGAGTCACAGTCACGAGTCTCGACTGGAGCCAATTACGAATCAGTTAACTAAGTTAAGCTAACTTAGATGAAGTCTTGTGAATGCAGGGTCTTTGTGGCTCTCTTGAAATTTGGCGTAGATCTCGAACCCGTGTGTCTGTTTCTTTGTGGCGGTGCTGACAGTCACGATTAGTGTGTAAGTCATGACTTACGTTAGTGCGTGGGCGTGTGAGGCGACCTTGGCCAAGACCGTCGGATTTTGCAACCTCCTTTCCAGCTTGCATTTTCGCCGTGCAAGGCTCGTGATTCACAATTCAACAGGAACCACCTGTGAGTGGTTTTTTACCTCTGACGAACCCGTGCTAATTGATCACCCAGATACGACGACGCTGCTGGATGGCAACCTGACCGGCGGTACGCGTCGCCGCACTCCAGGTACCGGCTTCCATCTTGGCAATCGTCACCGGCTCGTGATGATTACCTGGTCGCCAAGAGCAACGGATGCCGAACTTGGCCTGAAGACAGGATCAAATCGGAAGAGCGAGTCGAGTTCATTTGAAAGGTATACCTTGGCACCACTGATATGCAGTAAACACCACGGGCTGAAGCAGAGCCTTTGATAAGGCTCGAGCCACGGGGCCTCTAGTATGTAGAATCGTGGGACGGAATGCAGTCCAAGCACGAAGCACGAAGCACGATTCGTGAATGGACGAGTGAGCTGTCCAGGGTCGTTGTAGGATGTGGTCCAGGTAACATAGCTAAGTTCGTGCTTGCTGCACGACGGCTGTCTCACCTGTCATAGCAACTCAGTCGTTCACATCGTACATTCACGATTCACAATTGGTGATTCTGTGATTCACACTCACGACTCGTGACTGAAAAAGAAAATGTAATATTTTGATTGTGAGTATCGGCTCACGCTGGGTAAGGCTCCATTCGTGCTTCGTGCTTCGTGCTTCTCGCTTCGGCTGCTAGCCGGATCGTGCTACAGAGTCGTGAGTGGGAGTCGGCTTTTGTGTGGAGTTGCGGGCCCTTTTTTTCGACCTGCGTTGGCTTCCATCCACACGTAATCACACGCCTGTTGTACGACAGCCACCATCTCATTAGGCGTTCGTTTCCTCGACACACGATAGCTCGCTCGTTATCTCATCACAACATCAAACGCATCGGCGACAAGCAAACAAGCTGGTTCTACGGAAAAGCTGCAGCATCGCGAGCTAGACTACTACAACACTTTCGATCCGAGCTGCCTCGCTCTCAATCTCAGCGAGCCACATGCTCCTACACAGCCACATCGCATTGTGACGCCGACGATCCTCGTTTCTGCCTGCAACAAACATTCCCGCCCTTAAGCCTGTCTACCTGGGTCCTGCCTGCTGTGAAGTTCCTGGATAGTTGCGCCTATCGGACGTTAGCACATCATCATTACCGACAATCTCGCATAACTTGGTAAGTAAGTTTTCTTTTTTGCCCCACCGCCTCCTCCTCTTCATCCGTCTCAACATTTCGCTTCCAGATCGACAGCCCGTTCCGAATGCACTTTTCAACTACATCTGTGTCTCGCTTCAGCACGCACGCAGCACGGCCCTGCTCCCACGCTAGCGTCCAGAGCTATCTTGTCAGTGCTCCACCCTTCGCCTAGCTCGCTGAAGGCAAACACAGATGCATCCGACCGTGCCCGAACTACGACTGTACCTGTCTCCTGCACTCCAAAACCTACTCTGCCTTCACTTTTTTTTGCATAGCCTCATCCATCATCTCTCTCTCCTACACACACACACACAATCGAGTGCTCGCATTACAGCTGGCACACTCTGGATTGCCCGTCGTTTCACGTACCTGCAGACGACTACCATTCCACCAGCTCCTCGACGTACACGCTGATCACCCAGTCTCAAGGCTACCCATCCCTACCGATAGCCTGCCCCGAGCTCACTACCTACTTAGTTTCAAACCACCATCTCCCATCCTCTTCTTTGGTCCCCATCGAGTCGTCCACCTTTCTTGTCGCTTGCCGCGGTCAATGCGTGGTCAGACAAGCACACGAAGCTGACTTGATGTCTTCATCCACACAGACCTCCTATTTTTTCTTAGACCGTCAGTCCCGGCCTAGCCCGCTAACACCTGGCTCCGACACCTCGACTCTCTTCGACTTCGTCGTCCATCCGTCCGAGTTTCCGCCCGAGTCCACGAGAGACACTGCTCTTATCTCTCCCACCGAGACCCTTGCCGACCACGCATCATCGTTTAGGCATTTCCAAGACTCCGCACCCTCCTCTCCTCGCCAACACTACATTGGGCGCATCGAGAAGGTCTTGTCCACCCACCTCGACTCCTTTGATCTCTTACCCCTCACCAAATCCTTCTCCAAGCCACTCCGAGTAGCGCATCGCCATTCACTCAACGCAGGGACTCGCTGTCTCGACGCAGTCCCTGATCCTGGCATCGACATGCACAACTCCGGCTCGGGCGCTCCGTATCATGCCCATGATGCCTCTCATGTTCAGCTACAGGGCTCACTCGAGCAGAATGGAGCCTTCTACGATCCCTCTTCGGCTGATGGATACAGTGCTCCATCGCAAAATGACTTGCTGAGGGCCGCCTCACCCTACCACCCACAGACAGGCTTTGTCCACGCACCGAGCCAGCAACAGGGCGCTCCAAACGTCTTGCGCGACTACACACTCGATGCTAGCCCGCTGTCGAGCCCTCATATTAGCACCGTCTCTCACCATCGTATAGGCTCGCATAGCTCCGATGCGCCAAGTCCCCAGCAGCATCGCCCAGGCCTTGCCTCGGATCCGACTCTAGCACAAACACTGAGACAAATTGGTCAGATCTCGCTCGATGAAGAACAACGTTATCCGCCGACCTTCGATGACACCTCTGACTATGGCGGCTCACCAGCTTTTCCGCAGTCGAGTGACGGTCCGTCCACGGATGGCTTTGCTCCCTCGGCCTACTCATCCACACCAAGCCAGTCCTCCTCAAGAGTTCCTCAGCTTACATTGGGAATACCCACGCTGTCCGTCTCCGACACTTCCATGGATTTCACGCCAATTGCCGCCATGGTCGCTTTCAGCAGTGATGCTGACATGCCTAGCATCAATGTCATGGCACCATCGCCATCAACACCCAGAGCGACAGGCCCGCATGGCCAGGGTGGCGGGTTTCAGCATGTTCTTGCGCAGCTTCTCGAACGTACTCAGACGATTTCGACCAACATTAGCGAGTTTCCAAGTCAGCCTGGCTCCTCCGCCAACTGGCTTTCCTCGGATCCATCCAACGCACTGAAAAGCGAGCCTTTCAGCTATGAAGATACTTCTGCTTCCACCGTTGGTGCACAGATGGGCTCCAACTTGTCACAGCCGATCTCGAGCCAAGATATGTTCCATCCAGATTCTGCCAGCGGCCGCGTTGTTCCAGAGGGCTATTCTGCGGAACCAACCCAGATGATGTCGACGCTAGCCGGTCCACCCCAACGCGCTCCCTCTGTGCATGCTCCCGGCCAGTGGTCCAGCCAGGCCAAGCGTCAGGACTCTTACGATAAGATTCGCCAATTCCTACGCCTTGACGTCGACATGGGCTTTCAGTCCACCGGCAAGACTGAATCTCCGACCCTTGCTTCATTTCGCAAACGCGCCAACTCGGATATTGGACCACGTTCTCCTGTCGTTTCCGGTAACACCGAAGGGGGACCTGATACCGCATTCGACTGGTCTTTTGCGGCAACCAACCTCCAAGCTGCCGGAAAGCCTCAAGCGACTGGCTCGGACTTTAACTGGTCTCTTTTCAAGCCGGATCTGGCCATCTTCGGCGATTCTGGCTTGCCACTGGACTTGTCGCAATCGGGCACCATGGATCCCTCACTACTCAACAACAGACAATTGTCCCTCGACATGACGCAGACACGTGGCGACAACAGCGCACTTCTCGCCAGCATGCAGCAGCAGTCATTACAACAGGAGCAGGCGATGACGCCAATGTTTCAACTCAACGGTCAGAGCAACGCTTTGCCCTGTGTTGATTTCTCATCACAATTTGCAAATGCGGGGTCGAGCGAGTTCAACGCACTGTGGCGTTTCCCGGGCAGCACATCTCAGCACGCGCCTGTCAAGGATTCTACAGGAGCGACCAAGCTGCGAAGATCCAACAGCGCGCGTCATAGCTCTTCCGCCGGCCATCGCAGGCTGGCGCGCTCCGAAGATCTTTCTTGCAGTCGCATGTATCAAGGCGATGACGAAGAATTCCTTGCACAGATCACAGCACCCAATGGAGGACTGGCTCCTCCCCAAACCGGGCGATCCGTGTCTTCCAACAACTCGACGACTGGCACTCACCACCACAGCGTTTCAGGATCAGCAAGAGTGCATCCCTATCGTACCGGCCACCATCGTCACTACTCGTTCGGCTCGAATGCATCCAGCAGCAGCGCTGGTTCCGCCTCGCCACTGCCGCAGATGGGCAGTGGCCTCATGTACGACACGGCCGGCAATCCCGTACAGTATGCGACAGATAGCTTTGGGGCCGTTTCGAGCATGGGTATGGACAGCAATGCGGCACCTTCACCGTCGGCTTCGAGTGTAGCTTCAGGAACAAGCTCGCAGCTGGCGCTGCCCGTGCCCGTGGTGACGAGCCAGGCAACACAGGTGGCGTCGGCATCGCGGCGCAAATCTGAAGCGCTGTTTGCCTGCCCCATTCCAGGCTGTGGATCCACGTTCACGCGGCAGTATAATCTGCGAGGACACCTACGCTCGCACGCCGACGAAAGACCGTACAAGTGCGACTGGCCCGGATGCGAAAAGAGCTTTGCACGCTCGCACGACTGTAAGCGTCATCAGAACCTGCATCTCAACATCAAGCCACACACGTGCGAGCAATGCGGCAAAACGTTTGCGCGCCTGGATGCACTCAATCGCCACCACAAGAGCGATACAGGGGGCTGCATCAGCGAAAGTCAGTCAAGCTCAACAGACGCCTCGTCAAAGTCAGGCGGAGCGGATGTTTCAAAACCTCAGCACGGCTCAGGTCGCAGCAGTTCGGGTTCGGTTCAAGGTATGATAGATGCCAGTGGCTCTCAGCCTTCCAGCAAGACGTTTGGAGGCCACGTCTTGTGACCACACGAGCCCCGCGGACAGCCCGCAATATGTACTCCCTTCGTCACGCTCTATCTAGCCTTTAGGCCCACAATCTTTCATGTCAAGCAAGATTGCACGCTATCCTAGATCTGATCGTTAATGTGATTGTCAAGGGTTTCAGTTGGACATTGTGCGCGCGTGGAGGAAGCTTTGTATGATCAACGCAACGGCTCGAGGCTGTGTACAAGAACAGACCAAGATTAGGCTTATATTGAGAAATGTTGTCGAGAAGGAAGTCATATACGTAAATATGCCTGTTGCTAATATCTGCGGCCATAGAGACTTGAAAATACCGCATCCCGTCCGATCTGCGCAGTCAAGCAAGTCGTCGCCTAGTCAGTACTGCGGTGGGGGACCACGCGGGAATCCTAGGTGCTGCAGTTCTTTTGCTTTTTTTCTTGATGCGTGCATCGTGTGTGATGTGGAACCAACTGGACTGTTAGACTTCGTGATAGAGGAAGTGAGCTGGAAAGCTGTTGAAAGTTGCCTGAAGTGTCACCGCACTAATTATCCAAAATTACAATCGAGAATCAGTCACAAGTTAAGACCGGTATCGACTTGGGCCGGTTAGGCCGCCACTCGTCACTAGGGTTCAACACTCGACCGTGATACTCGCGAATGATACTGGACGTGTATCTGACAGTACCACACTCAAAGCTGCCGTTCCTACAGTCACAATCAACGTTGCTTGGCCAACGTGTCGCAGCCGTTGTCGATCGGCGGGATCGGAAAAGAAGCATCAGCGCCTCTTCCTCCTGTCGGCAATCTCTGTGTCTATGCGAACAGACTTCTCGTGCTGAGGCGGAGTCGGTTCGGTGGATCTCTCGCTGTATGCTTGCTCACCCCACAGACGCGTGTGATTACTTCCTCAAGAAGCGCGAAGATATTTAAAGGAAAAACAAGACGTGGGAAGTGAGAAATGCTACAGTTTGTGATTGATTTTTTTGCTCTCTCGATGTGACTGTTGCGGCTTAGATAGTGTGGCTCGCTGCCGCTCTGATTTAGTGAAATTACGCACATGCACGCATGCACGTTCTTGGACACTCGTGACTCAAGCCTCGACTGGTGTCAATCAAGGGCCCATTTTCTATGAATAAAATGCCGACCGGTCCTTTCCCGCGTCTAAAGGCAAAAACAGAATCATTCACGATTCACGACTCACGATGTTGACTTGACTGCTCTGTGTGCCTCCAAAGCCGAATCCTGAATTGGTTCGCTCAATCACGAAATCACGAAAGCTTTCACTTGCTTTCACAATTTGTTGCGACTCCGTTTCGATTACGCCGATACTGGTCCGTTGAAGAGCATTCCTTGCTGATTTCTAATACCTTGAGCCCTCTAAGCAATCACAGCTTCTCTCTGCACGGCACACCATCACCATCCCTTCCGCCACGACAACCTTCTGGTCAGACACTGTTTTCTCCATATCACAGCTCATTCCTTTCGAAGAGTCATATTCAACTGGATAGAAAGCTCTTGTGCTCGAGACTGCAACTCACATCCGTTGCCAGCAGCACCATCGTTCGGACGACAACCGGCCGCTGACCGAGGCGCTTCGACTGAGCACAACCAATCGAGCGTCGTCAACAGACTCTACTTCTCCACGGTCCAGGGCGAACTCAACTTGGTCTCTTATTCTCAAGCCTCGTCAAATCTGATCCGCCAAGGATTTTCACCCCGGTTCACTCTGGTCTTCCACCAACCTCGGCGCAAGAGTTTGCAGTTCCATTTCACTTCAGTCATGGGTTTGTTGTGAGGCTACCTTCGTCGACCCACTTTCAAACACAGTTGCGTCCATCAACACGGTCGCCTTCGTTCTTAGAACCGCATCGCATATCCATCCCATCGTATTGCACGCTCACCACCATACCTGCATACCACAGTCTGTCTCCTATACCATCCTCAGCCATGTCGTTCGAAACAGCTTCAACATTTCAAGAGCAGATGGCGGGTTCTTCACGTCCTCGCTTCACAGGCTGGCTCACCATGGCGCCTGAAGTCGATCCGCCTCGACTCAACTGCGTCCCGTCCTCCTCCTCCTCCTCCACTACCAATGATGCCTCTCTGCCAGCTCCACAAAGCCAGGCGAGCGGCTCCTCGGACAGCCAAAACTCTGCACAGCCTGATGCTTCCACACACGGCTTTGGATACTTGGGTCAGCAAGTCAAATTGCCACAACGAAAGAAACGCCGTGCTACATTCCAAGTGGGCTCGCCAGGTCTGTCCGAGGACGAGGCGGTGAGTTCCTCTAGCCGTCGTTCCTCGAGCGCCAGCTCGGATGACCCAGAATTTGATGTACGTGCTTCGTTCGCACCTATGCCCGTGTATGGCAACAAGAAGACGTCGGCGCAGCTGTCCACGTTCCGCGGTGTCGGAGACCAGCATCACGAATCGTTTGCGACCCAGGCAGGGACCGCCACCACAAGAATCGCAGATATTACCGCCTCAGACAGCAGCAGCGATGACGACGAAGGTGGCCTCTCGTTTGGTGGCCGGCGCTGGAAGGGCAAGACGGTGCACGCAGTTGAGCAAGAGTTAGAAGCGCTGCGCGACGAGAGGCTCATGAGCCACGCACCGGATGCAGCCTATCTTGCTTCGCGTCTTGAAGGAGTTCGACGCAACCTTGAGATCGAAGAACGCAGACCCAACTACGTCCCCTACGACGAAGACGTGCTCTCGGATCAAGAGGAGCCTGCATTGGCTCCAGCCGCCTCGGACGTTGTGCGACAACTATACCCATTCCAGCATGTTGACGATTTGGCCAACACAGCAGCCTCATTACCGCACCGTCCCGTCTCGAACGCTTCGTCCGTCAGTCTTATTGAAGGCGAAACACCGCACGATCTCGACTTTGGCCTTCAGTTTGACCCTTCCACCTCCTATTCGGCTTCGTTGGACAAGATCAAGGTACATGCCCCCGACAGTGTATCGATGCCTCCCGTGCCGACAAGCACGAAAACGATCGACCCGGCCGCCAGAGCTGCGGCTCTAGACGCACGCCTAGAAGTGCGCGCGCTTCGACGTGGCGACCTGGAACAGGTTCGCGAACTGCACGCCTTTCACGGTGATTCAGACAGAGTAAGTACCCATTTTGCGGCATTGGCGCTTTCGTCTTGCCAACACTCTTCACCAGTCGAGACGACGACTCAGGGCAGCCCAAGTGCCATGATGACATTGCCACGCTCTCAGGGGCGTGGCAATGCATCGGACAATTTCGTGGACACAGCGTACGATTCCTACAGTATCACGGCCTGGCCGTCGTCTTGCCACTGCTCTCCCGTTCTGCCAGCACCTCGCCCGCTGTTTGGCGGCTTCGCCAGCGCCCTGACTTGAACGGCTTCACTACAAGCACATTCAGTGCCTCTGTGCTTTGGGTCTGGTGCGGTCTCTTTGCTTCGGTTTCTTGTTTCATTTACTAGCACAGTCGTGGCTTTGCATCTTTGGTATGATGCATCCTCCATGCATGAAAAGCATAGCACATCATTGAAAATTCCTCATGCGGTAAAAAAAAAGCAAAAACTGAAAAGGGAGGATGGGTGCAAGATGTGTTTATCGCACAAAAATTTTCACTGCCTGCGTCGTTCAGCGCAGATGGACACGTTGCCAACAATGCTTGGTGGGATGAACAGCAAGGAGAGAGATGTCCACACTCCGCTGTGATGCACTGTCTGCGCAGACAGTGGGCGTGAAGGACAGCTTCCGCCTGATGCACGTGCATCACGGGCGAGTCTGGCGAAAAGCCAGAGGTGGCAATGCCGAAGGTCGACTAGCATGAAACAACGTGCTGGTATTAACGAGGCGAATTTGGGCCGATGCACACACTTTGCTCGTCGCTTCCACAAAAGAGCACACTAACGAGAAGAGTCAATAGGGTCGAGAGGTGGACACACTGATTGCTCTTTCGGCCCTGCGTTACATGCCTCGCTAAAGCCGAAGGTGAAGACAAGCTTTTTTTGTCGCCTTGCTTCTCTTGCGCTTTTCACTTTGTCCATGGACACATCGCGTTTGGCTCATACTCAGTCGCAGTGCCGCATCATCCAGCTAGCAAGCTGATGCTGGCATGCCTCGAGCTTCGTAGGCTTGCCGGAATATGCTTGGCGGCAACTGTCCAGCACGAAACCAGGAAGACCGAGTTGGATGGGCGAGGAGCAAGGAGTCAAAAGGCAAGAGAAGAAGCGAGGTTACTCTCACCCTCCAATTCTTCTGCACCTCCCTTGGCTATAAGATTTTTTGCTCATCAGCACTCGCACAGTTGACCGAGCGGGGTGGGGGACATGCGACAACCCCTTTGACTCAGTCCCTCCCACCGTGCTCGATCGGCCGTCGCTGTTTCCTCGTCCGAATCTCGGCAGGACTCTTTTCAGCCGACGCCGCGTCCCGCTTCAGAAAAGTCTTATCAGCCCCTGATCTATCTGCGTCGCGACAGCTGTTCTTTGATCTCTCGCTTGGAAGATCAAGAAAATTCAGGCTGCGCAGTTGAACGGGGTCCACCTTTCGTCCCTGTTTTCTTTTTTTGGTTTTTTTCTTCCCTTCTCGGACTCTACCATTTTGCCGTGTTGGCATTCTTCGAGGCGCAATTGCGGACCGAGATCGCTCCCGTTGTGACTCACAATTGCTCTCTGTCGATACGCTTGCCCGTCAGTCCTTCGTGGATGGGCAATGGCTGAGAATGTTCTCGGACCTGTCTATCTGTCGGCCAGACGTGACCTTGCAAGCTTTTTACGAATGATGTTTCGATCTCCCCCGCACGTACAGGAAATGCAAGAACACTAGGCTTCGGCAATCTTCGTGGAAAGGTTGCTGGTCTACTTGCTGAGTCCGTTCGCTTCTGTTCACGTCCTTGCGTCGAAGTCAGCGCCAGCATCCGTTGGCAATGTGTTACCCGTACTCTTGTTTCGCCATGCCATAGTTGACAGGCGGAGCTCTATGCGAAAGACGCAATCAAGATTGCCGCGTGCCACGGCTTGATATGTTGATGGTGGCAATTTCGATCTCCTTTGATCGGATATCTCAGCCTCGCAACCTGCTCTCCCTTGCAAGTGACGTTTGAGTTCGCGGCAGTTCGCTTTGGTATGCCGGCGGAGATGCCTCCTCCCCTTCGCGCTGTAATAGTCATCTAGAATCGCTTTTCTTTGACACGTGCGTCATTATTCTCCGATAGCAACACAGAGGCAAATCGCTGATCGTTGCTTGCTACCCTCTAACTTGTTGTCAACTCGAAAACAGTCGCCTGATCATGGCGAGACGTACGCATCGACCGCCTCGTTCCTGCTTAGGTTGCTCGTCGATGACCGACACGTCTGCCTTGTCGCCGTCGCCAAACCCATCCCGGAGCCGGCAGCACCACTACCCGATTTGTCCCACACTCGTAACATTGATGCTCCCGTCCAATCCCACGATGCTACCTCATCCGGCGCTGCATCACCTGCGGCAGGTAGTCCGATCAACGGGCTGGAATCGTTGCATCTCGCAACTGACAGAGTCGCACAGCAGGATCAAGATGGCAACTCGTCCTTAGGCGAAGCCTCGAGCAGCCTTTCTTCGTCTCCACAGGCTGCGTCGTCTCTCTTCTCCACCACCGCCACAGATGCAGTAGGTCAGGGGAGACATGGGCTCGTTGCACCGGCTGCACCGCATATGAGGATGATCAGTCCACGCGACGAAAAGGGTAGGATCAACAATACCCCAGCCACCTCGGTGTTCTCCGACATATTCGCGGAGCGAGGCTTGCCCGTCCGCAAATTCACGCTCGACGACCTACCTGGGCCCACTGATACAGCGCATGCACCTGTCAAGAAGGTGCTAGCTCTGCCACCGGCTCGTACAGCCGAAACTGAGACCATCCTCGGCGTGGTCTCGGCGCAGCTAAGCGTGGTCAACGCTCCGAGCGAAGACCATCTCTTTACTAGCATCAACAGCAGCAGAGCTAAAGTGCAAGATGCGACGAGCATGATCGATGTGCACCTGTTGACGCTTGCTACCGCGCCGGAGGAGCGCGGTCAGGGGCTGGGAGCGAAGCTGCTGTCCGCCTTGCATGCCGAGTGTATGGTTAAAGCCAGACTGATGGCGATGAAGGCTCGTTCCAGAAAGCCGTCGTCCAGACCTCTACCTACGGTCACCCCGCTCAGTCCGAAGTTTATCAACGACGATTGCACGCCAACGCTCTTGGCTACGCTGTGCTCTGCCAGTAAGGGGGACACGCTGCGCGCGCTGACTGGACCGACGCTGGCAAGTCTGCGCGATGCCGATCCGGCGATCGGTCACTACCTCACGCGTACACACCTGGAAGTACATCCGTCCAACGTACACGCTCTGTCGCTCTATCGCGCGCATGGGTTTGCCGCACCCGCCGATGACGCTAAGGCGATCAAGCGCGGCTTTTACAGGGGCGATCTCAGGATCGCTGCAAGCGAAAGGACCAAAAGGGGAGGCACCGATGCCTGGGTCTTGCAGCGCTTCGATGGTCCGATTCAGTCGTGAAATCAAGCATCATTTACCAACCAGGAATGCACATACCGGATTTGCTTCACACGTTTGTACAGTCACGAATCACGAATAGTTCGTATCGGGTTTCGTCGCTTGCGCGATAATTCTACCAAGTTATCTTTCGTCGCTTGCTTCTGCGTCGTGACAGTCCGGGTGAGCATTAGCAAGCTTGTGATCGCGTGAACCGGCGTGAATGGTATACCGTCCGCTCGCACTCGATCTCTCAGCGCGGTTCAGAAATCAGTCATGAAAAGCGGGCGCAAATCGGGCTGCAAGAGCTATGTTTCGAGATTCACGATTCGTGACTCAAGGCGACTTAAGTCGTTGAAAGTGTGCGATGATAGTTTGAATTTTGGGCTGTACAACCACGCAAGGTCGAGCTGGACCGAGTGTTGCGCGCGGGACAAGCAATGATGTACAAAAGACACTCTTCTCTCATGAAACCGAGAGAGCGAGCAGAAGAGCGGATGACGTGAAAAAATGGCGCAACATCCAACAGATTTCCATTAGATGTTGAGCTTGGTTCGACGCCAGTGACGACGCTTAGCGTTGTACTGGATCTTGTTGTCGGCCTTCATGCGGAACCAGTTAGGAATGGGTCTGTTCGAATGAGGTAGCAGAGCAAAGCGTCAGTATTGGTGCAAAAGCATACTGGCCACATAGAGACAGTAGCATGGCGATGCGTAGATCAGCGATAGAATAGCAGTAGCAAGTGTCGCAAGCCGGATTGTGAAACCGATTATACACCCGTGTGTCGATCAGAGGGCTGTTCGAGGTGCGCAAATGGCGCCGCTGAATGACACGGCACATTGTGGCGTAGTCGCTCCTGAGCCAAGTACCAAAGGTTGACAGTCAGACGCGCACCAGACCAAGGAAACTGCGCGCATGCCGATCCAGAGTAGGGAGGCTTGTCGGTCGAAGGGCGCGCGCGCGACGTCTCGCCCTCCGAACAACGGCTGACGACATTTCAAGACAGCTGATAAACGCCCATGACAGCATTGGAACTGGTCAAGCCGCATCGCATGCCCATCTACAAGGAATTCGGCAAGCGGCCGACTTGATCTGACAAGATCTGCTGCACGCAATCACCAAGATGCCTCAGATCGAAACAACGTCCCTACCCGCCCGTGACCACCGTATAGCTGACATGCTGCTTGTGCGGCCCTGTTCCGATTTGCATTGACTCGAAGACGCGCGAATTGTTCGCGCGCCATGCCATTCAGCTGGACACTGACGTGGTGCACCGTGCATCAAAAGCCCTACTACCAGCGACTGATCCTGTGTCCATCATGTTGTACAGGCCTTGAGCACCCACTGCGCCTCTGCAAGGCTATTGATGTCGCGTCCCAGCAAGTGCAACATCAGCATGCACAAAACTGGAGAGATCCTGGCATTGACTAGTCGTTCATCCAGCCTATCGGAGTGTCGACCTGCAGCGTGCGAGAAGGAAGCGGCGCATTCTAGTCGATGATCGTGATGTGGACATTTTAGAGCGGTGTTGTTCGCTGATGTGTTGGGCTGAAATACGTTGTTTTGCCTTTTTTGCCTGGAAGCACTACCTGCAAATGCTGGTGTAGGGCTATGATGCTGAGTAGGCGGAGCTAAGTGTGTTGTTGCTTTTGACGAATGCTTCTGTCGTCCTGATGCTAGCCAATTGTGGCGCAAGTCATAGATGCAATCAAAATCCTTGAACACCTAACTCGTGTTTGGCGCATGTTCTGGCTACCTAGCAATGGTGCTAATACGAACGCATCGTGTCCCACTCTGGTCGCTTCGTTTGGCTGCAACCCGATGTTGATATCGCTGCTACATGCACTACTTTACTGCCACCTGCTACTGCTATTGATCCGATCTCGCCTTTCCAAGACTGATGTACGTACCGGTTCTGCTTCTGCGCCTTGGCGAGCTTGACCTTAGTGCGGAAAGTCTTCTGGGATGGCATCTTGATGTATTGCCTTTTTGGTATAGGTTGGATGAAGATGGTGGTTCTCGAACAGTGGCGATGGGCTGTCTTGGTGCTGTGTCCGTGGCTGAGGCTGAGCTGGGTTGACTGATGCGGAATTCCATTTTTGCGGTAGCCCATCTACAGTCATTCTTACCTTGCTCTACTAGCGCTCTTGCGTTGAAAATTCTCGAGCGCCAACGACCTCACATCCCGCTCCTTTGGATTTGGAGCATTGGCACTCGAGGCGCTGCGCTTCAGGTACAGCTGCTCACGGCGAACAGCCAAAGACGAATTTGACCCTCAACTGAGAGCTTCAGCCTGAACAACACAATTTCGTTTCCCAAATCCAGTCAGCAGCAAAGACGGCCGACCCCCAAAACGGTCACGTGTAATGCTATACTTTTAATTTTCCAAAGCTATGTGAGGTCGCTCCTGCTGAATTCTTAGGTTGACGTCGTAAAAACGGAGTTCCAACTCCAAATTCGGGACCCGGAACTCGGAAAACCCGCCTACCGATTTTCCCCAACTCGGGTTCTAGCTTCGCCCGGTTATATTGCTTTGCCGGCGAGCCGTGACACATCACACGTTTGACAAGCAGACTCGCATACGTCGCCGCCCTTTTCGACTTGCAGCAAAAAGTGTGCGTGTGGGTATCTGCTTGCTCGCTCTTGTCATGGTCGCCATAAGCAAAGTACTATTCCTCGAATATCACACACTTGTCTCACCCCTTGAAGCGAGCACAGGATGACTGCATTTCATCTCACTATGTCGTCACGAACGAAAAGGGCACATATCTCAAAAGTGAAAAGCTAATCAAAGACGGGAGCCGCTCACCAGGGAGCTCAAGCTCTTGGGGTCTAGACTGGTGGTCGGGTACGGCAGCATAGGGCCTTGAACTTGCCAAGCTCCACCATCAACCACCATCTGGGTGCCAGTGATGAAGGTGGCCGCATCGCTGAAGAGGTATACGCCTGCAGAAGCGATATCGCTCTTCTTGCCCATCCTCTGCATGGGCACTCCCTCGGCCACTGCTTCACCTACACCCTTGGGAGCCAGCCTGTCCATACCTTCGGTATCGGCGATGGGACCCGGAGCGATGACGTTGCTCCTGACGCCCAATGGACCCATCTCTACCGCCAGGACGCGGCTTAGTGCGTCCACACCAGCCTTTGCGGCGCTCGCATGCGACTGGTACGGCAATCCATAGTAGTGGAGCGTTGCACTGATGAAGATGTAGCTACCCTTGTTCTTGGTCACTTCTTCCAACGTAGCTTTGACCGTGTTGTACGATCCGATCAGATCGATGTCGATGACGGTCTTGAAACCCTTCTCGGTGTTCTGCTCGATACCGGCGAGCCAATTGGCAGCTGAGCCGGCAATAACAAAATCGATCCTGCCGAACTTCTCAATCGTCTTACGTGCTGCTTCGCGCAGCTGTTCCGGCTCGCGGACGTCTGCAGGGCAAGGGAGACACTCCTGACCCGTCGCCGAAGAGAGTTCTTTGGACGCTCGCGCGAGACGGTCAGCTTTGCGTCCCAAAATGGCTGCATTGGCGCCGAACGACATGATGGTCTTGGTCATCTCGTAGCAGATTCCAGAACCGCCTCCAGTGCAGAAGAGCACTTTACCCTTGAACAGGTCTGGGCGGAACACTTTGAATGGATCCGCAGCCGGCAGGATCACAGCTGGTCGTGAGGTGTCTCCTTCGTCGCTCATGTTGACGTGTTGTGCTTTGCGGTGAAAAATGTAGGGGCCGAGTTGGAGTTTGTCTTGTAGGTATGCTTGTCGCAAACGAGTAGATGTGCACCAAGGGAAAGGATGCTACTTGGCGGAAAAGCGATGGCTTAAAAAGGTAGAAAGAGGCACCGAGTGTAGGTACGCATTAGGAATGTGATGTGAATCACAGAATCGTGAATGCTGAGAGCTCAAATATAACTAAGTTACGTGAAACTTGGCTCCTCGGCAATCGGCAAGTGCTTACTTCGTCAGCCGGGCGTTTCCACTGGCTCAGCGCACTGAATTCCGCAATCCGTAGTATTTAACAGGCTAGCTTTAAAATATATAGTTATTGTCCTTCGCACATCTCGTGACTCACGACTTGTGATCTCGCTTGACATGGTGCATGCAGCATCGAGCTGTCACGTCGAACGCTAAAAAGTTAAGTTGGCGAATCACGAATGTACCTGTCAAGCATGGACCCACCGCTGATTCGATTCGGTGATATGATTACAAGACAACCGAAGTTACCACCAAATCTGACCGTGATGCTTCTTGCCGTGTGTGACTCTAATCTACTGTTCAGCTGACCTCTTTTCACCAAACGAGACCAAATTCGTGGTCCACAAACATGCATCTATGACCCCAGAGACGCAAGAGACAGTCACGAGTCTTGTCATCAGTATCAGACAACGTGTTCTTACAGATGTGCGTGGATCGCCTCCAATGCACAGGCCACGAATTCTTGATTACGCCTTTCTCTGTTTGCGAATATGCTCATCGATCCTCACCAACAGATCTGCCTTCCTGCCCTTCTTGTCCAGCCTGTAAAAATCGCACGCCGACTTCAACTCGTCTACAGTATACGCGCTCAACTTGCCACTCTGCCATAGCTCCATGATCTCGGAATCATCTTCGAACGTCGTCTTGCGTACACTTGTGCTCGTCTTGGCATGCTTGCTCGCTGCAGCAGAGACGACATTCAACCTCGGATCTTGATTGATCGCCGTGTGCCAGTCCTGGATGAGATGAGCGGTGCGTTTTTTGATGGTAGCGTACTGTGGAACAGTGAGGTCTGTGGGTGTGTCGGGTACCGGTTCTTGGAACGCGGTGGCCATGAGGACTGCATAGTGGTGGTTGAGTGATGGATTGGGGTAGTGGTCCGGGTTGAACGGCTGCCTTTTTTGATACCGCTCGATGAACGCGACCGCTTTATCAACTTGTTCGTCCTTGGCGTCTTCTGTATGCAACAGGTTGGCAGGTACATCGCGTACGTCGTCGGCATACGGTAAAGTGATAAGATGCATACCGGGAGCAACGAGCTGCTGTCCATCGGCGCTGACCTCTTCCTCCTGAGGTACAATCGCCACAAATACCGGAACCACATTCTGCCTCGGCATGAAAAGTCCCAGCCCCACCTTGTCCTTGCTAATCATCGAATTCAGTAGCGCGGTAAACGTCTTGCGACTACCTTTCCACTCGCTATCCGACGGATAGATAAAGTAGGAGTGCTTGACATTCCACTCGAATCGAAGTAGATCGTCTCTGTTTCGAAAGCCGATCAATTTGAGAGACGGCAGCATGCCAAACGTTTTGATACTTCTCAGCTCTCCCGGAGTGAATGTCACCTGTCCACGAAGGCTTGAGGATGGGCCGAATTGGAAGGCCGGGATGACCTGGTCCTTGGATAACGGCTTGCCCGAGTTGACATCGACGTAGTGCTGGTGCGTAACAACTTCCTTGAGCTCGCCGCAGTCGTCGTCGACGATTACCTTGACAGGATTACCCTTTGTGGTTTTCGATACGAGACTGTAGCCTTTGATGCCGATTTGCCACTTGCGTCCACGCGTGCGTGCCTGTGGAAGCCTTTCCTCGCCTTGGTCTGACTCATTCGATTCTGGTGTTGGGTCGAGAGCAGCGAGTTCGAACCGGATATTGAACACAACACGTTTGGGTGTCTCGCGCGTAGCAACGTCATCCTCGAGCTCCTGAAAGCGTACGCTAGAATCCCACAAAGTGCGCTTCGTCTCCTGACCCTTCAGCTGCTCCGCCGCTGTGCTACTAAAGCCTCTTGGCAGTCGTCGAGCAGTGCTGTCGTCGTCGTCGTCTTGATCGCGATCGTCATCGTAATGAGCAAAGACGTCGGCGTAGAACTTGTTGATCTCGAAATCGCGTGTCAACTGGCTCCCCGATGGCTCCTGTGACGCTGCTGTGGGCTTGTTGGAATTGATGAAGAATGGCTCGATGCGGACGCCGATCTTACGGAATTCGTTCATCTTGTCGAGACACGCCCTCCTTGCTTTGGTGGCCTTGGGGTCGATACTCATGGGATGCGGATCGTCATTATCCGTGATCCAGAATACCCTCTTGCTTCCTGCATTAGCGGCGGCCACCACAGCCACGCCAGCGTTGGCAAGCGCCCAGTCAATGCGCATCTGCTTTTCCGCCGGCGGTAGCACAGTGTACAGATGCTTGGGATCGAGCTCTGCCTCGTGCAACAGTGCTTTGAGGTTGTAGGTATCGGGGACATTGACTTGGCGTACAGATTGAAGCTCGTAGCTTCCCTTGTAGTATTCGCCGGGCTTGACCGAGTGGAAGAGCGTGTCGGCGCAGTTGAAGATGAGCACGCCGACATGGTCGTGTGGGGAAGAGATGAGTTTCTTCTGCATCAGTGAGGCGGCCGCCTTGAGCGCAGAGTAGAGGGGCGAAGTATTGGTAGCGGGATCAATGCGATGCATAGATGGACCGGCGTCGATACAGAAGAGCACCATGTCCTTTTGGAAGGTGGCGTCGAGATCGAGTGGTTCGAGCTCGTCGTCGTCATCGTCGTCAGTGTCCGAGTTGAACGCGCGCGCCGCTTCGCGCTTGTTGACAAAGTAAGCCTTGGGCATGGTAGGCCACTACAATACCGCACAAGTTGGAGTATGTGGCAGATGTGTTGGAGAAAGAGTGGCGAGGTGGTAGTATGCGTTCCTCAAAGAGTTGATCTTCTATGCTCTGCTTTAACTTCCAGTTCAGGGTTTGCCCACGTTTTTCGCGTTGAGTGGAGGCTGATTGAAGACGAAACGCGCTTTGAGTGCCCAACACCGAGGAGGAAGGCACGAGGTGTTGGTCTAATCACGAATCACGAATCACGATTCACGAATCGCAGGAGAAATAGAAGCCCTCGCATGTGCCGCGTGCCGGGTGCCCCACAATCGTGGTGAATGTTACACTTTCGCCAACTTCACACGTCAGCTGGCTATCCACGATCCACGTAATCTCGAATCGGAATCACGTGTGTTTTGTCTGCCCCACGTTGATTCTTCCTCACACAAGCAGCTACAGGACCGGACCGGCGTACGCTTCAGTCACACACGGCTTGTTTCTCTACATGCACCGCATGGCGGAGGCTTTGATGCTGTTTTGGTCCTTTCGGCGCGGTCAAGTGGTGGTCATGAATACCTTGTGATGCTCGACCAGGTTGAGGCTGCAAGGTTTGCCCGTTTGTTCTCTGTTAGAGGTTGATCGGGGAATCGGAAGTATCGGTGATCACGAACGTGACAGCTTGTGTGACCTTGATCGGCTGTAAGCTCCCCGCATTCTGGGATTTGGGCCGCAGCGCTTGGCCACTTTTGCCGGTCGGTCTCTTCCTTTTTCGACTTCCTCTCCTCGGACTACGATCACCACAACTGGCTAGACGAATATGTCGGTCGCATCGAAAGCCACCAACGCGAGCACCGGCTTCCAGTTGCTCCGCAATCCCGACAACCCGTCACCGGATGAAGTGAGCGCTGCACTCAAACTTGTACGCTCTGGCGGTATCACGCATCCACAGACTGCCACCCCAGACCGTAGCCTCAGTATCGCGTCTGTCTGCTCACCATCGCGCTCGATCAAGCTCGGCATCTACGACCCTGCTTCTTTGTCGTCGACCGCACGTCGACCAGTGATCCTCAACTGGCACGGTAGTGGATTTGTCGTCGACCGCTTTGGTGCCGACGCGGATGTGAACCGATGGCTTGTCGATGAACTGCGCAACGTGAGCGTGGTCGATGCAGACTATGCGAAAGCGCCTGAGCATCGGTTTCCTGAGGGATTGCACGATGCTGTTTCAGCGCTGAAATGGGTCGTGGCTCAACCGTGGTTCGATGGCAATCTCGTCGTCAAAGGTCACTCTGCTGGTGCGAATTTCGCTGTGTGCCTCGCCTCGCGTACCATCGCGCTCTCCCTCGGTGTCACCCCAGAGGAGTACTCTCACATCAAGGCGTGTGTAGCACTCTATCCTCCCACTGATTCGTCCATCCCGCTGCACCAGAAGCCCACCAACGAACACGGCGAGCTTCCAGGTGTCCCCATGTCACCGCTCTCGGCGCAAATCATGCACTTTTTCTTCGGCGCCTACCTCGGCTGGGACGCACAGACCCAGCTGCAGATGGGCCAGGATCCGCGTGTCAGCCCTGCAAAAGCGAGCATCGAGAGTTTCCAAGTTCCGTGCTACATTATCGCGTGTGAACACGATCCGCTGGGCCCAGAGGCCAAGGCATTCGCCCAGAGGTTGATGCAGAGCGATCAGAGGCACAAGTTATATTGCGCACAGGGGGTGGGACATAGTTACGAGACCAGAATTCCAGATGTCAGACATGACAACGTACTCCAGAGCGCTGGTGGCAAGACCAAGGTGGAAAGCTTCCAGTTGATGCTCGACTTTATCAGGGACAATGTAGACACTGTGGAAAAACAGCTCGTCAATCCAGTGTAGCAGATAGGATAGATCAGATCAATCACCAATGCTGTATACCGGCGAGCGCATCATGCAAGTGCTTGGTGTTTACTCAATCCGAAACGGACAAGACTGATTGTTTGTCCTTACTATGACATAACTCACGCTCGCGAATCAAAGGCTAAAGGCTAAAGGAAATACTTGCATATGGGCGTCTGAGCGTCGGATTGTCGGAACGTCGTGTCTACTTGGGCTTAGCAACTACCGGCGGCCAATCCGGACTACCAATCAGCCTCCAAACTCCATACTCGATATCGCCTTTTACCGCCAACGCCGCCAAATCCTTGGCTTTGCCGCTTCCCGGTGCGACGCCGCCGCCCGGTCCACCATGCGGTACGATGCCCACTCCACCCACATCCCACGCAGCAGCATTCTCCTCTCTGGGCCAAGTGTCTTTTTTCAACACTCGCGCGTATGCCTTGATCGCCGCTCTCAGATAGCAGTTCGTCGCCGCTGGAGTGAGGTATCGGTTGCGCAGCGATTCCACCGCGTTCTCGGCGATTCGTTGCGGTGGATTGAGCTTCAACGCTCCTCCGCCGTTGGTGTAGTTGAAAGCAAGATCTTGTGTGCTGGGGATGTGTGCGGTAGCCTGCAGTTGCTTGACGGTTTCCTCGAGGCCAGAGAAAAGAGGGCCGCGCAGCTCGACCATGTTCTGCTGCCGACTGTTGGCGTTGGAGTTGAGGGCAGCATGAAAATGTTGGGTCCATTCCATAGGATGCGCAACAGTGACGCTCCTGCAAGACCATAGGAACTTGCCTCGGCCCGAATAGCTGTTACCTTCGGTCTGCACGAGAAACTTGTGCCTACAGTGATGATGCATCGGGATGATCGGATGGAAGTCGTCGCCAACATCGTGGAAACTCGTCTGCAGCACATCTGCCCATTTTTCGGCTCCTGGGACCTTGCGAGGATCTGTGCGTGAGATCAGGTCGACTCGTGGTGCATAGCCGTTGGCCAAGCCGCGCCAGAGCACTCGATCGGCTTTGTGCGACCACGGTACGAGGTGATCCTGCAGCGAGGCGAGGTGGAGGAACTCGGCGAACGAGGCGATCCCGGTTTCGGGCCAGCCTGCAAATCCGAAATCGGGAAGAAGCCAAGTACCCTTAGATTTGGGCTCCGAGGTGCGCTTGCTGAGGACCCAAACGGCGTCACTGGTGGGAGAGGCGTCTTTGTCCGCCTCGGAGAGGACGAGTTCTACGCCCGTGTTACTGGGATCGTCGGCTGAGGTGAAGCTGGATGGATCTGTCGTCACAGCTGTGTGGACAAGGTGTAGGAGAGCAGAGATGCGTGATTCTCCGCCTTCACGAACTTGACGTAGGAACAGCTGACCATCTCGGATCACGATGCGAGCCATGCCCCAATTGCCAGCACACGTGCGAGCTGCTTGGTCCAGATCGGTGTATGAGATGCCGCCTTTCGCCTGCCATGCAGCTACGTTGTCTTGAATCTGAGGAAAGAGGAGCGGAAATTCAGCTTTGCATGTTGCCTCGTTCATAGTGCGGTCTCGGCGTCTTTCGGAAGACAAGCTTTTGCTTGCAGAGCCGGATGATGAAGTGAAACCGGATTGATGCCAGCTCATGAGCGAGAGGAACAGGCAGATGAGCACGAACGCGGTTGATCCAGCGACGCCAGCGCGGGCAAAGTGGTGGACAAGCCCGGTATCTCGTTGTGAGCATCTGCCGGCGGAAGAGGCTGGACGTGTGGTTGATGAAGCCGAGTCGGCTTCGTCGGTAGCCTCGCCAGGCACCGAGGTGTAGCGCGAAGTCGAAGTCATGACAAGGTATAAGCTTTGTACTAATGAAGTGACAAGGACGAGTGGTTGCTCGACGTTGCTGCTGGTCCTTGCAGTTGGCCGTTTGGCCGTTTGGCCGCTCGTTGAATTGGTTCGGCAGCCAAGTCGTACAGAGACGACGGCTGAGATCACGGATGTTGAACGCGTTGCTCGGATGAGCGATCATACACCAACGTTCTGTCGTCGTCGAACAAGCAAGCTGTTCAGGATTCACGATTGCACACAGCAAACAGAAGCGTCAATCGTGAATCGTGCACGGTGAAACTCTGTTCTAGCGTCGGCGGTCGTGAAATGAAGGCTCAAATCGTGAATGCAACCACACAGGTGCTGCCGGTGTCGTGCCGTGCGTTCACGCTTACCATTCATGATTCTGGCGTCTGTGTTTGCTGCTCTAGGTTTATCTCCACACTTCCGTCTATCCAGTCAAGAGTAAATTAAAATTTGTGATTCGTGTTTGTACAACTTACTCGTGACTGAACTGCGTGCTGTACTGTAATCACGAATTCACGATTGTGAATGTACAGTTAAGCACGCAACTCACGACTCTGGTACAGGAGGTTTCTGTGACTCTGTGACTTTGCAAGCCACTTTCTTGTCGTGCAGAGTTGGGTCACGTAACAAGCACGAAGCAAACTTTAGAGTGAAACACAATCACGAATCATCACAGAAATACAGTATGTCCGTTTGACGATCTTACATCTTCACCATCCATCCACGAGCGTGAGTCGTCATAGTTGTTCTTCCTGGCCTAAGATAGGACTTTCTCTCAAGCTCTCCAGGCGTTACGCGATATCGACAAGACACCCATCGAAGTTCAGTGCCCTACTTGAACGATGAGATGACCAAGTCTTAAAGCAGCAAGTAGTACTGAAAGGCGCGAACGGCTTTGCTCACTTCAGCAACACACTTGGATCAAAGACGACCGACACATGGATGTGGGACGTGGGCATCGCTTGCACGCGGTCAAAAGGGCATACTGTTTTGATGTGTAGAAAAGAGAGAGTTCGAATACAACGTAGGGATCACCGTTTAGCAGGAGCGCTGGTGCTCCTCGCATTTTTCGCAGCCCTTCTCACCGAGGCTCTTCCTCTAGCATCCGCGGGCTGGTTCAAAAAGTTCTTCTCTCGAACCAACTTGCTCGCCGTTCTGCTCAATTTGCGCATCTCTCCGTCCTTGAGCTTGACACTGAAAGCGCAGTTGAGCACATTTTCCACCGTCAGGTTGTGCGGAGGAGGGTGAAGCAGCAGCTGCAGCATCTCACCGGCCGTCGGACAAGCCTGTTGGTCCACGAGCTGTTCGCGCAAGATACGAACAATGGCCAGTGCAACGCGCAGCATCCATGTGGGACCTTCGTAGAAGAACACGTCCCAGACACGAAGCAGCGTCGTCCAAGGCAAAACGCGCGTAAATAGCGCAAGGAACCAGTTGGGCGTAAACATGATCGACTGCAATCCTGCCTCTTCGAAGCGCGCTTGCAGTTCAGGATCCATCGTTTTGAGCAAGTTGTCAAACACGACGCTATCCACATGCAACTGCTTCATACCTGCAGAGTAGTACTCTTCCATCTGTGGGTTTCGCAGCACTGCACAGAGAAGCCAAAAGGCATCCTCGGCTGGCATCTGGATTAGCGCAAATCCGGCCAGCAAGCCCATACCCTGCGTGTAGCCCAACATGGGATTGAAGTGGACATACGACTTGAGGATGCCCTCAAGGTCAGCTCGACCCGTCGCGTTATCGCCCATGAACAGTCGGTGGTCGGGCAAGGTGCGATGGAGGTCCTTTTCGATCGTCTCGTACGCCTCCTCCTTGCCACGTTTGCCCTTGGTTCCCTGTGACGTCTTGCAAAGCTGTTCAAATAGACCAGGTCGACGACGCACCGAGGCGTTGGCCAGGAAGAGCCATACCTCGCGTCGCACTGAACCAGGCACACCAGTGCGCACCAGCTTCTTGACCTTTCGGCTCTTCTGCGCAGCTGCGACGTCATTTTCTGCCAGCACTGCCAACCACTTTTCGCGCAGTTCAGGATCATCGCTCGGTGGCAGCGACGGCACAACCCCGGGCTCGATAATGAAGCCCATCGCATCGAATCGGTTGCCCATACCACCAGGGCTGGTGACCAATCCAGGCGAAGCGGGGAAGCCAAACATGCCGTTGCTATGTGGACCAGCACTGCCGGGTGTAACTGGAGCCGAGGATGGTCCAGGAGGCATGGGCATGCCGAGCGGACTGCGGAGTTGAGGGCTGCGAGGTCCCGTAGAGTAAGCGCCGGTGCTCGCCGAACTTCCACGTCGGCTCGCATCCGTGACAGGTGAAGGTGCGCTGAGCTGGCTCATGGGACTAGCACTCCTTGGCGCTGCCATGGGAGCGAGTCCGTGGACACCGCTGCCGCCATGGAGGCCGGGAGTAGGGTTCGATGGGTTTTTACGCAGCAGGCCGGATCCTTGACCGGAGTTGACCTTCTCGCGCGCTGACAATCGGTCTGACGATGCACGCACGGGTCCCAGTCCCGGAGACGTTGCTGGACCGTTGCGCGAGCGCGAAGAGCTCGCCGAGGCGCGGAAGCTGGGGCGTGACGTGTTGGCCGAGCCGGGCCCGTTGAGCTGCGCGGGTGGTGGCATTGATGGTGGTGCGTTCGTGTGCGCTTCATCATTGAGCGAAAGATTGTCGAGCTTGTTGAGCGAGCCCAGCGACATGGAGCGGCGATGTTGACGCGCCTCTGCAAAGCCGGGTCGATGCATGAAGCCAGAATCTTGGGTGTTGGTGGCGCTACCTGACGTAGATGGCGATGAGCCAGAACCATAGCCAGAGCAAGATGTGGTTGACGAGACTGATGTGCTGGAAACTCCGGTGTAGATGGGAGGCAGCGTACTCGGCTGCATGCGAGCAGGTGGAGTAGGGTTGGTCTGAGAAGGACGTCGACGAGGATCAAAAGCGCCGGGTCCACGATTCGCCGAGTTGGCAGCCATAGCGGCACCTGCGGCATCGAGAGGCGAGACAGCTGCAGCGTCGGTTGCGACAGAAGGCGTTTCGACTTGACGGCGCAGACTCGACGCCATGTTGAGCGGACCACGTACGCCAGCGGAGGGTGCCGCCCTCGGATCGGGTGCAGCGCTAGGACGTCGACCTGATGGTGAGCGCAAAGCGAGTAGGATAGCGGCGTCGTTAGCAGCAGGCACGTTGAGTTGGCCAGGTCGGCGCGGAGCAGCACCAGCAATCATGGCAGCCGCTTGGTGTTGCGTTGGCTGCCCTTGTTGCTGCGCTGCTCGCAAAGCCTCGTTCTTGGAAGCAGGCTGTGGTTGAAGGTGCTGGCCTCGCTGCTGCGGCGACGGCGGCAGCTGCAGCTGCAAGCGGTCTTCGGTGGCACTCGAGGAGCGCTGGCTGTGCACGTTGAGCGACTCGGACGACCTGGAAGCGGCAAGCTTTGCGAGCGAAGTCTTGCTCCCGTACTGACGGAAATCAAAATTGGGAAAAGCAACCGAGTCGCGTCCGTATACGTCGTAGATGGAAAAGGCGTAGTCCCTGCGACGATTGCCAACGCCGTTCTCGTCGTCCGAGTCGTCGTTGGTCGAGGTGGTGCTGTTGGACGAGGTACACGAGGTGCGCGACGCCAAGTCGGCGGCTGTGCTGTTGGCTGTGATGGTTGTGTCAGCCGAGGTGTTGGCAGAACAAGCGTCGGATTGAGCAGTGGAAGTGGTTGTGATGGAGGGTAGCGCCGATTTGGACTCGGTGTGCACCGGAGACTCGGTAGAAGAGATGGGTGAAGGCGGGAGGTGGTGGATGGTGGGCAGTGTGTGCGCTGCTTGTGCGTGCTTGTGCGTGTTGTATTGCTGGCTGAAAGCAGATGAAGAGCGAGTGGGCGCGGACGGACGAATGAGCGAGTCGTTGCGCGTGGGAAGCGCAGACGGCTTGCGAACCGGACTCGAGGATGAAGCGGTGCTGCTCTCTCTGCTGTGCCTGGCCCAGGGAAGAAGCGAAGTCGAGTCATCCGAGTCGTCATCATTTTCTTGAACGGGTCTGCGAGGGATGGATTGCTTACGAAGGTGGCCTTCATCTGAGAGCGGCGGTGTTGTGAGGCCGAACCTGCCTTGCTTGAAGGCGGGTGCTGCTGCTGCTGCTGATGATGATGATGATGATGATGAGGAGGAGGAGGAGGATGTGGTGGGCTGGTGGGGCACCGCAGATGAAGCCAAGGATGCGTTGGATGGCGCCGTGGGCAAGGCAAGAGCTTGTTGGCGGCGGTCGACGGGCGAGAGAGCATCCTCCTCGCCGTCCGAGTTGACGGCGGTGAACGGGATACCGGCGGGCACTTGAGAGAGGTGCATCTTTGCAGCCTCGCTCTTGGACATGGGACGCATGCTCGAGTCGCGGATGGCGCCTGCACCGCTGCGCCGCATTAGAACGGGCTTTTTGAGGCGGGCATGAAACTGAACGTGGGCGCCCTTGAAACGGCCAACGACACCTTCGCAGTAGCCGAGGAACCAGGCGTCCGAGTCGGGGAGCAGATCACTCTTGCTCTTGTGGAGCGAAGCGCTGGTGCTGCTGGTGGGACGAGGGTTGGCGTTGAACGAGTCGTCGTCGAGTCTGCGAAGTACGACAATCTTTTCGCCGGCCATGAACATGAGATCTTCTGGTTCGGAAGCAGGATTGTCGATGAGAGCTGTGCAAGAGCCGATGCCGCCCTTTTGAAGCGCAAAGCGGGTCCATGCGTTGAGGGTGTGAGCGTCCATTGTGATGAAACACTATCGGTAAAGAGGGAAAGGAGGATGGCGAGTGTGGGGCCGAGGCGCGAGAGGCGCTTGGCAGTCAAGTTGGGCAACTCAGGGAAATGAAGCGATGCGTCAGGATCGAAGAAAAGGCGGAACAAGGCCAGTGGGAGATAGCGTGAAGAGAAGACGTCCGTGACGAATCGAGCATACGACACGAGGCGACGAGGCAAGGCTGGTGGTCTGCGATGTGAAGCGGGCCGAGAGTAGAACAAGGTTTCCGAGATGGATGGCTGTTGCAACGAAAGGATTAGAGGCTAAGAGGTGCGAGCGGGGATAAGAGGCCCGGGAGTGGAATGATAAAATACACGGATCCAGCCGTGCGGTGTTGAGTTGTGGTAGAGAAGCAGGTCCAAGCGCGCCAAGATTGCCGATGAAGAGCAGAGGTTCTGACTGGATGCTGAGAGCTCGTGGGAGAGAAAAGAGCAGAGCAAGCCCGGCCGTTGCAGAACGATTGCGATAATGATTGCGACAGAGACGAGAGCAGGAAGGCGAATGCTTTGCTAGGAGTTGGATGTGTGAGCGAGCAGAGACAGCCGGTGCAAGTGTATACCAAGTTGGCTGCAAAGTGGGACAGTCGAGGCGACAGAGAGACAGAGAGACGCTGCGATGCGATGCGATGCGATGCGCTTTGCAGAGCCAAGCGAAAGAGGGTCTGAGCTGCAGCCAAAAGAGGCAGTGATGTGGTGGAACAAAGAGCGTGATGCGTCGAGAAAGTGAGGAGAAGCGGACGAAACGAGGAGAAAGACTGCGCGTAGATGGATGTGCTGAGGAGGACGGATGATGGCGACGGCGATGATGACAATGTTGATGATGGTGAGGACAGTGTCGAACTTGACAAAGAGAAGAGAGAGAGAGAGAGAGAGAGAGAGAGAGAGACAAAGAAAGAGTCCAGCTCAACGTTGTCGTCACGATCCGAACGGGGAGGACAACAGGCAGGGACAGGCAGGACACGGCAGAATGAGACGAGCAACGCAAACGAGCAGTGTGAATCCATCCAACGTGCAAAAGCACGAGACACGCGGTACGCGGAAAGAGGCTCCACTGCCATCACAAATTACAGAATCGCACAGTCTCACAGATCCACGATCCACGACTCACGACTCACGACTCACGACTCACAGAAATCCGGATGGTAAGTCATCACTTGACTTGGAAATAGTTAATCGTGAATGTGATTTTCTTTAATGGTGAAACCCAATCGTGAATCGTGAATCGTGAATCGTGAATCGTGAATCGTGAATCGTGAATCGTGAATCGTGAATCGTGAATTCATGATTGACAGGGGTCAGACACGAGAGGAACTAGGTAAGCTATCAACCAACGTATACCCTCAAAAGCGACGCACAGCAGCAGCACTTTGCCTGTGACACGGAACGGAAGGAGCAAATCGAATTCATGCAGCCAAACTTGTAGAGCGACCAAAGATGCTCGCGCGGAAGGAGCAGAAAAGGAGGAATGCCAAGTCACGAGTGGATAGGAAACAAGCAAGCAAAAGGCAGGAAAGTAACGAGCAAAGCAAGACAGTAACCGAGAGCCGCTTCGGCAGACAGACAGTGTGGTTCAGAGGCCGCAGTCGGCGACACTCGTGATTGAACCGCATGGCCGCCCGCCCACACAGGCACTCACTGATGCCACCGTATCCGTCGGTGTACACATGCAGCATGCACAACGTAGTCAAGTTCGGCTGCTCACGAAAAGCTTGGTTGTAAAGTTTTCGTGCACCCAAGTTGGTCGCCTTGTCCTGACTCAACACGGCAGTGTACCTGCGTTGCTCAGTGCGCGTGCATTGTCCAAGCCAACCATCACAATCACCAGGGCCTCACCAGGGCCTCACCAGGGCCTCACCAGGGCCTCACCGGCATCACCAGGGCTTCGCGGGACTTGATCGCTGTGAGATTGCATCGACAATTACCAGCGGAAAGCAGAGCGCTCGTACGATCAGATCGACAAGGCGTGAGGCGTGAGGCGTTAGGCGTGAGGCGCTTCGGTTGCTTTCAAGTTTGGTTGCTGCTCTTTGTGGCTTTTGGTGCGAGTTCCGGGCTGTGGATGTCAGTCAGTCAGTCAGTCAGCGAGCCAGCGAAGCACACGCGCCGCGCGTTTCAGTGACAGAGTGTTGACGTGTTGTTACAATAATTCTCCCTAAATTGATCGAATTTTCAACCTCAGGCCAGGTGCGCAGAAAAACACTCATCACGCACATGCACATATTCACAATTCGGTGTTGGTTTCACTTGGGCCAACTCACATTCACCCTGTCCTACGACACTCGGCGACAATCACGAATCGCCATCGTGAATCGTGAATCGTGAATCGTGAATCGTGAATCTCTTACACAAATGGTAGAGGTCGAGTGAAGGCTAGGGCTGCGAGGTTGGCCTCGTCGCTGTTCGATGGCCCTTAACGCGTACAGATGTTTGCAAGAGCTGCTGCAATGCAACCCATCCCGCAACCTTGTTGCTCTGGTTCGCACGCTCTGCATTGGTCGTGACGACAGTGACGGCAAGACAAGAGAGGGCAGCCTCAGGTGCTTATGACGAATCCGAGCCACGCCGAATCACGAATGCATGTGCTACGTGCACCTGGAATGCCTTGACTTTCAATCGCCCAGCTCTCGATGTTCACCGCGGATCGCAGTCTTTTGCTGCCAGAGGTGCTCAACGTGTCGAGCCTACCAAGGTCCATCTCGCCTGAGGCTTGACCATGCACGTCTTTCAACCGCCGCCTCGGCCGTATCAACTCGCCTCATCCCGTCACCTCGAGAGGCCAACACGCCTCGATTGACGACAAGCTGCCAGAACCATCAGCGAGCTTCGTGCCTTGAGAGTACAAGAAACGCTTGGCACCGTCGTTGCGCAACGTAGATTGAGCGTCCCTTTACATCAACCAACGTATACACATGCCGTTCAGTATAGTACAGTACAGTGCAGTGCAGTACGACGCGTGGAACGAGCTGAAAGGTCGCTTTCCATGTCCTCCAGAGTTGTGCATTTCCCTAGCTGCTTTACTAGTGTGTTCCCCTCACCTCACCACTCTAAAGCGCAGCATGCGGTGACAAAGTTAATTTGGCTTGTCTCAGCTCCAAAGCGCGGCACGAGTCTCGGCATCTTTTCTCAAGGGGGTGTGAGTAAGGGGCGACCAACTCATGACTAGTCACAGAGTAACTTAGCACAGCCGCACAGCGGCACACCGACGCTCAGAAATGCAGACATGCAGCAGCTATGCAGCAGCGGGTGGTGCACAACGAGTCGTCTTAGTTATTACTTTAAGAAAATTGTACCCAGACGAGCGCCAATCACGAATGCACGGCGATCATGCGTATTAACCTGCGGCGCTGCAGAATCCAACTGTGAAAGGACCAAACGCGAACTCGCCTGCTCCTTTTGTGATTTGGTGATTCGTGATTTGGACTCGGCAGAGAATCGCGAAATGTGTTTTTCTTTGCATCTCTTGGCGCGGGTGACTCTAATGAGTGGGTATTTACCGTAGTTGAATCCGTTACTATTATTTATTATGGTAATTTAGGCGTGTTATTAATGTATTGATCTTCTTATTTGTTTTGGATTTGTTTTTGTTCTTTTGTCCTTTATATATTATAATACCAAACCTGCCAGTGCGAGCGAAACAAAGAAATGCAATCGTGATTCGTGGTTCACGATGAGAGTCACGAATCACGAATGTGTCGCGATACGCGTCTTTCTTTGTTCTTGGGTGTTTCGTGCCGGTTTGCGCCAGAGCCTCTCGGCTGGTCCATTCGTGATTACTGTCGAGCTTGTGTCGAGCGATTGCAAATCCATGATCAGCATTGCTCCAGGTTCTGCCGCCAGACACATGTCTACTTGACTAAGTTACTCATGTCTGCTGGCCGCTCATCTCGGATGCTTTTCGCTCGCATCGACTCCAGCTTTCCTGCCCTTGTGCGTTTGGTTTCACTCACGTGATTCCCGATACGGCAGAACCAGTGCAAAGTCGATCCACGCCGGCTTTCTGTTAGAGAACATTGTTTTGTCGCCGACCCGTGACTGCGGGCGTGAAAGCGTGTTTGCAATCGTGAATCGCTAAGCGAGTAGTGCGTTGCGAACAACCACGATCCACTGAGAATTCTTTGAGCAACAGCCGATCGTGAATCCTCTACCGAGCCAGCTACCATCAAGCCTACTCCACTGACGCTCTGAGCATCGCGTATGCCAAGCCTTGGCTTGCTCCGCGGTCGTGTCTGACATCGTCTTCCTTTCTTCTTTTCATTGCTCGATTGCCTTCCCGCTCCAGCTTTTCTCCTTTGATTGACTCTCCGCGGCAATCATCGTCGAACTCAGCCAGCACTGTGGCTCCCTTAATCAATCCCATTGTCAGCCCGAACACCATAGCTATCCCGCCCGTGCGTTGCATAAAGAGCGTACAATTCTCCTGCCGACAGTGCCTCTTTCTTCCTACGCAGGTAAATGGTCGAATTCGCCAGCCCTCCCGAAGTCAGCGTTTCATCAAGATGCAATGTCGATCATTTCAGGGTCCGAACAAGGTCCGTCCCCCTTCTTTGTGATTCGCCGGGACTCCCTGTGCGGGCCCCATGACGGCCTTTTCGGGGCGAATGTGGTCTGCTGCTGCTGGTCTACACGCAAGGGCGTCCCAGTCGAGCATACTTGTGCCTTATTCGCAGATTGTATTCCATTTTGATAGGGTGACCGAGAAATGCTTCCAACAATCTGAGACGCGCTAAGTTAGTTGACACGTGATGCTCTCTCGACTTCGTAGCGAGCCACGAATGTTTGTGATCTACCTTTTTTTACGATTAGGGCAGGTATCCTCTAGCACAGAAAAACGGGGGCTTCAAAAATGGACCAGAAATATTTGCAGCCGTGACCAACCCATCGCCGATTCACAATGGTTCCCCCGATCAAGATATGGCATCGGGCGCTGATGCTCCACATCTGTGATTATCTGTGAATCAAGTTGATGGTCCGTTCTGGCCTTCTCGATTTGGACCTTGTCAATCCTCGCTCTCCATTTCTCTCTACATCTTGTCCCACAGCGGCCGCACCGAACAACGATGGTAGTCGTAAAGACAGAGCCAAGCACGGTAGCTCTTGCTGCTGATGCCGCCTCTGCCTCCAAATCCATTCACCCAGCCGCTGGCCCTTCGTCATACCGAGCAGCTTCGATGCGGCCCGTCGAGATCGTCTCGACGCCTTCCATCCCACCGCCGTTCGGACCATCCTCCGCCTACGCTCAGACGTCTCAAGCACGCAACTGGCGATTCAGCCATGCAGAACTAGCGCGCATCCGCGCTTCCTGCAACGCTGCTGCGCGAGCACGTCTGCAAACCATCTGGGCCGAAGAGACGGGCTCCTCTTGCTCTGCCACCATCCCTTTCCTCTCGGTCGAAGACGAGCTGGCACTGATCGCCTACTACCTCGTCAAAATTGGCCAGATTGTTCACGCGCTCAAACTCCCTGAACTCGTCGAAGCTACCGCGACCACATTCGTCAAGCGCTTCTACCTGCGCAACACATGCATGGATTTTCACCCCAAGAACATCGTCACTACGTGCATCTTCCTCGCTTCCAAGTCGGAAAATTACGCGCTCAACCTCGCCGACTTTGCACGCAAGCTTGCAGGCAAACAGGCCGCCGAGAACAAGGCGCTAGTCGAAGAGAACACGAGGACGGTGCTCGATCTAGAGTTTCTCGTGAGCCAGAGTCTCGCGTTCGAATACGCGGTTACCGGCGCACACAGGAGTCTGTATGGACTGCTCTTGGATCTGCAGTCCATCCAGATTGGTGAAGATATGTCCAGAGAGGAGCTGCACAAGTTAGCAGCCGAAGCACACGCCAAGTTGGCAAAGACCAGGTTGACCGATGCAGAGTTTGTGTATACGCCGTCGCAGATCGGCTTGGCTTGCATACGAGCAGTAGAGCCCAAGGGAAAGCACATCGTAGCCGCCTGGCTGGACAGTAAGCAGAAAACAGCCAGCAGTGCTGCGCTTGCAGCCAAGAGGCACCGCCAAGCCGTGCGAGAGCAGGAATCCCAACGTGTCGCCAGGGCCAAGATCGCTTTTGCCCGACGAACAAAGGGCTTACCAGGCGCCAAAGCGGTCGAAGACCAATTGGCAGCAGAGTCAAGTGCTACAACCCAAGAGGTGGAATTCGACGATTCGCTCTTGCACCATCAGCCATTGGGAATGTCGCGCGATCAACTCGAAGCCACACTCGACCAGATCGAGCAGCTCATTCACCAGCGCGAAATCGGCGGTTACACAGGCAAAGGAACAGGCGCCCAAGATTTGGAGCGCATCAAACAGATCGATGCAAGACAAAAGCTGTGTATGAATCCCGAAAACGTTCCTGGCTCAAAGCTGTTCCGTAAACGACGCGCACAAGACGACGATGACGATGCCGATCAAGTGTCGACGCGTAGGCATGGAAAGAGAGCCAGAGGTGACGATGCAAAGTCGATAGCGATGGATTCCGATGATGACGACAACGTCCCCGAGGCGCACGCGCTGAGAGCCAAGCCTGAGCCACAGGTCTAGAGACGCCAGCACAAATCTCACTCACATCACACACAAACGCCTACGCGCGTCAGAGTGTCAAGGAATGCTTGATACCATTCTGAAAGAGTGCATATATACAGTCTGAGAGTAACACACAGCAAAGAAAGACAAGTCATCGTCACAGCAGTGCTACACCTCTCTACTTTTCCTTCTTGACCTTCTTAGGAAGTTTCGGGATTTTGGCGTGGAACTTGTCCTCGGCCTTCTTCGCGATGCTCTTAATCTCATCGATCCGGTCCGTCAAGTCGAACTGCTTCAGGTCGCCCAGCGTGTAGTTGCGTATGCACCATTGTTCCTCGTCGAACAAGAATTCCCAAGCGCCTTCCAACGTGAACGCGTTTGGCTGGATGTACACCTCATCCGAAATCGACTTGACGTCGAGGATGCCGCCGTTGAACCACGCGGGACGACCGAGCGCCATGGTGTAGTTGCTGTCTTCCGTGTCGGCACCGAGGAAGTGAAGCGGGTGTTCAGAGCAGAATTCCTCTTCTTCCATCAGCGAGGTATCCGAAGAGATGGCAGCGTCGTGTGGAGACTCTGGCCGCACTGGTTCCGGCTCAGGCTCGCCGGGCAGAATGCCTTCTTTGAACGGATTCACTTGGTCCTCCACTACAGGTATAGCATCGCCAGCTTCGTCAAAGTGAACCACACCGGCAGCTGCCTTCTTGTCGTCCCTTTTGACCTTTGGCTTCGCATCTCCGGCAACAGCAGGAGCAGGAGCAGGAGCAGGAGCAGGAGCAGGAGCAGGAGCAGGAGCAGCGGCCTCGTCTTTCTTCTCTGCCTCTGCCGGCTTCTTGTTACCCTTTTTTTGCGCCTTTTCCGCTTCCTCTTTCGCCTTTCGTTCCGCCTTTGCTTTTGCCTTGGCAGCCCTCTCCATCTTCTCTGCCTTGCTCACCCTCCTTGTGGTTCCGATCGCCTGGGCATACCTAGGTACAAAATAGTACGGGAAGTTGGAAAACTCAAACGCGAGCCAAAACGTCTCCTTGTCTCCCCACCAGATCCTGTAGGTCGTCTTCTTCCTGATCTCACCCATGTTCTGCCATGCTGTGAAGAGCAAGGCTGCAAACACATCCGTCTTTCTCTTGTCGACCACGACGATACCCGACTCTTGCTCGAAAATGCCCTTCTTCTTCCAGAACTCGCTCGATGCGAGTCGCGGTGAAGGTCCGCGCAGCGAAAGCTGATGGTTCATGAATTCCTGGATAATCTCGTCAGCTCCTTTGCGAAGATGGTCACGATCGTGGAAAAAGAGTGTGCCAGTATCAAGGTAGCCAGGTTCCTCAAAGAATTGATCTGGATCCTCGAGCAGAATCGCATCGGCATCGGCGAGAATCACCTCGGTGAAATTGGTAGCGAGCAAAGCAAATGGCTTGATGGCAAAACCCTGTCGCTCGAGCTGAACCAAATCAGGATCAAATAGGCCAAGCGATTCGAGATCGACGCATCGAACGTTGCGATAGCTCCTTGTGAGGTAGTCGCGATACTTGGACGGCAGATCCGAGTCGCCATAGTAGTACAACTCGATCGGAATATCGTTTCGATGCTTTTCGCGGATGATCGAGATGAACTGCGAGGCAAATACCGAGCCTTTATAGCCAAGCGACATGACAATGCCACGCGAACCATGCTTAATCAAAGGACCGCTGCGGAATTTGCGCGAAAACAGTCCCTCGTCATCTTGCGAGCCAGAAGAGGCGGAAGCCGCGGCGTACTCTTGAGGCTTGGCCTGCACCGAAGCTTGCCACCACTTTCGTAGCTGATTGATACCGGGTACAAAAGGCCACAGAGCCCGTTCCATGCGGTCAAAATTGGGCACGTTCTGGTGACGCAGCAGGTGCGCATACATTTCGGTACGCAGGCCCATCTCGGCGAAGCCTGCCTTGTCTCGCGCTCGCACGGGATGGTGAACGACATGGTCAATCCAGTCATTGAGGAAAACGGCGTCGGTGAACTTGTGCGCGTTGATGCGACCGTTGACGCCGTGCTCGATCGGAGCCGATGGCGCAAACAGCAGCCTTACAGAGACAACCAGCAGTAGAGTGAGCGCCAGAATCGTCTTGTACGATGTCCAAGCTCTCAAGCTGGTGGACAAGCCCCTGCGTCCTTTGCGCGTGTAGAGTGTGTATCTGAGCGAGGACAGTCCGAACAAGTTTTTGCCAGACTGTGGGCCTCTTGCTGACGGTCCCTTGAGATCGTTGTCACCGGACGCGAGCGAAGCGATGCCGGTCTTGCTGTCATCCGAGAGCATGGTCGATGGTCTGTGAAGCGATGGGCGTTGCTTTGCTTCCTTTGCTTGCGTGGATCTACTGCGACTCCAGCCACCAAGCAGCATGGGCTCGCCACTCTTTACGCTCTCAGAACCACTAAAAAGGCTGTACGGCGAAAGGATAAAAGTGGGCGTAGTCGGTGTAGTAGGCTTGCGCTCGTGCAATTGCTGCAGCTGCCTCTCTGGCGAAGCAGAGCTGGCCGCTTCGGGGGGAAGCTCGATGTTGCACGAGGCGGCTCGTACTGGTCTTGCTGGTCTCGCTGTGAGCGTTAAGTCTTCAGCGGGGCTGACCTGGCTCATTGGCGAAGGAATCCGATCCTTGGTCATGTTAATACGTGGAGCAGAAGCACCGGTGGTATGCTCCTCACCTGCTCTACTGCGAATGCTTTGGTCTTGGTGATCTTGGTAAGATGGTGCTGAAGAGAGTTGAATGCGTCCCAGACACGGGTTAGCAGCTGAGGATCAAAGGCTGGATCGTGGCCAAGGTGTGATGGTAAGAAGCGAACCGGGAAAACTTGACAGGCTTGCGAAGCTATGATTGATGCCGAGACAGATTGTTGAGGAAGGCGTGCCAAGGGCGTGCAGATAGCTGAAGAGATCAAGGTACGACAAGGTTAGGGCGCAGACTGGTCTCAATGGGCGTTGAAAAGATAGCGATGTTCGGACTTGCAACACACAAAGTAGGAATGTAGGTCGACGGCCAAGTCGAAGACCAGAAGGATCTCTCAAGACGGACCCTGAATGACAAGGTCTGTATGTCATTCGTGATTTCTGAATCTTTGTGCGAACGGCCAAGCAGTGCAAGGACGCAGCTCTGATAGAACGGGAAGCCAAAGCGAGAACCATAAGTCGCCTTCCGCTCTATCTTGTGTTACTTTTGTGACACCAAGCGAGGGACCAAAAGAAAGCTCGCAACTCGGCTCGAGTGTGTCAAAGGTCGTTGCTGCGTTGCTTATACCTGAGGCTACAGTAACTCCGAATTGCATGAGTATGCAACAGGCACAAAAAACCCTTTGACAGTTTCTTTCCTCACCAAGAAAAAGGAAAAAAGCGGATATCCTCGAAAAATGCCCTGACTCTTCTTCTGCCGCGCTAGTCTATGGCTATTTTGTCCGGTGGCACACCGATTTTCATCTTTAAGATAAATATATACAGTACCTATATCGTGTATAATTTTATTTATTATATATGCTCGCAGCTGTGTCTCGGTGATTTCATTGAATTTTGACATTCACGATTACTTGTGCTTGTAAGGTAGTTTGTAGCTCTGATGATCAGCACGTACAGCGTTTGCATCCAACCGAAATTGGCGAGTTTTTCCACGTCGATTTCATCTCCGAGCATACAGAGCCGTGAGTGGTGAGCGTGACAGCAGAGTGATCCATTTCAATTACTAATTGTTGTGCGGAGTGCTTCTGGTGTCCGATGTGAGAATCGTGAATCACCTTGGCTTCCCGTTCGGGTTACCTATCAGGAGTCTCTCTGCCAATGGATCGGGTTGGGTAGAACACGATTCACTAAGAAGGGATCGAACTGTGGACTTGCCCCAGCAAGCAAACGAGATGTGTGCGACGGCCCTTGGCAACCACTTGAAACAACATCGAGGCTCTTCTTCCCGTGCCATGCAACGCATACATCTGTGATCAGCTGCAAATTTTGTCAGAGCCCGTTCGTCATTCATACAGAATGGTTGTGTATTCATATGCCTTCGTTCCTCACAAAAAGCTCAACCTAACGCTAAAGCCAGGGCGTACCAAGAGCACATCTGTCAAAAAGCCAAGGCAAAGGGCCTCGGAAGAAGATCGTGTTGACCTATCCTTTCAGCAATAACGCACCGATCCGTTCGAGCCGCGTTGAGATCGAGTCGTCAGTGCAACGTCGAAGAGCACGTCAATCACGGAAGGACAGTCAGTACTTGAGCGTATTGGCTCTAAGAGCGCGAGACAGCATTCCAGTCTACCAAGCTTTCGAGGTCTGAGCGTTGCGCTCGGCATGAAATCTCTCAACAGAGCCGAGTGCCAGATCGTACCGTGCTACATGCTAACTTACCTTGGGGTTCCTGTTGCGTTGGCCGCCTTCATTAACCCATTTTTATTTATTTATTTATTTATTTATTTTTCGTTTCTATTTCCCACGTGAGATCTCCGAATTGCTTTCAAATTGCAGGTCAATTTGCGAACCACTTTGAGCGTCCTCATACACACACATAACAAGACACAAGGGTGTCAACGTACGGCGTGGACCCTGAGGTGTCACAGAGATCGCAACATTTGTCGCCAAGTCGCCAATCTCTCTGCTCAGCCTGAGAATCACAAATGCTTCTAAAAGCTCAGCCGTGCATCTGAGGCGGAATGTGTTCTTCTCGCGCAAACTTGGCCGGTGTTCAAGCGTGCACGTCTTCATGATCATCCCGTCTTGCTTATCACTTTCTTTCCCATCTTGTCCTCCACCATCTTTGCAGAGACTAGTGCTCGTCATTTGACCAAACCCCCGAAGACAGGCTCCTTCAACCATATCCTTCAGCCTCTCTCCACAAGGAGGCTGCTGTCAGAATCCGGCTGATTTTCAACTCTTCCAAGCTCGACCCAGCTCAGCCAAAGAAGACCATTGAGGGTAGCAAGCACGTAACAAACCTGCATCAAAAAGTCAAGCAAAATAGCCGACTGATCATCATGGTAGTGGTCAACTTCTCAAACATCTTCGGGCCAAAGGGTGCCAACCTCAAGAAAGGCATCACAGCTACCCGGGTCAAAGCGGTCTGTTTGATCATCTTTGTCGTTTCGGTCATGCAATTGGCGGTACGGCTGCGTCCTTCTCTCTCTCCCATGTATGGAAAGCATATTCAAGAGCTCGATACAGCGGCGTACGATATCTGGACCGACTTCATTCTCACACATCCCGTTGAAGTTGATGAGAGATACGGTTTCAAGGAGATGGGGTTCCGTGCTCACGCCTACGCAGAGCTGGCGCGCACACGTCAGATGGGCAGACTGGAGCGTATCGAAGAGAGGCTATGGCCATTTGCACCTGGAGCTGCCCAAATTCGTAAAAATGCGTTGTATGTAAGCCCTGTTAGCTCCGTCGATACCAACAAGAAGCAAGCAACCCAAGAAGCTTTGCCGTCTGTAGATTCCATCGTAAAGGCGCAACTCAAAGCGGCAGGCAGCCTCTCGACCGAAAAGGTGGCGCAGCTACTCAAAGCAGCACAGCAGGAGGATGATGCAAGGGGTGGAAAGCGACGAGGGATCGTAATGACGGTTTCACGCTACACAGCGCTTGCGGCTATACAGACTATCTCTGTAGTGCGAGAGCTTTACGGCTGCCTTCTGCCGATAGAAATCTATTATCACACGGATGATGAACTGCCTTCTGCTCTGGTGGACATGCTCAAGTCGCTAGGGCGTGTCACAGTATATGACATCGATACCCTGCCCTTGTTCACAGCCGAGCTCGAAGATGACGCAGGTCGCTACCCTGGACTCAAGGAGACGTGGGAGCGTCAATCTCTGGCGCTTCTCGCCTCGAGCTTCCAAGAGATTCTCGTTGTCGACCCGCAAGTTGTCTTTCTCCAGAACCCAAGCCAGCTCTTTTCGCATCCTACCTTCGCCAGCACAGGCACACTCTTTTTCCGCTCTAAAGCCAGACCCGTCGACAAAGCCTCCCAGTTCCTCGTCTCCTTCCTCAAGCGTCAGATCGACCAGGGCACACCATCGCAGCAGCTGGCAGAGAGTGAGTTTTACTCGCACACCATCGGCTCCAGAATGGACATGGACGTGGTGGTGCTAGACAAATCGAGACCAGGTGTGCTCTCTGCACTCTTTCTCAATGCATGGATGAGACGAAGGCCGGTCAGGGCCATGTTCTGGGGTGCTTACCCCAAAATGATGAACGAAGGCCTCTGGCTGGCATTTGAGCTCTCTGACATCGCCTATGCCTTCGAAAACACCTGGCCAGGTGCTATCGGCCGTTTCGAGGGTGACTGGGATGATCACTCCCCTCTGCTTTGCTCGCCTCGTACTGTGCAGTTCCTCTCACCTCAAGCTGCGACCCGGAAGCTATCACACAAGTACTTTTCCTTCTTCCAGATTCAGCCGAATAAATCCAACAAGCATAAGCTCGGAGCCAGTGCCAAGGAAAACGCTGCTGGCGAGAAGCCATTCTGGTTTCACGGAGGTCTATTGGTTCCAGGCCAAGAAGAGAGCTACTACACGCCCAACGTGTACGCCCGAAACGTTCCACCTTACACCACCGTTGAGGAAGATCAGGCCGACTCGGACAACTGCATGTACGGTGCAACTCTCAACAAGCTCAAGGGTACCACTATCCCTGTGACATTGGAGAAAGCCATCACCATCGCGCATCAGGCATTCAAGACGCACCAACCAGTACTGCAGTACTATGCTCCCATCCCTCAGCTTCAGATCGAGTCGGTGGATGACAAAGCTCAAGCTAAGAAAGACCATCTTGACTGAACAGCTGTGATCATACCACTGCACTCGTGGACCCGAAGTCTACATCTGTTGTTGTGGTCTCCGAACCTTTTCCATCGCTTCTAGCTGTATTACACATTTCTACTCGCATTTTCGGTTATTGTTGCTTTCAATGAATACATTCCTTTCTTCCAGAAATTGTCTGAGAATCACCGTCCAAAAGTCTTTCGCTACACTGCGGCGTACATTCTGTGTGCCAAGTCTCGAGTCAGTGTCGAGACACGAATCCGCGATTCTTGCAGACGTTCGAACACTGTGAAAGGCGGCGTGCCCAGCCGAGGCTGAAGCCAAAAATCAACCTGCTGAATGTATTGATCGGGCGATTTCTGTGATCTTGACGCCGCTCGGCGTTGTGTGCGAGTGGCTAAGTGGAAGGAGTGGCGCTGGATCGAGAGCGTACAGCAAGCCGGCACTGCATGCAAACACTGCATAACGCGTGGGTCTCTGTGATCTCGCTTACGACTGCACAAACAGGAAGGGCCAGCGGATACGGCGAAAGCTCGTGCCGTCTTGCGTGCGAGTCACGAGTGTGTCTGTGTGACGCATCGAGAAAGTGTTGCCATTCAAAGGCCAAGACCAACGGGCGAGACTCAAAACGAGCTGCACGAACTGTCCAACGTGGCAACGCCGCGTGAACGCGAGAAGAGCTGTCAAACTCCGCCATTTTCGCTCCGATCTGCATGCATCTCAGTGCAGACAACCGTTACTCACGACTATCGTGTATGCATCACGCATCAATCCTTGTTCTTTCACTTACAGTAACTTATCACGCTTTAATCTGAATAATATATTTAATTCTCAAAACACGAATCACGATCACGGTTTTCAGGATTTAGCCATCGTGAGTGGTGCAGAGCAAGCCTGGTTGGAAAAGTCGCCCATTCTCACCAAGAATTACTGCCGAATATGTAAAAAAGGAATTCGCTTGATTTTTATTTATTTAATTATCGGTGTTCAGCAGCCTCGGCTGCAGTGTTGGACATCTACCAAGTTTCGATCGACGCTTTGGAGGATCGTCGGCCATCTTCTGACCGCTTTTTGCTCTCGATCGTGTTTAAAACAAATCCCTGCTTCACTCTGACTTTTACAGCGACACCGCAAGACACAGTGTGGGAAAACTTTCAATCCGTGAATTGCGATCGCCTTTCCTTAACGAGCTTCGTACATCAGCTTGTTTCATCCAGTCGTGAGTTGCATTGCCCATGAAATGTGTAATCGATCCGGAGCGCGCAAGCGCGTGTCGATTTGGGCAACGCTGATCCTTATCTGTCTCGGATCCTTTCACTGATATCAACAAGATTCGACTACAATAATCAGAACGAGCCTGGATAGACTCATTCCAAGCAGAGTAATCGGAAGCCTTCGTCTAGGATAACATGATACGCTCATTATCATATCGAATGCTCGCACAAAGATATGAAACCTCACGTCGAAAATGCGAAAGTGCAGAAAAAATCAAGGACATGACATTGGAATCCCAGTTTATAAAATAAATTAACGAACTGCAGAAGAGGTATGGAAGGCGAAAGAGGAAAAGCGGCGATAGGAGACGAAGACAAAAGGTCCTACGCCAGATGAGAATGTATGGAAAGAGAGAGAGAATTCTAGCACGAACCAGAGAATTGGGATGTTTAAGCGCAAGTCCTGTTCTGACGGCACCTGCCACTGATGCAAGTGTCGTTAAGCGAGCAAGGCTGGCCACGAGCACGCTTAGCACGGCAAGCACTCCTGAAGCAGAAGTTGGACTTGCATCTGGCGTTGTTAGTGCAGAACTGACCGTTGTTGGCGAGGCCACGTCCAGAGCACCTGTTGTTGATACAGAAACCCGAAGTGCAGCCCTGGTTCTTGTAGCAGTACGATCCGACACCTTTGATTGTATCACACTTGCTGTTGGAGCAGAAGCTACCGTCTCGGCACTGGGTCGACTTGGTGCAAGCAGAGTTGTTGGGCAGCGACTTGTTGGCAACGCACCTCTTGTTGACACAGTTTCCATCGATGCAACCAGAGTCCTTGTAGCAGTTAGCACCGCTTGGCTTGATGTATTGGCATGAACCACGGTAGCAGTAACCGGATGTCGCGCACTGGTCGTCACTGGTGCAGAACGAGTTGATCGGACCAGTGTTCTTTTTGGGAACACACTTGCCCTGGTCACAGACACCAGAGGCACAGTCGCTGTTGGCCTTGCAGTTGCTACCAGGAGTGGCGGTGGGGTTGGTTTTTGACGTGGTTGTGGTGGGGAGAACAGAGGGACCAGCTTCCTCAGCACGACGTGCGTAGTCGTAGAGGGTGGGAGTGACGTTCTCGAAGATCTCACGGTCGACGAGGTGACCCGAAACGGGCTGAGCAACCTGGAGAGCCACGAGGGCGGCGGCGGCGACGAGCAAAGCAGCACGGATGGAAGCACGCATCGTTGCTGAGGGAGACAAAGTAGAGGTAGCTACTGGCTAGACGGCTAGACGGGATGGGTGTTGATGGGAAGTCCGGGACAAGAGTGGAGTAAAGTTGCTCGATAAGGAAAGAAGGAGGCAACATTGATGAGACTATGGTGTTCTTATATCTTGTCTCAACGGGCAGTTAGGACGTAGAGTCAACAAGGATGCTGTGTAGTGTGAGCCGAATACATGGGTAAGCCCAGAGTCACATTCTAGCAAGGCTTGCACGGAACAATTTCCCAGCAATCGATGTGGACAGTGGCAACTGATTGGCCTCATACCCCACTCCGCACAGATTGTTGTAAGCGCATTGGTAAGAGGAAGAGCAAAAGTTTCCTGATGTTGTTCTCAGACACGGGCACTCACCAAGCTCGAATTGCTTGACGGAACCGTTTGTTCCGTCATTGGGCTTGTTTTGATATGCTCTCCCCCGTCTCGCCAACTTAATTGACCTCCTGCCCATGACAGCTTGCATGTTTGCTGTTGGCTTGCAGCAGGTCGGTATACAAGCGGGTCGGTGAGAAGATGGTCACAAATCCACTTGTCCGAGCAGAGAACCTCTTGGCACAAGTAGAGTTGTATATCCACCGATCGACATTGACGTGCAGAGATCTGCAAAAGCGCACATAATTCGAATTCTTGAACCAGCGGAGCTCCCAAACACGGCCTTGAACCTTCCTCAAATGATCAACAGATCGTTTTGCATGTGGGAAGCGGGTGAACGGTACGGCTACGAGCTCTGTCGACAGGAACCAAGCGGAAGCACTGTGGCATAGCTTTCCAGCAACTGCAAGCACTTGTTTTTTTCGCTCTTTTTTCCGCCTGTCGCTGCATTGGTCGGAGAGTCGATTACAGCATCCAGGTGGAAAGCCACCAACCTACCTGAAAGCCAAACACACCAACAAGAACACACAGTATTTTTCTTTAAACTTGTCCATTTTTCTCTTTTCCTGGAACGTGTTTCTTCGTTTTAGCGAAACCAAATCACCGCTTATTTTTTCTCTCAACGAGTCTCGACAAATCGTGAAAAGATTCCTATCTTCTACAAGGCTAAAGCAGGGCGAATGGTAGGAATCGATTCCGACTGCTGGTGACCATAAAGCTACACGGTCACAGCTAATTGTGCCCGGGAGAGCATACAGCCACACTCACTGACGTACATTTTGTTATGATGAAGATGTTTCCGTCTCAAGCATGTACGACAGGGTTCCGGATTAATAGAAATCTTTTGATTATCAAGCTTCACCGGATTATCATAAAAGAGCCCTTTACCAGCATGTGCGCATTACACCACATGGACCTCCGAGAGACACGCGGCCACTGTGACCTGCAACTCGTTGCTATCTTTGATTCTCACCTCATCTGGCGACATTTCCTCGGCTACGAAGCCTGACCGATTGAGTGTCTCTTGGCTGATTCTTGCCTGTGCCTCTAGCTGCACCCTCGTCCCGTGCTTGTGCAGGGCCTCGACGTGGACAGCTTTATCCTTGTGTCATGTTTTATTTACTGGGACCAGCTGCGTGTAGAGAAGGCTTGGCGCTCCACGGATCTACCAAACCGGCTGCGACTGTGTCTAGAGCCAAGGGCTCATGCATTGCGCTTGCTTTCCCATCATTTGATTCAATTCTGCTTCACGTTCTCATTGATTCTTTCTCAAGATAAGCATTCAGTAGCACCTAATAAAATAGCACAACCAATCCTCAGTTGCCATCATGATGAGCCAGTAGTCTTCGCTCAACTAGATAAAGTCTCGTAGTATGATGTCTTGGAAGTTCAGGCATTTCCAAACGACTTGGTGAGAAGTCTGAGCCTGGGTTCGGACACTTTTTTAGGCCTTGATCGGACGGTAGACAATCCAATGTTGCTATTTAGGTATCTTTGGCTAATGAAGGCTGGCTTGTGCATACAGTCTACAGGCGACTTCCAGCCATTGTTCAATCTGCAGGGTTCTGAACAGATCGTTGTCTATGGATGCAAATGGGTGCGCTCAGCGATGTGAGGCTCGTGTTGATAGCTCGCAATCACGTTGCAGACCCAGAGATGCGAGTAAGAAATTCTCGATCCCACAAGGACAAGGCTCGCGACCACACCCGGAGTTCTTTTCCTGTATGCAGATTCTGTACGATTAGTATGGTGACAATGAGGCACAAGTTTCACCCTTGTGCCTGTTTGATCGGTAAAACTCTATCTAGTTGGGGTATAGAGGAGAGCAACTCCCTTCATTCCTACTCTTCGATCCCTATTCTGGATGATTCTCCCACTCTGTATTTTGACGTGCGGAGGTACAAGCACGGTCGTCTCGTTCCAGGCTTGCTTCGCGCTTCGAGCTGATTCGTCTTGGACCCTTTACCGTCGATCCTTCCTGTCTTAGAATGTTTGAAACGAATGTCCCTTAGAATCCTAGGACCTCTGTGAATTGAGAGGCCTCCTTGAAGTGTCCGTATCTCATGATGCTCCTGAAACTTCCAACGACACCACGTAGAGTCTGCCTTTTAGCTAGACTTCGGCCGGTCACGGTCTTGAAAGAAACAGGGGCGCTCGACTGGTCTTCTACAATAGGTTGAAGAGCTCAAGCTCAAGACTAAGAAACACAACCCTCCGGGTGATGGGGTGGAAGCTGCACTTGAAAATGACAGACCCTGTCCGACTGTTTGTGTGGGCACCCATTTGGTGCAGTGGTTTGTGTCAAGAGTTTGGCTTCACTAGAGATGAGGATCGGCGGTGTTCGACATTTCATCTTTCCGAGCATTTTCGTTTTTCGATAATCCTGAACCACAGAATCGTGAATACCGTATGATATTTGCGAGCGATTCGTGAAAAGCAAGGGGAAAGTATCTTGAATTATTCCAAATGGTGAATCACGAATGGTGATACACGATAACTATACAAGATGCGACGAGTATCCAGCCACCACAAGAGGCGCGCGAATGGTCCTGAATCCGCCTTGTGGCTTGGCTTCGGCGAGAACGAGTGGAGGCGGGTTCGGAGCTGCAATTTGGCAGTCCGATCAGGCGAGGTTGTCATCCACTTGACAGCATCGGTGGCGACAGTCACGAATGCCACGCGGAGGACGAAAGTATTGCCGAGGCGCATAAAAGGTAAGTAGTTAATTAAAGGCAATGGCCCACTCGTGACCGGAAGCGAGAGGACTAACAATAATGAATGCAATCTGTCGATCCTCTCTTCTTTCAGCTGACTGTTCAGACGATGACGATCTTCGTCCACGGTTGCTGCACTCTCCCGGCATGATCTAGTCTCGAGTCATAAGTTTCTTCTTCACTTCAAAACACCAAATCGGAACCTAGAAACCAGATTCGAGGTAATAACCATCCTCCCTTAGCCCCGACAACTGACACTGCAATCTGGTTTGCTTAGCCTCCTAGCTCAGCTACTCAGCTGCTCAACGGCTCATCCGCAGGAGCTAGAAGTCTGGCCGGCGTTCTTTTAGGATCGAGCCTCGATTGTTGCAGACCGAGTTGCTAACGACTGTCGCCTTGCCATGTTTGGTGGTAAGTTGGAGACCTGCCAATCGTCTCTCTTCTAAAGAACATTACGAATTGAAACCATGCATGCACAGGTCCGGACCATATCGTTCTTCATGTCGCGCGTCGATCGTTCCGCCTTGTTGTGACTGTGTCTGTAACTGTGACTGTGACTGTCATGGATGAGGATGAGCAGCTGCGGCAATCACGAATGGAGCCAGACCAAAGTTGTTGCATCGGAATCATCTTTTAGGAATCCAGAATCAGGCCCGATTCGCGATTCGTTTTGCACGTTGCATGCTGAAATGTGACACGTGCATGGTAAACTCACAAATCGCAAATCGGGAATCGGTCATCACAGAATTACGAATCGCCAATCACGAATCACGAATCACGGATGTATAAAACCAGTGTTACGCCGACATTCTCATGCCAATTTTCTGAACACCCAGTGTCGCGCGAGTCAGATTCGTGATTCTGTGGTTCGTGATTCTAAGCCATGATGAGTGTTGGTCTTTGAACCTCCCAAGTTGCCCGCGAGGAACGCGTCGCGCGCGTAAATGAGGCAAAGTGGCGCCCCCTTTTTTGTCGCAGCAAATGCGCAGCAGCGTCGTGTGTCGCTCCGCGACTGAGCCATCAAGCTCGATCTAGAAGAACAGGTGGAGTCCCGCTGACCTTTCTTATTCTCTTCCTCATCATCGTGGAGACCTTTCTTCAATCCTTATCGAACCAAGATTATCCTCCAGCACAATCACCAGTATAGCTGCAAGAGGTAACAGGTACCTTCTACGCCTTTCACCTTGGCAATCTCGTCAGTCGGATCAGTGCAAGACAATTGCGAATCCGCAAACGTACGACCCGCACCTTGACACTTTCATACATCGTGTCCTGCGCGCGGATACTTTCCTAGGCCACCATGTCGCTCAACGACCTGTCGCAGGGCGCCATTGCCCAAATGATCCAGACTTCGGATCCTGCTAGTTCTTCGGTCCAGAACCCCGTCTGCCAGATCCTCAGCATCAAAAAGATCCAGGCTAGTGCCACTTCCGCAGCCAATGTTGGAGACCGCTATCGCATCATCCTCTCGGATGGCATAAATTATGCACAGGCCATGCTGGCTTCGCAGAAGCGTTCGATGGTCGAGTCGGGCGAGCTTGAGAAAAACTGCCTGGTTCGGGTCACTCAATTCGCCAGCAACTCAGTGCAGAACCGACGCATCCTCATCCTGCTCGACCTGGACGTCGTTCATAAGCCCACCGAGGACCGTCTCGGCCACCCCACCAATGTCGAAGAGGCTGTCAAGGCTGAAGGCGGTGTCAAGCAGGAAGGCGGTGCCAACGCTTTGGGCAACAGCGCTCTGGGCAATAACTCGGCCGGTCGAACTACACCTGCGACCTCGGCTATGGGGAAAGCAGCGGGTGGTCGACCGGGCGGAGGCAGCGTCCACGCTGGCATGCCCATCTATCCCATCGAGGGTCTCTCGCCTTACCAGAACCGCTGGACGATCAAGGCTCGTGTTACCTCCAAGTCCGACATCCGCCACTGGTCCAACCAGCGTGGCGAAGGCAAGCTTTTCTCGGTCAACTTGCTCGACGACAGCGGTGAGATCAAGGCAACTGGCTTCAACGATGCCGTTGACCGCTTCTACCCGCTGCTGCAAGAGAATCACGTCTACCTCATCTCCAAGGCGCGCGTCAACATTGCCAAGAAACAGTTCAGCAACCTGCAAAACGAGTACGAGATCACGTTTGAAAACTCGACCGAGATCGAGGAGTGCACCGACGCCACGGACGTTCCCGAGGTCAAGTACGAGTTTGTGCGCATCAACGAGCTGGAAAGCGTCGAGGCCAACCAGACGTGCGATGTGATCGGTATTCTGGACAGCTACGGCGAGCTGAGCGAGATTGTATCCAAAGCATCGCAGCGACCCGTGCAGAAGCGAGAGTTGACGCTCGTGGATCAAGGCAACAGGAGTGTGAAACTGACACTGTGGGGTAAAACCGCCGAGACGTTCCCGACCAATGCAGGCGTGGACGAAAAGCCGGTATTGGCATTCAAGGGCGTCAAAGTGGGCGATTTCGGTGGACGCTCTTTGAGCATGTTTTCGAGCTCGACGATGCTGATCAACCCGGACATTACCGAGTCGCACGTGCTTCGAGGATGGTACGACAACGACGGAGCTCACGCTCAGTTCCAGCCTTACACCAATGGCGGCGTGGGCGGCGGAGCGATGGGCGGCGGCGGTGCAGGTGCCAACATGGCCGAACGACGTACGATTGTTCAAGTCAAGGACGAAAATCTGGGCATGTCGGAAAAACCCGACTACTTCAACGTGCGCGCCACAGTGGTGTACATCAAGCAGGAGAACCTGTACTACACAGCGTGCGCTTCGGAGGGCTGCAACAAGAAAGTGAATCTGGACCACGAGAACAACTGGCGCTGCGAGAAATGCGATCGCTCGTACGCCACGCCCGAGTACCGCTACATCCTCTCCACCAACGTCGCCGATGCTACCGGCCAGATGTGGCTGTCGGGCTTCAACGAGGATGCGACGCAGCTGATCGGCATGTCGGCAGGCGAACTGCACAAATTGCGCGAAGAGAGCGAGTCAGAGTTCAGCGCGGCGCTCCACCGGGCTGCCAACAGAATGTACATGTTCAACTGCAGAGCAAAGATGGACACGTTCAACGATACCGCTCGCGTAAGATACACGATCAGCCGTGCAGCGCCCGTGGATTTCGCCAAAGCGGGCATGGAGTTGGTGGATGCGATCAGAGCCTATATGTAAAGCGGGCGCATGGTTCACATCATAGTTCGCTTCTTTGCGCTTTTCACATGTAATGTAATCGATTGAGGAGCGTGGCTAAGATATCGTGCATCTTGGGATTTGTGATTTGGTGTTCTACGTTGTCTTGCGTTTCGTTTCTGGAGTCGGGGGTGGATATTGACCGGGTGGCGTCTAGCGTGTTTGGGATGGTCGTACTTGGCTGAACTTGACGTTGAGCCGTGAGGTCGGCTTGGCTTGTGTGCGACGAAGCACGGTGAGGTGGCATTCGTGATTCGGACACTAGAACGCAGCGAACAGATCGGCGAGGTCGTCGACCTGCTGTTTGCGCTGACTCGTCAGGGTGGAATCGATGCTCGTCCATTGCTGGACAAAGTCGGCGCGTGCGATTTGTTCGCAGCTGAATTCGGCTAGCAGATCGCGCTTGCTGAGCAGCACGTCTTGGTACGACTGGGCGTGTGCAACGCCGTGCAGAGACGCGTCAGGGTCAGTATGGAGCGTAAAAATCGTAAGCAGGACGAGTATCAAAGAGGAGGAGGTCGCCAAAACAAGAATGGAGGAGCGGATGATTGTGAAAGACGATGTTGCACTTACGTAGAAAAGCTCCGAGATATCGTCGAGTGCCTGCTTTGGATTCCAACTGGCAAAGACACCTGGGACGCACTGGTCGGTCTCGGCTTGGCGATCGAGCATATCCAGGAGATGCGGAATATCGTCGTAGATACAGCGCAGCATGGCGCTGACCACGTCTTCGCATCTGTCCAATGTGGTACGCAGATCGGTCAGTGTATCGTCTAATGTGGCGGACGCATCGCCGCTGGCACGTTCGGTGAGACGCATGCACGCGCTCAAGAAGATACTGTCGAATCGCTGCGCCAGTTGATCACACCGATGAACCAGCGTCACTACAGGTTGCACCGTAGACGCCATCCTGTTCGCAGTCACCGTAGATTCGCCAATATCGCCCACGTCAGTTGAGATCTCGCATCCACCTGATGGTGGTCAGAACGTGATCCCCGAATCCCCCCCAACCACGCATTTTCCGAATTCGCGCTCCCTCCACACTCACATCCCCCCCCGCCGCTCCGCGCTTCAACTAACCGTGCCACACGCGCACCGCCACCGCGACGCACATCTTGGTGCGATAATCGTGAATGGATTTCTTCCAACTCCTCACTCCTCCACACCGCCAAACCACGACTTTCACTCACAGACTCTGTGCTCACTCTGACTCGTGACCACGGACTGTCGCTCGCATTCACGATTCGTGATTTCAACGACATCGTTTGCGTCCAAGCACCAAGCACAAGCCAAACTCTCCAATCAAACAAATCGCATTGCGTATACAGGACAAGTATGGCTGTGCAGCGAGCGTCGCTAAGCGGTCGATCAGAACAGCGTCAAGCGATGCCGATCAGCGAGTTCAAATAATCATCTGCGGCTGCCTGAACCGCATCCACCTCCAACGCCGCCGTATCCCACCCACCCTGCTCGCCGTCTTTGCCACCAGATACAGCGCCGCTGCTCAACATTCTAGCGCCCATCGCTTCCAATTTCGCCTTGGCCTCTTCGTCCACTCCTGCCGCCGCCGACCCCGCAGTGGCGGTGGCAATGTTGACCAAAATACGAGCGAGGTTGGTAATACCGGCGATCATTTCTGTTCTTGCTACCATTAGCGTTCTTTCGCCCGCTTTGGCTTTCGAGGTGAAACAGGATGCCGTGGCGGAGCGGAGCGACAGCAACGAGTTGATTCCAGATGCAAGCGTAGCAAGTCTAGAAGCATACCGTTCGGCCTTTTCCAGTGCCAAATCGCGCGTAGCGCGATCAGAGAGCAAAGCGGCTAGACCAGGGATCTCGCGTGAGGCGGCTACGTAGTCGATGTACAGCGCTGCTCCATCCGCCCAGCCGGCAACCTCGTCCGCTGGATCTCCACTCACTTCCAGGTAGAAGGGCGAAAAGAGAACAGAGACGAGCTCGTGATCTCCCCTGATGATGGCTTCTGGCGCCAAATCAAGTACAGCAACGTTGTGCGCTGCCGTCCAATTGTTCGCCTTGAGAAGCAGTTGGTACTCGCTGTACCGATCGTCTCGCGCACGTGCCTCGTACGATTTCGCTTCGTACAACCACGATTCGGGGATCAGCAGTCGCTCGCACAAGAAGCCGCGCTCGCTGTTGAGTTTGGCTACATTACGCGAAAGCAGTGCTTTAATCGCAGCTTGCCTGCTCTCGCCCAGCTCCAGATGCAACAGCACAAAGGCAGACCACTTCCAAAGTCCCATAAGCTCAAGCTGGGTGGCGTACGAAGACGCTAGCATGTCTGCCCGTGCAGAGTTGCCCTGCACCGCCTTGGACTTGGCTACTTGACTGTTGAGCATGACACCGTCACTGTCTTGGTCGTCTTGCATGCCGTCGTCACCATCATCGACAAGACCGAGCTCGATTCGGTCGCCAAAGTCACGTCGTTGCAGCACGCGCGAGAGCAGATTGTACAAGTGCCAGGGCAGTCGCGCATCCATGTTGGACGCGCCAAACGCACAAGCATTAAGTGCTGGTTCCAAGCCATACGTCGGGTCCACGTACAGCTTCAGTAGCTCGAACAAGGCATCTCGGTCGTAGCCTCCAGCTTTCTGCAGCAGCTGACGCAGACGCGTCGCACCCACACTCGAACTCTCGCGGTACCAAGGCAGAGGTGGCGCGATGCCTGCGTTCGTAGACGCCGAAGGCGCCACTTGCGCTTCATATCGTTCAAAAGAGTGCTCTAGTGGTGCTTCGTACGCCGACTCGTACCAGAGGAACAAGCCAAACGCGCGCTTCCAATCGAGTCCTTCGCAGATAGGCAGATCGCTCACCTGGTCGATGGGATCTTTGGTTGTTCGCGAGTCGGTGCCTTTCGACACGAGTACGTTGCCCGACAACAGCTCGTACACGCGGCGGTGGTCGCGAGTAATGTGGGCATCCACTCCCTCCTTACGCCAAATCAGCAGCTGTTCGCTAATTTCGGCTCGCACCTCTTCGTCACCACCTGCCTGTGCGATCAGCGTCGCCAGGCGCAGGTCGCCGGCATCCAGCGCAGCATTGACAGCGCGTTCAACCTGGTTGCCGCTCAGCAAGCTAAACAGCAAGGCCGCGCGTCGAGAAGCGGCGATGTGCGAACGTGCTTCCGTCTCAACCGCGCCAGCCACGGTGTGACGCAGCCAGTCGGACACCGCTGCTTTGCGACGCATGCTCCGGATGCGGTCAGCTGTCGCTGTCGGCGCGCCCTCGGGAATATGCAGCTTGATCTCGTCAAAGAGCGCAACGCCCAGTCGCCACAAGCTCGCCTCGAAGCTGCGATCCTTGTGTTCGAATGACGAGGCAAAGTGCCGAAAGCGCGTGGCAAAGTTGGTATGGGCGGTCGGAATGCCGTCATCGTCGAGCTCGATATTGGTGTGTTCGAGTTGTACGCCGAGCAGCTTCTCAGCCTTGATGGCTTCTTCTGCGGTGGTCTCGGCATCCCTGAAGAGCTTGACCTTCTCCAGAACAAGTGTCGAAGTGTTTGCTGACGCCGCTGCATCGGTCTCCATCCTGGCAGCAGCCGACGAACTCACGGACCCAAAGTTGCCACCTCCAACGATCCTGCCGTTGTGCACCAAAGTGCCGTCAGGTCCCCATCCCACTCGAAAACTGCGTCCGAGCGACATGCCGGCATCGAGCGTCTCGCCATCCGCGGCCACGGCATCCGATTTGGCCACATCGAGCTTGCGCAGCTTCTTTGCTGGCTGTTGCACCTCTTGCACTGTCGCTTTTCGAGGCTCAGGGGGGTGAGACTCGATCTTGCGGTCTTTAGCCGTCAGAGGCTGTGGATCGGCAGGCTTGTCGAGTGAGGCGACCGATGGCCGAAGATTGAGCGTTCTTTTGTGGCTCAGGCTGGCTCCCATTGGTTTGTCAGGAACGACAGCAGCGGAAGCTGATTTACTGTCGTCTTGCCCAAAAAAACTCGCCTGCATCACCTGCACACGTCGCGCCTCGGCGGCGTTACCCACCGGTGTCATGGCTCGCGACGGCGTTGCGCTGCCATCACGCTCTCGACCGGCGACACTGGAGGAAGGGGTCCACTGGCGCTGCTGACGACGCTTGGCAGCAGCAACCGCAGCTGCCGCAGCTTGGTTCGCGCCGTCGTCCGAATCCATATCGCCATCGTCGAGCGTCCGCAATGGAGGCGGTGCATCATCATCGTCGTAATCGTCTGCATCGCTCGAGCCATCATCCGAGAGGCCGTCTTGATCCATGGTCATCGGAGCAAGACGCTTGCTGGCAGGGCGGTTGGCGCTCGTGCCACTACTCCCCTTGGCGGCAGCAGCAGCGGCCTGCTTGGCACCAGCGCCGGCATCGGCACCTTCTTCGTCCTCGTCCGAGTCGTCCAGCCCGTAACGACTGAAATGCTTGACCTTGAAAGTCCACGTGCCGGACTCGGGCTCGAAATCGACAAACTCGGTCTCAGGCTTGTTCTTGAGCTTGTTGATCATCTGCTTGACGCGAGGATGCTCAGCATCTTTGATCGGCTCGCGCGTAGCGCGATCGGCAGGCCAGCACGCCTCAAGGCTGACGCGAGCAGGTACATTGAGTCCCGTGCCCTGCTTAGCCTTGGCTCCGGGCAAGAAGTTGCGCTTGGCTCCATCCTTGGGATTACGCGGGTCATAGTCGTCCTCCTCAGGGTAGACGACGACCTCCTTGAGTCGAATCTGGACGATGCCGCCCACAATATCATTGAGATCTTCGATTGATGTGAGATCAACGGGTTCGAGGAACTCGATCTGACCGACACCTTTGCGACCGACAATAAAGTTGTGCACAGCAGCTAGCTCGTTGTAATTGGCGGTGCGCAGAGCGGAAAGCGAGGGTTCGGTGTAGTATTCGCCCACCTTACCGGACGAAGGAGCAGATCCGTTGGTGGCGGCAGCGTTCATGCTAGTGGGTGCAGCAAAGGACGACTCGAGGTCGCGACCCTGGCGCGGCGCACCAGCCTTGGCAGCAGCAGCCGAAACGATTTTAAGCGGGGTATCTTCCATGATACTAGAAGAAGAGGCTCCACCCAAAAAGTTGCCGCGACGCGAGGGAAGCGAAGAGGCAAAGGAAAGATCTCCTCCACCTGGACGCACGGATTCCGCACGCTGCTCAAGGGCAGGGCTGAACGTGACACGCGAAGCCGAAGTGGGCTGAACAGTGCCACTGCGGAAAGCTGAAGCTCCAAGCGAGCCGACCGCTGGGCTGCTACCAGAGTCGAAGTGAGGCACACTGCCGCTGCGACCGATGCGCGAGACCGAGAAGCTGTTTTCGCCCGCATCGTCCAATACCAAACGCTTGGCTGAGGGCCGCGAAACGAACGCCTGCGAGGACAGCGGCTGGCTGTACTCGTCGCTCAAGCCTTTGAAAAGAGCAGGCGAGCCGGCCCGTCCTGGCGTACCGAAGCGAGCATGAGCGCCAGGCGTGCCCTCTCGAAAAGAGCCAGGGGTACCTTCGCGGACAAAGCTGGAGCTGCCGAGACCGGAAGCACCGGGTGTCGAGCCACGCAGACGGTTGATCTTGTTGGCCCCACGAGGGCTGGAGCGGAAGGGCGTAGTGAGAGGCGGCTTGTTCTTGGGTGCCACGTTGAAGGGCAGCGAAGCTCCGTTAGCTGTCGAGCCGCCAGCTGTGCCGTTGATCGGGTTGGACGCGAACAGGCTGTCGGTGCCATAGGGGTTCGAGTCGAGTGATGCCTGAACCGTAGGTTGCTGCTGCTGGTTTTGCGAAAACCCGGGCTGTTGCTGGTTCTGCTGCGACTGACCAAACAGACCGCCCGAAGCTTGTTGATTCTGCCCACCACCGAGACCGCCAAAGAGATTGCCACCAGTGCTGTTCTGGGTGGAGTTGCCAAAGAGACCACCGGCCGTGTTGGACGTGCCCGCGTTGCCGAAAAGCGACGAACCGCCCGCACTGCTGTTACCACCAAAGAGGCCTCCACCGGTAGCACCTGAGGAGTTCTGGTTCGATTGACCGAAGAGACCGCCGCTGGTGTTGCTCTGCGTCTGACCAAAGCCGGTTCCAAGACCACCGGCGCCTTGCTGCTGGTTGTTTTGCTGATTATTGCTGCCAAAGAGCGAAGATCCGCCACCTGCGCCGAAGGAGAAGCCGCCAGTGGCAGGCTTGTTGGCGGTGCTGCCAAACAGTCCTCCACCTGTCGATGTGCCAGCACCAAATCCAGTGCTGCCCTGCTGACCGGTCTGGGTGCCGGTGCTGCCAAAGAGACCGCCAGTGGCTGACTGTGTACCCGTCTGACCCGCAGGCTTGGCTCCGAAAAGACCACCACCAAAGCCAGCAGTGGAGCCCGTCTGACCCGACTGATTCTGATTATTGTTGGCGCCGAAGCTGAAGCCTCCCGTCGTACCGGCGGCGCCGCCTGAGGCTGTGTTGGTGCTACCAAAGAGACCACCGGTGCTGGGCTGAGTTGTGCTCGCCCCGCCGAAAAGGCCACCAGTGGCAGTAGGAGCCGTGGTGGTGCCGGTTCCAGCGGCAGAAGTAGCGCCAAATCCTCCACCTCCACCTGCGCCAAAGCCAAAGGTGGGCTTGCTTTGCGTGGCTGCGCTATTATTGGCGCCAAAGCCACCAAATGTCGAGGTAGCGCCGGCTGTCTGACCGGGTTGGCTGGTGGTAGCGCCAAACAGGCCACCGGTTGCAGGCTTCTGGCCGAAAGAAAAGCCGCCAGTGGTGCCGGTGGTGCCAGCACCAAAGCCGGTGGCCGTTTGCGATTGTTGCTGGTTGCTGTTGGCGCCAAAGCCAAAGCCGGTCTGGCCGGGCTGGGTGGTGGAAGCGCCGAAGCCGAATGAAGGCTTGTTCTGTTGTTGGTTGTTGTTGTTGTTGTTGTTGGCTCCAAAGGTGAAACCAGTGTTAGCAGCAGGCTGCTGAGGTTGCGAGCCAAATGAAAAGGAGGAAGAGGGCTGTTGTTGCTGCTGCGGTTGACCAAAGAGGCTGGCGGTCTGTGGCTGGTTCTGCTGTTGACCAAAAAGACCACCTGTCGAGGTCGAAGCACCAAAGCCGGTAGTGGCAGGCTTTGCGCCAAAGAGGCCGCCGGATTGCTGCTGATTGTTTTGTTGTCCAAAGAGGCCACCGGGTTGCTGCTGCTGTTGAGGCTGGCCAAAGAGACCGCCTGTAGTGCCAGTGGAAGGCGTAGCACCAAAGCCAGTGGACTGCTGCTGAGGTTGACCGAAGGCGCCGGTGGAGGTGTTGGTAGCACCAAAGCCAAAGCCAGTCGAGGGCGCAGCCGTGGCACCTGGACCGGTGTTGCCCTTGGAACGACCTTGCTGGTAGTCCATGAGACGAAGCTCTTCGATGCTGTGGTGGCCGTAAGCTGGCATGACAGTGATGGCTTGCTGAACGTCCCAATTTTTGCGGTCCTTGATGGGCTCGCTAGGGGTCAAGTCTTCACGGACCGGATCATATGGGACGGTGGCAGTGCCTTGGGTGATTTGAGCAGGAACAGCGCCTGCACCGGGCTGACCAAAGGCGCCTGTCGTGGCGCCGAAGCCGCCAGCAGCTGGCTGTTGCTGCTGCTGTACTCCGAAAAGACCACCGGTAGCGGGATTGGTAGAGCCGAACGTGGACGAGCCAAAGCCACCGGCGGCGGGCTGCTGCTGTTGCTGTTGATTTGGGGTCGAGCCAAAGGTGAAAGAGCTGGTGGATGTGTTGTTCGCAGGTGCACCGAAACCGCCAAAGCCAGTGGCTCCAGCGGGGCGAGCGCCGAACGCGCCAGTTGTGGAAGCATTGTTGTTGGAGGCACCAAAACCGCCAAAGGATGGATTTTGTGCTTGCGATGGCTGTTGCCCAAAGAGACCGCCGCCGGTCTGCGCTGCTGGCTGAGCTGCACCAAAGCCGCCTGTAGATCCGAAGCCTGCGCGATCACGACACATTAGACAGAGGAAACATGGTGTTTAGCATAGTTTACTCATATTGACGCGTTATAGCTCAGCAGCACTTACCTGTTGAGGCGCCAAAGCCAGTCTGAGCGGGGGTAGTAGGTTGCTGTGTTTGACCAAAGAGACCACCAGCTGGCTGTTGTTGCTGCTGCTGCTGCTGCTGCTGCTGCTGCTGATTGTTCTGTTGGCCGAAGCCACCAAAGCCACTAGAACCAAACATGTTGAGGGTCACCTAGCGTTCTACTTTGCTCTACTTTGAACTGGACCGATCACTATGGCGGAGATGCGAAACGCGGATCGAGCAGCTGCGGTGTTGTGAATCCAGGCGTGGCCGAGGCGGATGGGCGCTCGCGCTCTCGAAGGATGGAAGTGGCAGCTGGTTACAGGGCAAGGTGCGTAGGTCCCACAAAGGGAGCGCAATAGGGTGGATGAGAAGCGAGACAGAGGTTGATGGTGATGGTGATCTGGTTGGACCAAAACGTGAACAGATTCGCGATCGACTCTTACACAGAAATCCACTCGCGAAGTGACGAATGCGAAGGTCAGTGCTCTGCTCTGCTCTGCTCTGCTGTTTCCCTCTTTCCTTTTCTGCGGCTGTGGGTCCTTTCTTTCAAGTCACACGGCACAATCGTGAATTTTCGATTTTCTCTGCTTTCCTCTCTTTATCCAAGACAGAGAGTCACAAGTCACGAGTACTGTGAGAAAGAAGATCACAGTCACGAGCGGACACAATAATCACGACTACTTTTCAATTTCGTGTTGACTCTCTCCCCGATCTTCGCAGAGCTGTATCCTCCCCGATATGCGTCGCTGTTCACGGCTCAACGCGATCACCTCGGGCTGAATCTCGGATGTCGGGCAACGCTCCCCTGCTTGGCCCGTCCAAAGTGGAGCTACTATGTACACGGCATTTGGCCTTGCTCCTCGTCTCCCCAACCTCACTCGATCCTTTTTGTCATCATGTCGAAATCTACAGCAGCCGCTTCCACCGCGAGTGGTGGCATCGCAAATGGTGTTGGACCCAGTCGTCGAACCTGGGACAAAGATGACTTTACTCGCAAAGCCATGTCGCGCGAAAAGCGACAGGCCGAACTGGATGCAGTCAACTCGGAACGACGCTCCCAAGGCTTACCACCTCTCAAGAGACTGAAATCCAACGCACCCGAACCCGAGCTCGCCATGCAGCAGCGTCGTGCTCCGCTCGGACTCGAACGTAATCAAGGCAAAACCGTCATGGTTGATCTCACAGCCGATTCGGCTAAAGGTCAAACGGGGCCTGGCTTTTACTGTGAAACGTGTCGAAAGCTGCTCAAGGACAATCTGGCGTATTTAGATCACATCAACGGCAGATACCATCTGATGAGGATCGGCCAGAGTACGCAACAGGATAGAGCCACTTTGCAAGAGGTGGAGCAAATGTTGGACGAATTGAGAAGCAAGCACGCCGCTGACGCTGAACGTGGTGGTGGTGGTAAAGCGACGGCAAGCGCATCGTACGATTTCGATCAGCGAATCCAACAGATTGCCGAACAAGAACAGAAAGCACGAGAAGAAAAACGAGAAAAGAGACGCTTGCGCAAGCAGCAATCGAAAACGTCAATATCCACCACTCATGCTCATCCGATACCAACAACAGCAGCAGCCGAGCAAGACAATTCCGCCGAAACTGCAATGATGGCTGCTATGGGCTTCGGCGGCTTCGGATCAACCAAGAAGCGCTAATTCTGTCTGTTGTATGCAGCCATTCTCCTGCGGCTCTCCTGCGCGTCAAGATACCACTGCATGGTTGCGCCCAGCGCGCGTGGCCTTGCCGTTTTCACTGTATACCCTCACGCCTGTACCACTACCGTTGTACGACGAATCTGATCGAGCGTCAGACCTCGATTGCACACGCTAATCATGAGAGACGCAATACATTTCTAACCAAGATAACATCTCTTAGGCCCAAGCGAGAGTAAGCAAGAACTTATCCTCGCCCACCTCCTGTTGCTCCTGCATGATCACCTTGGCCTGTGCGGGCTTTTCCGATTCAGGCAAAGGCTTTCTACGCAACGCCTTGATGAAGGTCTCGCTCTGACTGTCGAAGCACGACGCCAACGCCTGACCCATGCCGGTTTCGAACGAGTAGAAAGCATCCACTTCGTCCGTGGCCACCAAGCCAGCTTTCTTGCGCAGACGCTGAATGCGGTTAACGACCTCACGCGCCGTTCCTTCGGAGACCAACTCGGCTCGCTGCTGAACATCGAGCAGCACCACCACATTGCCGTCCGTGTTGGACTCAAACGTTCCTTCGACATCCTTGGTCTCGACATAGCGGATCACACGCAGATCTCCTTCGACGAGATCCACACCGGCGACGTTGAGCTTACCCGTTTCGCGATATGTCTTGGCATCGGCCGAGGTAACGCTCTCCAACCCCTTGCGAACTTTGCCCACATCCTTGCGCAGCTTGCGTCCCAGAACAGGCCAGTCGGCAAACAGCTTGAATCGCACACCGCACTTGGCCTCGTCGGAAGAAAGCGTAAGATCGCGCACGTTGAGCTCTTCGCGGATGTAGTCGCCAAGCGATTCGACGTCGTTCAGGTACTCGGGGTCGGTGTGGAACACGACCAGTTCCTTGAGCGGTACACGGATGGGTAGGTTCGAGTTGACACGGATCACTCGTCCTAGCTCGACCACTGACTGAAGTGCCTTGAATTGTCGCTGGATCACAGGGTCAAAGTACGACTCGTTGACGGTAGGGAACGACAGGAAGTGGACACTGCGGTAGTCCTGCTTGTCGTCAGAAGCCTGTGGTGGCAAGAATTTGCGCAGACCTTGGTACAGGTTCTCGGTCAAGAACGGTGTGAACGACGACAAGGTGCGGCAGAGCGTGAACAGTGTCTCGAACAGCGAGTTGAGGGCAGCCTGGGTATCCTCGATGCCATTCTCGCCTTTCAAACGACGACGGTTAAAGCGAATATACCAGTTGGTGAGTTCATCGATCAGCTCACCCAATCGCGGCACCACCGTGTAGAGGCGGTATGCGGCCATCTCTTCGCTGATGAGCTTGATGAGCGACTGGCAACGCGCAAGAATCCATCGGTCCATGACGTTGCTCGACATGTTTGAATTGTTGGCATAGACAAACTTGACGCCGTTGTCCTTTTCAAAGAGGTTGACGGAGCCCAGGAAGAAGCGGAACGAGTTGAGCCAGGGCAAAAACGTGGAAGCGACGACCTCCTTGACGCCTTCCTCCTTGAAACGCAGGTTCTCGGCACGTACAACGGGCGAGTTGATGAGGTAGAGTCGGATCGCATCGGCACCGTACTGGTTGATGAGCAAGTTGGGGTCCGGGTAGTTACGCAGCGACTTGCTCATCTTCTTGCCATCGGCGGCCAACACGAGACCGCTCACAATCAGATTCTTCCAGGGCGCTGTGTCGAAAAGGTGAGTGGCCAAGATGAGGAGCGTGTAGAACCAACCTCGGGTTTGGTCAAGACCCTCGGAGATGAAATCGGCGGGGAACGACCTTTCGAACTTGTCCTTGTTCTCAAAGGGGTAGTGAGCCTGAGCGTAGGGCATGGAACCGGACTCGAACCAGCAATCAAAGACCTCTTCGACACGCTTGAGCTGACCTTTGCCCTGCTGCGAAGGGATGGTGATGTGGTCGATCTTATCCTTGTGAAGGTCGGTGATGCCAGTGACTCCGGACAACTCTTCGAGCTCTTGGACCGAGCCGACGCAGACAATCTCTTCCATGTCTTCGCTGGCCCACAAGGGGATCGGAGTTCCCCAGTATCGGTTTCTGGATATGTTCCAGTCACGCGCGTTGGCGATCCAGCTGCCGAAACGACCCTCGCCGACATGGCCGGGCACCCAGCGCGTGGCATTGTTGTTTTTGACGAGCTTTTCGATGGCAGGCTCGACACGCACGAACCACGAAGGGATGGCCTTGTAGATGAGCGGAGTTCCCGAACGCCAGCAGAAGGGGTACTGATGGCTCAAGGTAGCCTGTACGATCAGACGGCCACGCGCCTTGAGGTCTTTTTGGATAGCCTTGTCAGCCTCTTTGACGTGGATGCCCTGGTAGTCGGACACATCGGCTGTGTATCGACCGGAGCCGTCGACGGGGTTGGGGGGAGTCTCGTCACGGGTGATGACGCCGTGGGCGATAGCGACGCGGTGATCGTCGTCACCAAATGCGGGGGCTTGGTGTACGATACCGGTGCCGGCGTCCGAGGTAACGTAGGTATCCGACAAGACACGGAAGGCGCGGTCCTTGAAGCGTTGGTAGAAGTAAGGAAAGATGGGCTCGTACTTCTTGCCGACGAGATCTTTGCCCTTGTAGGTTTCCAACCTTTGGAACTTGGCCTTCTTGGGGTCCTTGTAGAGGGTAGTAAGGAGGTCCTCGTGAATGATAAAGTTCATGTCGCGCTCGTCGTCGTGGATCTTGATGTAGTTGAAGTCGGGGTGCACGCAAAGGCCGAGATTGGATGGAAGGGTCCAGGGCGTGGTGGTCCATGCGAGGAAGGCGGTCTTGGGATCATCGATGAGGGGGAAGCTGACTGTGACGGCAGGATCCTGCACCTCGCGATAGTCGAGACCGGCTTCAAAGTTGGAGAGAGGGGTGGTGCAGGCGGTGGAGTAAGGCATGACACGGATGCCCTGATAGACGAGGCCCTTGGAGTGGAGCGTCTTGAAGACCCACCAGACAGACTCCATAAAGTTGATGTCCATGGTCTTGTAGCCATTGTCAAAGTCGATCCATCTACCCATGCGTTCGACGGTGTCCCTCCACTCGCTCTGGTAGGTCATGACGATAGCTTTGCACTCTGCGTTGTACTTGTCGACGCCCATGGCCATGACGTCCTCCTTGCCTTTGATGTTGAGACGCTTGTCGATCTCGTGCTCGACGGGAAGGCCGTGGCAATCCCAACCGAAGCGACGGTCGACATAGTGGCCGGTGGAATGTGCGTGTCGGGTGACAATGTCCTTGACAGTGCCAGCTAGAAGATGGCCGTAATGCGGCAGACCGGTGGCGAAGGGAGGGCCGTCGTAGAAGCTGAAAGGTTTTTTGCCCTCGCTCTGTTTGAGCGAAGTCTTGAAGGCGTCGATGGCTCGCCAGTATCGAATCACTTTTTCTTCTTCTGTTGGAAAGCTGAACGGAGCTGTGACCTCGTGCTCGCCAAAGACGGCGGCCGAGTCGTTCTGATCGGCCATGATGATGTGTGATGGGGATGATCCACCTCTTTTGCCCAAGATGAATCAATGTCGGCTCTTTCACTGGAATGGTGATGATGGTGAGCAAGGAGGAGCAGAGGCAAAGATCGAGTCAGATTCCAGCTGATAAATCAACCTTTAACGCCGGCATCGACTCGTCACTTTAGGGACTGCTGAGCCCTCATACTGTATCTCCACCGACACATACCGAAGCTGAGCACGCACGGAGTTGGGGTCATTTTTTCGGTTCCAAGAAGAAAAGCATACCTCCGTGTAGGTGAACGGCTCGAGCGAGCAGATCACGAGTCACGAATATCGAGAAAAAAAGGGTGAGTCACTCGTGCGACACGCTACGTGGACACACCACACGTGACCACGGGCATATGACTCGGAATGTTAGTTGCTACATGCCAACATAATCATGAATGAGAAATTCGTGATTCGTAATTTGTGATTTTGGTGTTTGCGCGGTTGATGAAATCAAACTTGAACCCGTGAGCGTGAGCGTGAAGCGTCAAGCGTCAAGCGTCAAGGTGAGACCAACAAACACGAAACCGTCGTGCGGGAACGGTGCGTGAAACACATTCACCACTTTTTGTACCGCTGATTCGTGATTCACGCCCGTGACGACGCTTGACTGTTCACGCTCGTGGCTTGTGCGAGCTAAAATGTGAATCATTCCATGTTCGTGATTCACGATTCATGATTCACGATTGACAGCGAGCGGGTTGGAGCTCTGTCATGCAGCTTGTTCATCAACAGCAGGTGGGACACTCGTGAATAGGCAACATCCAGACATTTTGACCGTGGACTTGTGACTGTAGACTCACTCGACGGCATTCACGATTCAGATTCTGGTGCAAGGGCCCACCGCAGCACCGCAGCTCCGATCCCGAACGCTGCACGGCGCAACACCAGACGAGAGGTTCGAAAGCTGGGACCCCTTCCTTTCTTTCTTCAGTGTTCCCGGGCCACCTTCATCTGGTTGCGTTTTGGCGCTCACGCTCCTCTGCCACACATCGCTATCCTTTCAATTGTGAATACCACACGTGAACACACAGCCTTTGCTTCATTACCGCACCAGCTCAAACGGACGTGTGCTGACTGTCTTTACCACCATCGGAACTAGCCTCTGCTTTCGCACATCACGTAGAAAACGCAGCGCTCGCTCCAACCCAAGTTTGGGAGCGCCCTCGGCCAAATACAATGTCGAGCACAGCCGATGCCATCGAGGCAGCCATCTTGCACGGCGTCGATTCTCACACGGTCTCATCTTACCGAGAAGACCAACGAGCCGATTCGAGTGGCTCTGCTCCCAATACCGATGACGAGCTGGGGTCCGATTTACCTTCCGATGACGACCACCTCTACGATGACGACGACGAATCTCGCGCATCTGACGCGCGTTCAGCTTGTGCGGCCGCGAGAAGCGATGCAATCAGAGGCATTCAATCTTCGCGTACAGCCAACCGCGGAGAAGAAGGCGCAACCAATACGGGGCCCAAGGGGGTGCTTCGAGATCGTCAGTTGCGTGCACAGCAAGAATCAGCTGCTCGATCAGCTGCGATTCACGCCACGAATCGCAAGATGGAGTCTATAGCTATCACGGCGGAATCGTACAGCGAGCAAATCGCGAGGCAAAAGCGAGAGCAGGCTGCTGTATTGGAGCGAGAAAATATGGATAGCGACGACGACGAAACAGCGAGTCAAGCGGCGATTGCCGACTTGCAGGCGAAAGAACGACGTAGAGAAATGCGCATTGCCGAACTGAAAACGTTCCACGCCGCCAAGAACAACGCTCTGGTTTCCGGCACAATTCACGCACCAACCAGACCCGCCTCAGCGCCCACCGATCGGTACTTTGGCCATCTTCGTCAAGTCGACGAACGCGGCTACGTCTCTGCTATCGACAACGAAGATGCTCGTGTACCTGTTGTAATCCACATCTACTCGAAAGCCGTCGCGCAGTGCAACGTGCTTACCAGCTCGCTCGCTAGTCTAGCCAGACAGTATCCACACACCAAGTTCTTGCAGGTGCAAGCTGCCGCTATCGGCTTCGGTCGAAATGCAGACGACGATCAAGACGAAGAGTTTGACGAGTTCAATTCAAAGACGCTCGAGGTGTTGCCGACAGTGTTGGTGTACAAGGCGGGCAAGTTGGTGGCGAATTTGGTCAGAGTAGACCTCGACCCCATGTGGAACAAGGGAAGTGAACAGGATCTCCGAGATTTGTTGGATGCGTATGGTGCCTTGCCCACTGACGCTGAGCCGGCCACTGCAATCAAGGCGACGGTCCATGCAAACGACGACGACGACGATGAATGAAATTCAACATGTTTTCAGAGCAAGTCAACCTCAAACTGCGACTCTGTTCGTCTAGCACTCTGCGATGAATCACGCACCCCTCTGTAACTGACAGTGAGCACGATCACGGGTCTGATAAAGAACTTGATGGATTCATTTGTTGTGGATTCATTTGTTGCGAGCGATTCATCTTTGATACGGAAGCGCATCTAAACGCACAAGACTCGTGACTCTGAAACGGCGCGTCAGCTACGTGCTAGGCGGGACGTGCTACCTGCTACTTTGGCTGCGAAGCAACCCACTTCCTAGCATTCTCAAACATTCTGAACCACGGACCTTTGCCTTGCCAACCTTTCTCGCCGCGAGCATATGCGTGCTGCGGTGCCCAGCTCATGCTCGACAATGCCACACCACGTTCTGGGTGAGGCATCAGTGCCAGCACTCGACCGTGGTTCGCCGTGATCGCGGTGACACCTTCGGGAGATCCATTGGGGTTGATGGGGTACCGCTCGTCGACGTACTGCATAGCGATTTGACCTTGAGCCTTGCACGCTTCCAGATCGCCTTGGTTGCGGAAGTGCGCACGGCCTTCTCCGTGCGCAATCACAGCCGGAAGCACGGAACCGGCCATGTCGGCCAAGAAGATCGACTGCGCACCACCCACCTTGGTGATCTGGACCGTCGACAGTCGTCCTTCGAATCGGCCTGATTCGTTGCGCTTGAACAGAGGCCACTTGTCGGCTCCAGGAATCAAGCCTGCAACACCGAGTTGCGAAAGCAACTGGCATCCGTTGCACACTCCCAAAGCGAAAGTGTCGGAGCGCTTCTGCAAAAACTCAACAAACTGCGCTTTCACGTTAGGATTCAGCAGGATAGACTTGGCCCATCCACTACCTGCTCCCAAGACGTCGCCGAACGAGAAGCCTCCGCAGGCGGCAAGACCGACAAACCGATCCAGCGTGATGCGACCTTCTACAAGGTCCGACATGTGGACGTCGACAGCGCAGAATCCTGCACGGCTGAAAGCCCACGCCATCTCGATCTGTCCGTTGACACCTTGCTCACGCAAGATAGCAACTTTGGGTCGCACATCCAGCGCCGCTTGAACCACCGAGCTGCCAAGAACGTCTTCGCGCGGATTGTAAGTCAGCTCGTATCGCAGAGCAGCAACTGAGCTAGGCTCATCGCTAATCAGGCCGAACTCAGTAGCTGCACTTTCAGGGTTGTCTCGCAAACTCTGCATGCGGAACGACGTCTCAGCCCATGCCTTTTGGAGTGTCGCTCGTGTCGACGAGAGCAACGGCTGCGATCGTGCCACCACCTTGATCTCCTGCGAGTCCCGAGTGACACGTCCAACAACGTGAAGCTGGTTCGAGGGGACACCGGCCGCAGTGAGAACCGCCGAGACCGCCTTGACATCGCCCGACTTGACCTGCATAACAGCACCCAGCTCTTCGTTGAACAGAGCAGCCACCGGGTCGCGCAACTCGGCATCAAGCGCATCCACAAATACCTCGGCACCGCAATGGCCTGCAAAGCACATTTCCAGAATGGCCGTCACTAAACCACCATCAGAACGATCGTGGTAGGCGAGCACCAGACTGCCCTCGTCGCGTTTCTGAACGCGAAGCTGCTTGAGCGTGTAGCAAGCTTCAAAGAACGCCTTGATAACTGCAGCGTCCTCAACGTCAGGTGCTTCGTGGCCCAGCTGACGGAAGACCTGGGCGAGACACGATCCACCCAGACGCTGCTTTCCGCCAGCAAGGTCGACAAAGAGTAGCACCGTATCGTCCACATCGGTGCGAAGTTCGGGCGTCCAGGTGCGCGTGATGTCGTCTACGGGACCGAAAGCGGTCACGGTGAGCGAGAGCGGTGCCGTCACTTGGCGTTTCTCACCCTCGGCCGACTCCCAAGCCATCTTCATCGACATGGAGTCCTTACCGACAGGAATCGCAAGCCCCAGCTTGGGACACAAGTCGAGTCCGATCGCCTGCACGGCTTCGTAAAGGCGCGCACCTTCATCCGAGTGGCTTGCGGCGCACATCCAGTTGGCGGAAAGCTTGATGCGTTCCAGACTCTCGATGCTGGCAGCGGCGATGTTGGTGAGCGATTCGGCTACGGCCATACGAGCCGAAGCAGCGGCACTGATCAGAGCAAGTGGCGTACGCTCGCCCGACGCAACCGCTTCACCGGTGACACTCTCGTCAAATCCGTACGAAGTACGTGTCACAGCGACATCGGCAACAGGCACCTGGTATGGACCGACCATCTGGTCGCGCGCCACGAGACCTGTGATGCTTCGGTCGCCGATGGTGATCAAAAAGCTTTTCGAGGCGACTGTGGGGAGATGGAGCACGCGGTCGACGGCCTCGGCGAACATCTTGACGGGGTCATTCTTGTGCTCAGGCAGATACGACGTGAGCGTCGAATCGAATGGAATACGGAGAGGCTTGGAGCTCTGCGCCTGACGTGCGATCTTGGGCGGCTTGCCAAAGAGGATGGGCATGGGAAGGTGGATGGGTGTGCCGCCGAGCAGACGATCGGTGACGACGAGTTCCTGCTCGACCGTGGCGCGACCAACGACCGAGTAAGGACATCGCTCTCGTTTGGCAATAGCCTCGAAGCGAGGCAGATCCTCTTGACTGACAGCAAGGACGTATCGCTCCTGCGACTCGTTACACCAGATCTCCATGGGGCTCATGGACGGGTCGTCGACAAGCACATCGCGGATCTCAAAGCGAGCACCCAGACCTGCGTCGTGGACCAGCTCGGGCAGCGCATTGCTAAGACCACCAGCACCGACATCGTGAATCGACTGGATCGGGTTGCCTTGGCCGACACGGCCTTCAATAATACCAGGAGCATCGCTGAGCGCAGTGCAAGCATCAATGACCTGCTGGCAGCGTCTCTGCATCTCGGGGTTGTCACGCTGCACAGAGGCAAAGTCGAGCGCAGCACGCGACGAGCTGCCACTGGCCATCGAAGAGGCTGCGCCTCCACCAAGCCCGATGAGCATACCGGGACCACCGAGTACGATGATGGCGGCATCGGGCGTGATCTTGGATTTGAGCGCATTCTTGGGTCGTACGTTGCCGAGACCGCCAGCCAGCATGATAGGCTTGTGGTAGCCTCGCACCTCGCTCTCGCTCTCCGAGATAGGGATGCGTTCGGACCAGGTTCGCCAGAAACCGCTGAGACCAGGACGGCCAAACTCGTTGTTGAAAGCAGAGCTGCCGAGTGGACCGTCGATCATAATGTCGTAGGCGCTGGAAATGTGCGAAGGCTTGCCAAAGTCTTCCTCCCAAGGCTGACGACCGTCGCCTTCAAGCAAAAGGTTGCTGGTCATGAATCCGACCAGACCGGCTTTAGGCTTGGAACCGCGTCCGACAGCACCTTCGTCACGGATCTCTCCACCGGAACCAGTGGCTGCACCGGGGTACGGGGAAACAGCGGTGGGATGGTTGTGGGTCTCAACCTTGGCGAGGAAAGGCATGGGCTCCTTGACACCCTGATAGACAGCCAGATCACCAGCGGGGGAGGGAGCGAAACGCGTGGCTTCGTAGCCTTCGATGACGGCGGCATTGTCCGAGTAGGCGCTGATGGTGTGCTGCGGGTGTAGCTTGTGAGTATTGCGAATCATGCCGAAGAGGGTGTTGGGCATGTTCTTGCCGTCGATGGTCCAGTCTGCGTTGAAAATCTTGTGACGGCAGTGCTCCGAGTTTACCTGAGCAAACATGAAGAGTTCGACATCGGTGGGATTGCGACGAAGAGCGTCGGAGCCATCCCCTTTGCCAGCGATAAAAGCATCGACAAGGTAGTCGATCTCGTCGTTGGCGAGCGCAAGACCGAGCTTCTCATTGGCATCGACGAGACGCTGCTTAGCGACGGTACGGTCCGAGGTGCCGTCTGCACCGAGAAGGTCAACGTGAGTGAGCGCACCGGGTTGCGCCTTGTGGAAGAGCGCATCAGCGGTGGGAGGCACGACCGAGATGAACTGAGTCATGCGGTCGTGGAGTAGGTCGCGCACCTGCGCAATGTCAACGGCCTCAAGGGTCGTAGCAGCGGCAGGTTCCAACACATAGGCAACACCGCGCTCGATGCGATCAACATAGTCCTTGAGCGTGCACATGCGAGCGATGTCGGTGGCTTTGCTCGACCAGGGCGAGATACTTCCAGGTCGAGGCAGCACAAAGAGGACGGTCTGCTGGGCAGAGGCGGCACCAGCAGCAAGGATCTTGTCCACGGCAGAGCGAGTTTGGGCGAATTCGACATTGTCGCCATAGACAAGAAGGCTGTCGAGAATGTTGCGTTGAGGACTATTGACATCAGCGAGAACAGCGTTGGCCTGATCCGAGGTAGAGTTGACAAAGTGGACGTAGACAGCATCAATGGAAGCGAGCTTGCCGCCTAGCTTTGCGTTGGCCCTCTCCAAGAGCTGGGTGCGCTTGGAGGGATGGAGGAGCGAAGAGCCGATCAAAGACAGCATCTTGCGATCCAGGAACTAAGTAAAAGAAGGACCAAGGAAGAGGTGTGTGCAAGGATCACAGCCAATGAGCACTGGCAGAATGGATAGGTACGAGAACGAAGAAAGAGACGACTTGCGTCCTCCAAGCAAAGCAAGGACAACCAAGGTAAAAAGAGGTCAGACGCCGAGCCACCAAGCAGCAAGCGAACCACGAAAGCTGCCGTGCGTGGAAGGATTAACGGATTCTCACGATGTTGGTCGTCGTAATCGACAAGTATGAGATTGATCGACGAGCAGCAGACCGGAAGGGGGAGAATTCAGGCTGCTACTGACGATTGAGTTGGAACGGTGCAGAAGGGGTGACTGCCCTCCTAACAAATCGAGAAGCAAGAAGCGAACAGACACCATCATCCATTTGTCATTGCCATCCACGATTTCTTGTCCAACCGTCAACGCCGTTTCAGGTAGGACGAGAGAATTGTGAATCGCGAATGAGAAGAAATTCTTCGTAATTTGATATTTGCGATTTGAGACTATTTGAGATTTGTGATTTTTGTGATTATTTTTGTGAATCACGATGGCATCGCGAGTCACGCACGAGTCACGAGTCAGCTCAAGAATTTCATTTGGTTTCTGATTTTCTAAATTTTTTTCTTTTCTTTTTCTTTCCCTTTCTCGACTCACGATTTCAAGCAGGGTCTGTGCAATTCTGGAGCCTCTCGCACGAAACAATCGCGAATAACTCCACTTGGCTGAGCACTAAACTCCGAGTGCCGAGGAAATTCTCCCAGGCCCTTGATGAACAGGTGTCCTTAGAATCAGCTTACTTGCGGCCCCGCCACCACTCATCACGCAACCATATACCCCACTGGCCCTGGGAGCATCTAAAAGACCAACATGGACGGAGCGACAGAGTCCGGCGCAGCATCGTCACCTGTCGTCGTCTTTAAGCGAAAGCGAGGACGTGCTTCTCAAGGCACGTCGTCCACCTTGACGAATGTCGCTACCAGCAGTCAAGCAGGACCATCGGGAGCATCACGCGCTCACTCCGACAGTGGATCGTCCAGGAGCGATTCCGAATCTGGCTCTACTGTAGTGATAAAGAAGAAACGAAGGTCGGCGAACCCGCTTGTACAATCGACGGGACGAGTGTATCGCAAACTCAAGCTCAGCGGCTCGCTCGACGGCGAGAAGGAAAACTCGGTTGATGCGGACGAGTCAGGTGATGCTGGCTTGACGAGCAGCAGCATCGCCTCTTCTTCACTTCAGAAGATGCGAGAAGATGCTACACGGAACAGTGATTGGGATCTGGATACGGCTGGTACGTTGAAAGAGACCGGTGTCACGAGCAACTCTGACGGGCTGTATCGTGGGGCTAAATCGTACGCCTCGTTTACGCGCACACGCGACGATGGATGTTCGAGCAAGATGCGTTCACGCGGACCGATTCGTCAGACGACCACTGTACGAACGACGTCACTGATCGACTACCAACCAGATGTCTGCAAAGACTACAAGGAAACCGGCTACTGTGGATTCGGCGACACATGCAAATTCCTACATGACAGATCCGACTACCTCGCCGGATGGCAACTCGACGTCCTCCCCAACTCTTCCTCTCGAACCAGGGAAAACATGCTCTCCGATCCCGAAGACAGCGATACCGAAGACGATATACCGTTCGCTTGCTTGATCTGTCGAAAAGCGTTCACCGATCCCGTCGTCACACGCTGCGCTCACTACTTTTGCTCGTCTTGCGCCATCAAACGTTTCGCCAAGAATAGCAAGTGCTTCGCTTGCGGTCAGCAGACAGGCGGCCTCTTCAACAGCGCCAAAAAGGTGCTCGAAAGAATGGACAAGCTAAAACAGCAAAAGGCGCAACTCAGAAGAGAAAAGCACGAGTGGCTCCAAGATCCACAGCCCACACACCAATTAGCAACCGCCGGTGATAGCGATGTCGATTAGCCAGTCACTCAAGCATTCGTGATTGCACTCAAATATTGCACCCAAGCATTGCACCGCTTTGTGCGTCACGCTGTGCGTCACGCGTGTTGATGAGAAAGGTTGAATTGCTAGAGCAGAGCAGTGTGCGTTTCTTCTGTATGTGACAGTAACGAGTGGTAGGTATCGTACATAGAATTGGATGAACATTTTCTTGGGCTTGTTTAAGAAGTGGCGTCGAGATGAAGCCCGCTCAAAGCGGCCAATTTGTCATTGACTACTTGAGCTGCCTGACGAGCTTTTGTCTGTGTGACGCTGACTGTGGGCGAAGTCTTTGCGGCGGAAGCGACGGTGGAGGCTGCTGGTTGCGTTGCTGCACTTGATGCGGTTCCTCTCCTCGTCCTGGGCAACCTCTGCAAGAGGCTCGTTGTCAACTCACCAGCTCGGTGCGCAACGATGCTCAACAGACTGTCCGACAAGCCGTGCGTTGCCTCGTTGCCGCCCAACACGTAGAGCGAGGCTTCGGGTAGGTTCTCGGTCGAATTTTCGCTAGCCAGCGTTTGCTGGGAAGAAGTCGACGAAGCATCGCTTCCTGATCCCGGCGAAGATTTGCCACTACGAACTGCATCGGATTGCATAGCGCTAGCGGGAACCAGACGATAGTCCCTCGTGATACCGCGCAGCATCTCGCGTCGACGTTCGATCACTTCTTCATCTTCGACATCGATCGACTTGGACACCTCGTCTTCCTCGGCAATCGTGTCGCGTGACATCCATTCCGCGTCCAGCGCAGGGTAGAATGGCTTCAACTGCTCCAGGAACCGCATCTTGGAAGGACTCCTGATGAAACCGGTGCCGAGGAAGACGGCGTCAAAGCGAATTGTCTCGAGCTTTGCGTTGCGCAGATTGTCGCGCATCGTCAACTGGATACCATCGTCAAGCGGCGTAACCTCGACGACCTCGGTGCAACGTCGCATCTCCATTCGACCAGCTTGCTTCTCAGTAGGGTCCTGGAGCTCCTCGGGCAGCTGCACTTCGTACTTGTCGTACATGGCATCGTGCAGTTCGTTGAGCAAGTCGGTTCGAACCACCGAGTAGTTGGTGCGCTTAAACTCTTGCAGCCACTTGCGACGTTGCGTTTCGCTGGCCTGCCAAAACTCGTCGGTACGTTCCGGATCGAACGCCGCCGAGTTGACAAAGCCCGTGTCGTCCGAGGGCACCAGGGCTGAAGCGCGGAAGATCATGGTGACAATCGCCGAGGGGAAGCGAGAGTGGAGGTTCATGAACATCTCGGTCGACGACTGTCCCGCACCGATAACCGCGAGGCGCAGTCGAGAAGAGTCATCTAGCTGTGCAGCTGCATCGGGATGACGCAGCGAGGCAGCCTTGTGCAGTTCGGGCTCGAGCTTGAGCATGGATGGAATGTAGAAGCCAGAATGGACGAGGCGCGGGATCGAGTGAGGAGCGCGCTGCTGCTCATCCCAGGCAGCCTGGAACGCGGGAGGCAGTTTGGGAACTCCACCCACGGCGACCGAGAGGTTGCGGGCGTATCGGTTGACAATGTGACCGGTCGATTCGTCGCGGATGCGAACTTGGTACAGGCACAGAGAGTCGGCTTCTTGGGCGCTGGCGGGACGCACAGCGACAGTGTCCTGCTTTGCGTCCGGGGAAGCCGAGGCGAGAGCGAGGGGCTCGATGGAGATGACGTCCTGGCCATACGAGACGGCTTGGTTCATGCGTCGAGCGGCCCAAGCAAGGTAGGAGGTCCATTCGCGACGGCTGGGCACACCCTGCTCCTTGTTGATGTAGCGTGCCAGACGGCCGTGCGAGTGGAGATAATTGTAGAAACTGTACGTGGAAGCTGGATCGCGGAGAGTGACAAGGTCCTTGAGAGGCGAAACCTGGAGCTGCGAGCCGGGCAAAAGGAGGGCAGGGTGCCATGCAAAGTGGCCACGTTTCTCGAGAAAGTGGGCCTTGAAGTTGGTCTCGTTGGCCTCGCTCGATTCTCGAAGGGAAATCGAGAGGGCGAGATGGGCCGGGCCGAAGCCGATACCTAGGAGGTCGTAGATCTCGTCCTTGGCGACGGTGGTGTGCGAAGATACCTGAAGAGCAAGAAAGGCAGCAAAGTCAAGTTGGATCAGCATGAGTGAACAAGTGCAAGTAGGTAGCTGTCGATGGCTTGGTGACTGCAACGTACCATGTTCATAGCTCGAAGAGAAGAAGTAGAGGCCGCCAGGGGAGACTCCTAGAATGAGAAAGCAAGTTGAAAAGATGTTGGAAAGACGTGCGTCGACGAACAGATCAGAGTCGAGGCGAGAGAGGGCCAGAGCAGAGGATGGAGTTGGCGTTAGTTGGAAGTGCAAAAGCAAATCAAGCAAAAGTGGTCAAGAGGCTCCAAGTTGGATGATGGAAGAGTCGTTTAGGCGATTAAGCGATGCAAGGATGACCTTCGAAGGCAGAGTGCTATACGAAAAGGCTGGAGCAACGTTCGTTGCTGCCTGTACCAAGCACGAGCAAGTGTGCTGATAGTGCAACTGGAGAAACGAGGTAGGCCACGTTCGTAGATGGAGAAAAAGAGAGGAGAGACGAGAACAGGACTGGTTTGCGCAAGACCAACCACGCCGACCTTTTACTGGGACTGAAGTGGACGGAACGGTGAGCAGAGCAGCAGATGGTGACCGTCAAGCTAAGTCTAGGAGAAAAGAAAGAACATCATAAAAGATAGAGACCCTTGTTTTTGCTAAGCAAATGTGCTCGACACGAACAGGTTTCAGTTGGCCGTCAAACCAGAAGAAGCCGAGGGAGGACGGGAAGAAGAGATGCTGCTGCTACACCCAGGTTTCACACAAGAGCAGACTATTCTGGTTTGGCCACTGGCAGCTGAAAAGGAACCTGATGACGACGAGCTGCGGAGAGAGAGGCGAGCGACAATGAGGCAATTACGCGCCTTGCCTTTGCAATCAGCAAGGGAAGAGCCTGACCTCGAATCAGGGGCCAGGGGCTAGGCGGGTGTGCTGATAACCAAGCCAAGCAAAAGTAGCCTTTGGCCAATCAGGTTGCTGCTATTGCCAATTGCTACTTGACCGCCGCCGACACCCAGCTATTCAAGATTGCGGAAGCACAAGGTGTCGACGGCTATAACGGTGGCTACCTCCTTGCTGCTTCGGACGCATGACTGAATGAAATGAATCGAGCAAAATTGGCGGAGAATGAATATCCACAAGATTGGCAGTCAAAAGTGACTTCTGATGGACTTTGGTGGTGTGACAGTTTGTGTATCACGAAACCCGGCTGACGCATGGCAGAAAATGAAATGACGAAAGACGTCCATCTGTCCATTTGGCTGCATCGCACTACACGGCATGTCACCGCGAGGCAGTAGCGGCCGGCAGAGAGAGAGAGAGAGAGAGAGCGACAAAGAAAAGGCAGAAAACCTTGGCTGACAAAGGCATGATCTCGGTCGGCAAAAACCGTGAATTCGGTCTCTCTCTTTCGGCGGTTGGCAACCATCGCGAGGTGCATGTGGAGGCAAACCCAACCAAATCGGTTCGACATTTCCAGCCTACAGTACACCGCACTGTGTTGCCCCCATCCACCACAATCGCCTTTGGCTCGCCTCATCTTGCAAGCCATGGAACAGCAAGACCGTTGAACGATGCAGAGAGCGACGAACAAAGGTAGCATCCAGGTGGATAGTCCGGGCATGGCATGATAAAGAGGCGATCTGCAACAGCTTGGAAATAGCTCGAATCTGATTCGCCAGTGCGATTTGACCACATGTTACACCAGCAGCTTACTACTGTAGCTTACTACTGTAGCTTACTACTGTAGCTCCTGACCCGTGCAGAGAGATCGCGTCAGGTCGGTAAAGCAACAATAGTCAGGCCGCATCTCGAGTCAATGCAAAGACGCATTGCATCGGCATCGGGTAACCTGGGTGTCAGACCAGCGACTTTGCGACCCAGCAGAGCTTCTGATCAAGGTCAAGCCGAGTCGAGAGTAAGGGCACGTTGCTGACGAGCTAGAAAATAGCTGAAGCCAATTCTCGCTTGCGTGAGCTAAGCTGGCATTGACACTGTCGTGATCGAGCAAGCGAGAGGACCGAAAAACGGTAGTGCCCAACAGCTTCCGTCGCGCGTGGTGGGCCAAATTGAATATGCCCAACCCAATGTCAACCGTCGGCGCGCGTGCTAAGCAGCTTGGCTGAATTGGCTCTTGGCTCTTCTAACCCCACCGGCAATCAACGTCAAAGGCCAAACGCCGCTTGGTTATGGATGAAATTAGGACGACATGAAAAGCGGCCATGCGGAGCAAAGAAAAGGAGAAACACTCGTCTAGCTGATCGAACCAGAGGCGTAGGCTTGCGCTTCTTCCAACGATCCAACATGAGCCAGTTGAAAAGCTTGTCAGAGGAATCCACACTTACCACATCAAGAGTCGGGGCGGACATGGTTGTTATTGTGTCCGCTACAATTACGATTTTGCGGAGAATTGAAAGAATGGCAGCGGCAGGTGAGAAGCGATTCACGTTGTGTGTTTTGAATCGTTGTGCCAGCTGTCGTCGAGCAAGCGTGATCGAGTGGAAGACAAGAGACGGAATCAAAGATGTCAGTCACATTGTCTGTTACTGCGAGAGGCGAGATATCGGCCTCAAGCCATCTGGGTGCACAACCTGTCTGGCACGCAGCACGATCGCCTCACAGCAGTGTTGCGTCGGATGGCGTGTCCGGTTCGCTCACGGCTGCGCGGCTGCGGAAAATAAAATCCCTCGATTCGCCGATGGAAGCCTGGATTCGGACGCGTGCTGTGGACAGTGCCGCTGTTGGCTCCCGATAGACCTTGTTGTATACAAACGAAAGCGTCGTCAGCAGCGCCAAAGAAGCCAAGTTGGATGCGGCAGCAGAACGAGGACAGTGTTCCGAGCGGATCTGTGCAGTACGAGACGACCATGTCATGCTCGAGCCGAGGATTTGGCGGTCACATGCATGGTGAGTGCAGGCGATGATCTGTGCTTCGCCGAGGTTGCATGGTTCGACTGTCGACCAAACCGTCCGCCCAGGGCATTTTTCTAGTTGCGTGATCGTGGGTCGAGTAGATGGACGCGCGCACTCGGGAGAAGCGTAGGAAGCAGGGTGGTGTCGCTGTGGCCAAACGGTGGTGGGTGCCCTGGAGAAAATGGCTCGACGACCTCATTCAAAGTGCATACATACCTGTGTGGAGCAACAAGAATCAACGAGTTCGAGGAGGACGATCGAGGTTGCCAAGTGGATCTTGATGAGGGATGAGAACCGAGGAAACAAGATAGAATATGAGCTTGTTTTGTATCAAAACTGACGATCACTTTGCTGTTCCAACTCTAAACGAGCAAAGTAACCCAAGGTAAGGTTGCGAGCCAGCGCTAATCACAACTGTAGCACACTCGAAAGAGAGCACCAAAGTGACAACGCGAAAGCACATCAGCCTTCGTGGTTGCGACCAAAAAAGTCAAACACTCTTGGACGGCGTTCTTTCACCCGTTGTTCCGACGCTCTGGAAGAGGCTCGGTCAAAGTGCCAGAGTGCACCACAAGGCCAAGCAAGCCCTCGAAACCGAGTTTCATCGCCATCGCCTCTGCTTTCGTGCCTCTCTATTCGTGATTGATTGTCAAGCGCTCGTCTTTTTTTTTTTTTTTTCTTTTTTCTTCTTTTTTTTGGTTTTTTTTCCGTAAATTTTCTCGAGTTCGAGCTCAGCGCAGGAGAGATGGCTAATCTGATAAAAACTTTCTTCTCGTCTTCGCAGCTAACACGCGCCAAGCGGTGCACACACACTTTTCACCCCGCGACAGCCGCAATGCGCTTGTCGTCATGGCTAACGCCAACAGAAGAAACTAAGCGCATCATCCGCCCTGGACATGTTTGACTCCGACTTTGATTCAGGTGGCATCGGCGTTTCTGCCGGACCAAGTAGCATCCGCTTTCCATGTAGTACACAGGTGTAGACAGTGATGCAGCGAAGACGATCACAAATCGCAGCCTATGTGCTAGCTTGCACATTGCAGTCACGAGTCTGTTTCCGTCATGACCGAAAAAAAGTAGGCGTGGTTCTAGCAAGTCAAAGGGGTCCCAGGTGAGAGAGGATCGCGAATCGCCGTAGCACCATCTCGCGCTCGCGTACGAGCCACTCGGCTGTTGATGATCCGAGATGAATTTTGCATGTCCATGGGGGAGAGGGACGCATGGATTCTAGCAGCAGGGAACGGGGTAGATTCACGGTTCGGGTTGTTGCTCTTGGCAAAGTCGTGAGTTGGTAAACGAGCAACGAGCAACGTGATTTCGGTTCAGCCAACGATCGCTGCGACTTGGCCAATAGCAACGTGGTGCCAGTATGACTTGCTTACGTTCTGCATGATGCGTATGACGAGATTTGCGCTAATGCAGGCTTTACTGCGATGCTTTGACTCCGCTTGCTCGCTAGGCCAATGGAATCAACAAAACTAAACCAAAAGAAAAGGGAGATAGACCAAGGCAAACCAGCGTCGGGTGGACAGCTACCTTAGCTCACCTGTTGTTTGCGCATCTCGATGGCTGGTTGCTGCAAGGGGGGGGGCAGTATGCTGCACATTGCATGCCATGCTGCCTGCCGTTCAGTTGCAAACAGTCACAGAGTGAAACCTAAACATGCAAAGCATTCGTGCATTGTGCGTGATTCACACTATGCTTTTCAATTTTTGAGCCAATCAACGCTCAAAAGCTGTGGCGCGCCAAGCTTTGCAAAGTTTGTGAATCGAGAAAACCGTAAAACTTTGAATTATGGATTAAGTTCGGCTGTAAAAGGTGATGTAATTGATTGTATTCCATGTCGTCACTCATGACTTGCCATTATTCACAACCCACGACATACTGTAGTTATGCAAATCGGATAAGATCGTGTCTCGCAGTTTTGATCTGATAAAAAGAACCCCCCCGGAAATCGCCTTTACAGCAGTACAGTACAATACAGTACAGTTACGAGTACGGCGTTAAAATGCCGAGCGGCTTTCCTTGATGCTTCCACGCTCTTTCTTCCATTCGAGCTGGTTGTGCTGCACGCATGAACGTGGGCAGCCGAAGCACAGACTTGAATCCAGGACAACACCACCTCCCATCATGACCGCATCCAACCCTAAATGTCCCCAAGCCACGCACCGCCCGCAACGAATCGCCGGTTTCCAGCGCAGTGACAGTAAGCAACGGTGGTGTCGTAAGAAATAACTGGAAGCTAGACGAGCCTGTTGAATGCGACCATTGCCCTTGGCATTCGTGATTTTCGCGTTTCCTCGGATCTGATAAGATGGTCATAACCCTCTAAGCGGCGGCTCCTCTTGTCCTCTTTTACTCGGCCCTTTTGCGCTTTTGGACGACATGCTCGGCTACCAACTCGCTTGTCATGCCTTTCATAAATATTGCATGCTCGTTCAAACGTGGCACCAACATGATTGGTTCAAGGCGGCCGGTTCGTTCCGACCTAGCCACGGCGTACTCTTGGCGCTGCACATGCTGGCCGAGCGACATTTCACATTCAGCCATCGAGACAAGAACCAAACTTGCCAAAAAAAGTCACGAGTGAACTTCGGCAGAAACCTATCTGATAAAACCTTGGTGGAGCTCTAACTTAAGATGGATGAGACAGAGTTGATGACACTGAGGCAACCTTTGCAGTGGTTTCTTTGACCTCTTTGCCTAACCCTCGTTCGCAAAGCCGAACGCTAACCTTGGCAATGTCTCACTAGGCAAATCTTTCGACTTGATGAATGTTTGGACGAATGACAAAAAAAAAACCGCATCGGGTCTGGATCCCGTTGCTCCCGATTGACACTTTTCTTACCAAACGACGCTAAAGTGACTCGTAGGTTTCAACTATCGTCTCTCACGGTCTGCTAAGTACTGAGAAACAATCCTAGCAATTCCAAACGGCCACAATCTATCTTGATGGATGCCACCGGTCTATGACTGTTCTAACGGCAAGTCCCCAAGTGGTTCTCGCCTGGTATTCCGCTGAGGCACACCAAACTCCGAATCGTGATTCTCACTAAGGAACAGGTCGAAGGTTCCTACCGTGTACCTGTCGTACTAACGTGTAGTCGGAATTTATGATCCGTGCTTAAATGGGCCGTGCCAAAGCAAAGCAAAGCAAAGCAAAGCAAAGCAAAGCAAAGCAAAGCAAAGCAAAGCAACGCAACGCAACGCCACGCAAGGCAAAAAGAAAGAAACGAAAAAAAAAAAAAAAAAACGAAAAAAGGCATCGATTTTCTGGGTGAGCAAAGTGAGCCTGACCTCCACTTGAGACCAAAGTTAAAGATGTGAGCTTGCCGTGCTTTTGGCCGAGGCTTCGCAGCTCTCTCTCTCTTCTCTGTCTCTTTCAGCGATGTCGATCGAGAAGAAAGAAAGAAAAAAAAACAAAAAAAAAGGACGAGAAAGGGTCCGACAAACACAGACTGCTGACCAACGTGCAACGTGCAACGTGTGTGTGCAACGTGCAAAGTCGAGACTCACGAATCACGAATCTGTCGAGGTGTTGAGCGGCAAGCAGAAAGATCTCAGTCCCTCCGAACTGAATCTATCATTCGTGACTCTCGACGGGAAGAAACACGTTTGTGATCGTGAGACGAAAAGGGAGCGTCTGCTGCCGAGTCCTTGCTCTTGGTCATAGGCAAAGCGAACAGAATCGTGAATACCTCCTCTTTTGTGTCGGAGCAATCTCTTTCCACTTTTCGCCCGTCCTACCTTGGCTTGGCTTTCCTCGACACGCTATCAACCGATCCCGTCCTTGACAAGACATACCCATTCTGCGTTTGCACTTCACAGCTCCATTCTGCTGGAAAGCTGCCACCACAGTCGAGGACTCACCTTGCCAACCTCGTACTCTGACCATCTTCTAGCGCTTGCTCGACGCAACCCGCTCGCTCATTTAGACAAAGTACAGACTCTTTCTGCTTCATCTCGCAAGCCACGATCGTCGCCAACATGTCCGTCTCCAAGAACGCACATGCTCCCTTTCCTGACGTGACGGGTCTCCGAACTTCTGGACCCGACTTCTCTCGCGTCGGCCCGCAATGCAAGCTTCTGCGAGTTCAGCAGTCGCTCCATCTTGATGCTCGTGCAGCGTCGAGCTTCTCCGGCCAAGATCTGCATCTCGCCCTACTCTCAGCATGGTGTGTCATCCTCTTTCATTATGGATCTCACGAAGCTACCAACATCGAGGTGCTTCACACATCACAACACGGTCACGAGACCCTTGTCGAGCTCGACTTTGCAGAACAGCGCGAGCTTGTCCCATTTACTCCCTCTCAACTCGCCGCATTTGTCCATCAAGCCAGGCAGCAACAGCTTCCTGCCAAAGACCTCGATCATGGCTATGCTGCCTTTTATCAACCTAGCCACACCAACGAGCCCTCACCTCACTTTCAACAACTCCAACTCTCGTCCAGGCCCGACATCTCGCTCGCCCTATCCTATCACCTCCAAGGCTCGGCTCAACTCGTTCTTGAAATGAAAGCAGCGCCTTCTGTGCACTCGCACCAATCAGCTCAGCTGCAACTGCGTCAAGTGGCCGCCCTCCTCGAGTCCTACCACAGCGACACCCAACAGCACGCCTTGTCAGTCGAGCGCTTTGACTGGAAGCTCAGAGCCTCGGACAATCCCAACTACCAGCACCTTCCCGACCCGAATCACATCCAAGATCGTCATGCCGATCGCCTCGAGACCGAGTTCGAGTACTTTGCTGCTACTACTCCCGATGCGCTAGCCCTCGACTTTCGCTTCGATCTTCAAGACCTCAAATCCACAAAATGGTCCTATGCCGAAATGAATCAACGTGCCGAAAAGGTCAAACACCTTCTCTGGAGTCACGGTGTCGGCTCAGCTAGCTCTGACCCACAAGCCGACCACATTGTGGCTCTCTATCTCGAAAAAAGTCCAGAGACCTACCTTTCCTTCATTGGTGTCCTCAAAGCGGGCGCTGCATGGTGCCCCATCGACACCGACTGGCCTGCTTCGCGTAGACAGGCGCTGCTCGCAAAGTCTAATGCAAAAATCGTATTGACCCACGACGACAAGATATCTGAGCAGCTTCGTCACGATCTCGAAAGCCAGCTGGTCAAGGACAAAGGCGAAATCACAGCCATCCGTCTCGATCAGCTTGACGCCGAGCTTTCACAAGTTCAGGTCGTGCCTCCCGCAAACGCCAATCGCTCGATACAACAGCTCGCCTACATGATCTGGACTTCAGGTACCACCGGTCTCCCAAAAGGTGTTGGCATCCAGCATCTTGCCATCATCCAAGCCATGCGTGCCCTCCGAATCTACATCCCGTACGGCAAAGACAAGATCGGCACCGACCAGATTCGTTATCTTCAGTACTCGGCCTACAACTTTGACCTCTCCATTATGGACTGCTTCTACACCTGGGGCCTTGGCGGCACCATTTGCTCGTGCCCGCGCGGCGTCTTGCTCCAAGATCTCGTCGAAGTGGGCAACAGCTTGCAGCCAACTCATACGCTCCTGACACCAGCCGTCATGGCAATGACCGAACGCCATCGTGTTCCAAGCCTCAAGGTGGTCATCTCGGGCGGTGAAAAGCTCAGTCAGGTCGTTGCCGATGAATGGAGCAAAGACTGCTGCCTCCTCAATCTCTACGGCCCTGCCGAGGCTACACTGATCGCCATGAACCGTCGTGTACCCTTTGGCGATCGAGTCAAGGCACCCAACATTGGTGTCGCCCTCCCCACCGTCTCCTGTCACGCCCTCGACAAGTACGATCAGATCGTCATCAAGGGTGCCGTCGGAGAACTCGTTCTTGGAGGTCCTCAGCTTGCTCGTGGTTACGTCGGCGATCCGGTTAAGACGGCCGACAAATTCTTTCCTCATCCCCAGCTTGGCAGAGTCTACCGCACCGGTGATCTCGTTCGTCAACTCGACAACCAAGAGTTTGAATACCTTGGACGCATCGACGATCAGGTCAAGATCAACGGCATTCGTATCGAGCTGCTCGAGATCAATGCTGCCATCAAGAACAGCCACGACAAGATCAAGGACTCCGAGACCATGGCTTTCTCTAAGAAGGACAACGAAAGCGAACAGCAAATTATCAACTTCTCCGCTCTTCCTGGCGGCGAGCCGGGACAGCTTCTCAGAACCGATCAAGACGCGATTGCTGTGGCTCGCGAGCTGCAGGCCAATGCCAAGGACAGCCTCCCCTCCTACATGGTTCCCAACCTCTTTGTCATTCTTTCGCATTTCCCACGCACATCCAGCGCTAAGATTGACCGAGTCGCGCTCAAAAATGTCCTTGCCAGCTTCGATCAGCTCGACTGGGAAAACAAACTTGCCAACGAGGGCGATGATGACCAAGTGGACCCGGCAACCGCACAAGCAGAAGCTTGCCTTCGAAAGTGGCTCGCCAAGCTCTGCAACGTCGACGCCAGCAAGATCGGGCGCAAGACCCCCTTTACAAGTGTTGGCCTCGACTCGATTCGTGCCATGATGTTCTCGAAGCGCGTCTCAGAAGAAGGATTCGCCGTGTCAGTGCTAGACGTGGCGCGTTTCCCTACGCTCAAATCGCTCGGAGAACATCTTCAAAGCTCTGGTGCAAGCTCTGAGGAGCGTGCCAAGCGGGCCGCCAGCTTCCTCGCTGACTTTGATGCCGCCTTCCGCCCAGTCGTCTCATCTTGGGTGAAACAGCGCAAGGCAGATGCTTCTGCGATCCAGTCCATCTTGCCCTGTACGCCTTTGCAGGAAGGTATGCTGGCCGAGTCGCAGCGGGATAGCTCAAGCTACCGCATCCAGCGCCAATATCGACTTGCCTCTGATTGCGACCAAGCCCGCCTTTCTAAAGCCTTGATCGAGACTGTTGCTCACTTTGATAGTCTCCGCACGTCCTTTGCCGACGTTGGCTCCCTTGACGTTGGCCTTCACCAACGCGAATGGCCTTTCCAGCCTCACTTTTTGCAAATCGTATGGAAGTCATTCACTCCCCTGATCGAACAACTTGATGTCGACGACGGATCGGATGCTGAACAGGCCATTCTCTCTGCAGCAAAGACCAAGCTCGATTTGGATCCTTTTGGAACGAGTCCACCCGTCGCTTTCTTGTTTGTCAAGCAAGCACTTAGCAGGTCCTTGGTGGTCGTTGCTCATCATAGCACGTACGATGCCCGATCGCTCGGCATCTTCGAGGATCATGTCGAAGCTGTCTACAATCGCCAGAAACCACCGACTTCACTCCAATTTTCGACCGCACTCGCCCAGATTCTTCCCATTGACCAAACGGAGGCTCAGCGACATGCCGATGTTTGGCAAAAGGCGCTCTCAAACTACCCGAGAGGCGAATATGCCTCCTTCCCGACTTTGTCTCTGACCAGGCCTTCCGAGGCCGACGCAGACCAAGCCAGCCTGCACCAGTCGCGCTACCTGGAAGCAAACATCAACTGGGCCAAGATCGAGTCGGCTTGTCGCGAGCTCGGCGTCTCTGCACGTCCCTTGGTCCAGACCGCTTGGGCTCTAGTGCTCTCCGCCTTCACAGAGTCGCAACACCTCATTCTGGGCGACTCAGTCTCGGGTCGTACGCTCTCAGCCGAACTTGACCTAGCATATGGTCCTGTCTTGTCGACGGTGCCTGTACCTTTCATGCTGCGTCCAGAGCAGAAGCTCGGCAATCTGATCAAACAGATGGATGATTTCCAAACCTCCATCATGGAAGCGCAGCATACAGACTTGGGTGCCATCCGTCGAATGCTCCAAGTGCCACCACGGGAATCACTTTTCCACTCCGTCTTTGTTCTCGAGCCTGCCCCTGAGCAGCCGGAGGACATCGACTCGAGCCAGTTCCGCTTGTCCAAGATGGCAGATCTCGGTGTTGCCACCGAGCACGTGCTCGGTGTCGAGGTGCTACCTGCCTCGGATGGATCTGTCAAGCTTGGCTTGAGCTGGCAGAAGAACATCATCAGCGAAGGCTTCGGCGGGCTCATACTCGAGCAATTTGATCGCAGCCTCACGGCGCTATGCTCTTCCTTGGATGCTGACGTTGGCTCTCTCCTGTACTGTCACCCTCGATCCGACCAACAGGCCTCATCTTTCTACTCGGTGACCAAGCCGGTCTCCAAGCAGAAGTGTTCATCGGCAACATTCACGGGTGTAGCCAGCTCGCTGAACAAGCAAGCCATCTCTGATAACAGCAACGCAGTCGAGATCTATCAAGACATGGCAGACTCACCCTCGTCCCGAAAACCGGCGGCAACAATGTCCTACCCAGAGCTCGAGCAGGCGTCTAACGGCGTCGCCAACCTTTTTCGCCACCTCCCACGCAACTCGGTCGTCGGTGTTTGTCTCGAGCGTGGTCTAGAGAGCTACATTGTCCCGCTGGCTATCCTGAAAGCTGGCCATGCTTACCTGCCCCTCGATGCGACGCTTCCCCTCGACCGAAAGAAGGAACTTGTCAAAGACAGCGGTGCAGCTCTTATCGTCGCTTCAAGCAAGTTCACAGACTTTGACAGCCTGACTGGAGTGGAGATGCTCGGCACGGATTCGAGGCAGTTCAAGGACGCCGTTAAAGATGGAAAGGCGACTGTTTCGGTAGAGTCTCGATCCGACGACGTCGCCTTCATCATCTACACATCGGGCTCGACGGGAAAACCCAAAGGCTGCTTGCTGACGCAGGCTAACTTGGCTGCTGCTGTCGAGGGCTTCTATTATAACTACGAAAAAGAAGCGCCTGGCTCATTTGAGTCTCGCGCGCGTTTCTTGGCTCGTTCCGCCGAGGCGTTCGACGTTCACCTGCTCGAAATCTTCCTCTCGTTGCGGGTGGGCGCCACCATCGTCACTGGTCCCCGTGCTCTGATTCATGACGATATTGCCAAGACCATGTCCACGCTTGAGGTGACGCACGCTTGCGTTGTGCCATCCCTCTTCTTCAGCAAGGGCAAGCGGATTGAGCCTAGTGTGGTGCCTTCGCTGCGAGTGCTCATCATCGGTGGCGAAGCTCTCACCCAAGATCTTTGTCAGATTTGGGGGAGCGAGGGCTCGGAACGACCCGTGGTACTCAATGCCTATGGCCCAAGCGAGGCTACTATCGGTAACTCGGTCGCTCGTGTCAGCAAAAAGTCTCGACCGAGCAACATTGGTGCACCTTTCCCCGGCACTCAATACCTCGTTCTCAAAGACGTCAATGGACAACTGGTTCCTACGCTGCGAGGTGAGCCAGGCGAGTTGTACATCGGAGGAGAACAGGTCGCCAAGGGCTACCTGAACCGTCCAGACTCTTCGTCGTTCATCACGTACCAGGGTCAGCAAATCTATCGCACTGGAGACATGGTTCGTCTGCATCCCAGCGACGAGGCCGAGTATCTTGGTCGCATAGATGGCTCGCAGGTCAAGGTGAGAGGCGCCCGTCTCGAGCTTGCGGAGGTGGATGCTGCCCTCTCAGCTTCCCTCAACGAGAACCTTGGAACCGTCGGCACGGCGGTCACCATTCACGCCGATCATCCTAAGATCGAAGGAGCAGCGCGCTTAGTGTCGTTCTTCGCTCAGGACTGTGTCAGGACAAAGGCCCAAGATTCTGTTGATCCTGGCGCTCTGCTCGTACAAGCGCCCGAAGCGGTCAAGCAGTCTGCTGAGCTGAGGAGAAGCGTACGAGCTCGGCTGCCTCAGTACATGGTACCCTCTCTCGTGCTCGCTCTCACCTATCTTCCCATCTCACCGCTTTCTGGCAAAGCTGACCGAAGACTGCTGAAGGAGCTTTACCACTCGATCGACCCCAGTAAGCTCTCGACGCTTTCGGACAAGAACGAGTCTCGTCAAAGAGAGCTCACTGACAGCGAGCAGACAGTAGCCGAGCTCGTACGCTCCTCTGTTCGTCTGTCTTCCGATGTTCATCTCATGCATGATCTTGATCTCATCATGGCTGGCTTGGACAGCTTGACCGTCGTCACGCTCGCGAACAAGCTTCGGAAGCACGGCTACGACGCAACGGTCTCGTCCATCATGAACGAACCCACCATCGAAGCTATTGCCGGCCGTCGCATCGACAAGCTTTCCTCCAACGAAACTAGCGATGTGGAATGGAAGCAGACCGTGTCTCAACTCACGGACAAAGTGCGATCTCTGCCGCAGTACCGCGGGACTCAAATCGAGACTGCTTTGCCGTGCGTGCCGATCCAAGTTGCGCTAGTCTCCCAGGCGGTCTCCGACGATCGCAGCACGCCTCGTTACATTACTACCATCAGCATCGACCTGTCGAGCAACGAATTCTCTGCCGATCGGATTCGCAACGCCTGGATGACTGCGCTGTCTAGGCACGAGATCTACCGCACCGTCTTTGCCGAGGTCGATCGCACGCTAGTGCAGGTAGTGCTCAGCGCCGAAAGCTTGACCTCAAACTGGTCAGCCACCTCTGAACCCATTCCCTCGCCGGATAGCTTGGCAGACTATCATGCAAGCACAGCGAAGGACATCGTCGCCAATATCAGCAGTGTCCCTGCTCTGCGCCTCAAGCTGTGGCAGGGCGAGAATGGCGCTCCGACGCTCACTTTGACATGCTCTCACGCCATCTACGACGGTGACTCGATCCGCATGCTTCTCAAAGAGGCCTCGGATTGTCTTGTGACCAAGAGCAAAGTCGTGCCGGCGTTGCCTTTCCAAGAAGCAGCACGTTGCATCGTCGGTGACGCTGAAGACGAGGAAGCAAAGCAATTCTGGACCACGACACTTGCTGACTTTTTGCCAACGACCGTGCCCAACCTAACTGGCGTTCGACCCGAGCACAACGTCAGCCGCGGCGAGGAGCTCACCATCGCTTCACATCTTTCTTTCACTCAGTTGGAGAAAGCGGCCCGTGCTGCTAAGGTAACGATCCAGTCCATCTTGGTAGCAGCCTTCGCGCATCTCCTGGGTCTTTACGCTGGAGAGAGTGACGTCACGCTCGGCCTTGTGCTTTCTGGTCGAAGCATTCCGGTCGACGGTGTCGAGTCGATCCACGGACCTTGTGTCACAACAGTCCCGCTGCGCCTGACCGATGCTAGGTCAAATGCTTCTTCCGATCTTTGCAAACGAGCTCACCAGGCGGTAAATGCCATTTTGCCGCACCAACACGTTTCTCTGCCGCAGTTAATGCGCTGGCTCGATTTGTCAAAGGCGCCTTTTGAAGCCCTCTTTTCGTACCTCGGCCAGTCTGAGCGCTCTTCTGAGAAGCCCTACTTCTCAGAGAGGGCTTCTCAGATGGAGAGAGATTATTCTTTAGCGCTTGAGGTCAGTGCTGTTGGGGATGCCGTCAATCTTCATCTCGCCTTTGACACTCGGTCGATGCCTGCCGAACAAGCTAAGCGGATGCTCTGCCAGTATGACGGGTTCCTCACTGTCTTCACCGGGACGAAGCGAGTCGACGACGACGGAAAGCATCTATCCATTCTCAACAAAAGCTGCTATGTCCCGACAAGCGCCAACGAGACGATTGTGGCGCGCTTCACCGAGCACGTCAAAGCAAATCCGGATGCGCCTGCGATCGTGTTTGCGTCGTCCATGCAAGAGCCTCCCAAGGTCACATCATATGCCGAGCTAGACTCGCTCAGTACAAAGATTGCTTTTCATCTCGTCCATGCGGCCGGTCCTTTCGTCGGTGTTCATCTCAACAAGGAGGGTCCTGAGCTCTACGCTACCATCCTTGCTATCTGGAAGGCTGGCAAAGCGTACCTGCCACTGGATCCATCGCTGCCGGTCGAGCGTCTGTCGTATATGATCGAGTCCGTTGGTGACTGCCCAGTGGTTGCTAGTCATTCGACAAAGGAAAATCTCGCTAGCTTCCGATGCAAGGTACTTGACCTCAAGGAACTTGTCAAGCCTCGCTCAGGCGCACACGAGCTTCCGTCGCAGAATCTGGATGCTCTGTGCTATCTGCTCTTCACTTCTGGCTCCACAGGAAAGCCCAAAGCGGTACAGATCAACCAGCGTGCATTGGCTGGTGCTCTCTATTCCTGGGAGCGGATCTTGCCGTTTACCCGCACGTCTCGGTTCCTGCAGCTCGCTTCGATTGGTTTCGACGTGTGCCTCATCGAGATGTGCATGCCGCTCTCGCTCGGATTCTCGATCGGTACGGCTCCCAAGCAGGAGCTGTTGGAGGATCTCACCCATTCGATCAAGCACCTCGGCATCACCATCGCTGATCTTCCAGCGGCGCTTGCTGGTGCGGTGCATCCCGAGGATGTTCGGCTCGAGTGGCTCATGAGCGGAGGCGATGTCATCGACTCGCGCGTCGTCGACGAATGGAACCATGCCAAGCGTCTCCTGATCAATGCATGGGGACCTACTGAAGCGACGATTGGCAATACACTTGGACAGGTCAAGCGAGGCGCTACCAGAAACTTGATTGGAGGCGTCTATCCTTCGTCTTCGATGTTTGTGTTGGACGAAAACTCGACGCGAATTCTGCCTTCTGGCGCCATCGGCGAGTTGGCTGTCGGCGGACCGCAGCTGGCCGACTGCTACTATGGGCGCGAAGAGCTCACTGCTGAAAAGTTCATCTTGTTGGAGGATGGCACACGTGTCTATCGTACCGGCGATCTTGGTCGCTTCTTGGTCGATGACACAGTCGAGTGTCTTGGTCGTATTGGATCCGATCGCCAAGTCAAGGTCAATGGCCAGCGCATGGAGCTCGACGAAGTCTGTTCGGTGATCTCAGCCCAAGCTGGTGTGTACGATGCTGATGTGCAGTACCTCAAGCACCCATCGATGGGCTCGAAGCAACTGGTCGCGTTCGTCGCTGCTGCAGAAACACAGGCCAAGCAAGGAGACATGGACGTTCGCGATGATGACAAGGCCATCGATCTCTGCATCCGACTCGAGCAGGAAGCTGCCAAGCGTCTAGCTACTTACATGGTGCCAACGCATTGGATCGTGATGAAACATGGCCTACCGCTGACGCACAACAACAAAACCGATCACAAAGCTTTGGCGGCATTCTACGGGCGAATGGACGCGACTCTGCTCCGCTCGCTCGGCGCCAAGAGAGAAGGTGCCATTTCGAGTCACGCTTGGACGCAGTCGGAACTCAAACTTCGTGCCCTGGTGTCGGATTTCTGCAATGTTCCGCAAGACCAGCTTGCGAGAAACACGTCGTTCCATCGGCTCGGCATCGACTCGATCTCGGCCATTCGTCTGGTCAAGCAGCTGCGTACATCTGGCTTTACTTTTAGCGTGGCCGACGTTCTCAGTACACCGAACATTGCCGCTCTTGCCGACAAGCAGATGCAGTCTTCTGCTTGCTCTTCTGATCATGCTCAGCCAAACGAGGGTCTGAACGAGTGGATCGGACAGATTAGCTCTGTGGCAGAAAACGAGGCGTGGAAATGGTCGAGCAAGGACTCACTCGTGTCGGTTCTGCCCTGTACGCCTCTGCAGTCCGGAATGATCGCCCAATCGCTTGCCTCGGCTGGCGGCCTATACTTCCACCACCATGCTTTCGAGCTTCAAAGCACGGAGAAGCAACATGTCGTAGCAGCGTGGCGAAAGCTGGTGGAGCGTCTCGATATTCTCAGAACCACGTTCCATCCAGTCGACGGTCTACACCCTTGGACGCAGGCAGTGCATTCCGAGGTGCAGCCACGCATCGTCCAACACTCTGGTAGCTTCCAAAGCTGTGGTCTAGATGCCATTGACGGTCAGCCGTCTTTCCAAGATGAGCAGGCCTTCCGCACTCCACCATTTGCTCTGCATTTGTGGTCCCAAGAAGGGAAGCTGGTCGTCCTGATCAGCATTCACCATGCGTTGTATGACGGCAGCTCGCTGCCTCAGCTGTTGGAAGACTTTGAGGCTCTGATCACTGGCAACCAAGCGAAATTGACCTCACGGCTGCCCTTCTACAAGCTGGTGCCCTCGCTTCTTTCGCAGGACGAGGACGTACAGCACTGGGTAAATGCATTGCACGCATTCCAACCGACGCTGCTGTGCAAACGTTCGAACAAGCCAAGCGGTGCGGCAGTGCTACTCGAAAAGCGGCTCGCTTTGACCTCGCAAGAGCTCGAATCACGTTGCCGTGCTATCGGTGTCTCGCCGCAGGTGCTCTGCAACCTTACGTTTGGCAAGCTGTTGGCCATCGAGAGCCAGACGCGAGATGTATGCTTCGGTCAGCTGTTCGGGCTACTCGACTTGATGCCAGAAGCTGATACTTGTGTTGGGCCCGCGTTCAACACAACAGCCACTCGAATCCGATTTCAAGAGCTAGACGCTCCTGTTAGCAAGCTGGCAACAACCCTCCAACAGGCTAACGATGCTGGAAGGCCGCATCGGCGCGCAGCGCTTCGTGACGTGCAGGCCAAGCTTGGACGTGGCCAGCTCTTTGACGCGCTGTTCGACTACCAGCGCTCATACGACCAAGAGGACAGCAAGCTGCGCCAAATCGAGCTCCAGAGTGACGGTACCGAACGAGCTCAGTACACGCTCAATGTCGCGTTTGTCCAGGGCCCCAGTCAGATGTCGATCGTGGCAAAGGCTGATGGCAACCGCTACGACCAAAAGGCGCTAGAAGGTGTAGTGTACCGACTCGAGCATCTGCTTGAGCATCTCTCAATTCGTGTCGAGGAACCAATCTCGGTTCTGCCGGATGTGTTTGGAGAGACAGCCTTCCCTCTGCATCTCGCTCAGGTATCTGTGGCTAACGGCACATCCACGTCGAAAGCTTCGGCGCAAAACAGTGCCAACCAAGCTCTGAGCCAAGATGGAAGCAAGCTGGCCAGCATCATCAGCCAAATCGCGGGCATCGACGAAATGGAGCTCCACGGCGAGACTCGTTTGTCACAGCTTGGATTGGACTCGATCTCTGCGATCCGGATTGCTTCACAGGCGCGCAAAGCTGGCCTGAATCTGCGCATGGGCGAAATCGTTGCCGGCGAGACAATCAATGCAATCCTTTCAGCTCGATCTCAGACAAACGCCACCAAAAGTAGTGACCACGTCAACCGCAATGGTCGCGGCAACGGCCATGCAAGAGTGTCGCTCGAGACAGCCAAACGGGTCGCAGCACGCCTCGCGATCGATTTCGAACAAGTCGAACGTGTTCTTCCGGTTCTCCCCGGCCAGAAGCTGTGGCTGGCCACATGGGCTCAGTCGCAAGGAGGTGGAGGATTTAGCTTTGCGTACCGGCTTGCAGGTGCCGAAGCGGACAAGGTGAAGGAAACGTGGCAAAAGCTTCGACAGCTGCAACCGATCCTACGAACAGCGTTCTTAGTGCACCACGACGGCGGTGCTTCGCAGGTGGTGCTCAAGGCAGACTCGGTGTCGGCCGGTTCGGGTTTTGCCGAGGTGCAGGTCGAGCGAGATGCAGAGCTGACCGCCAAGGACGTCGTCGGTCGTCGCGCAGCCCAAGGTTGGCCAGACCTCACAAGCCCGCCTGTTGAGCTGACACTGGTGGGTGAGATCGTCGTATTCTCGCTGCACCACGTCCTATACGATGCCTTTTCGATCGAGTTTTTGGCTCGCGATTTCGGCTCGCTGTACAACGCGGGCGAGTTGGTCAGTTCGAACCAGTGGCCAGAGGTGGTCGAGCACATTGTCGAAGAGCAACAGCGAACGAGAGGCGATGCGCAAGAGTATTGGTGCAGAGCACTTGCACCCGGGAGCAGCGGCTTGTTGGCCGATCGTCCAGGGAGCACAGGAGAAGCGTGGCATGTGCAGCACAACGCTATCTCGCTCTCTTCGGCGGTGGACGTGCGGATACGCAAAGCAGGCTTGACGCTGGCTGGCGTCCTGCTAGCGGCATGGTCGACTCTCTTGTCAGAGCGAATGCACGACGCGTCGCCCGTGTTCGGCTTGTACCAGCTCGGTAGATCGTCGTCGTTCGAGTCGATTGACAAAGTACATGGACCGTTACTCAACTGTCTACCCATACAGCTGCGAGGTGGTTCACTGCTCGACAAGGCTCGAGCTGCAGTCAGCGAGTTGAGGCTGCGCGCCAAGTTCGAACAGACCGACTTGCAAGATGCTCATCGATGGGCTGGGCTCAGCCAGCACCAAGCATGCTACAACACGTTTGTCAACATCTTGTTCGGTGATCAGCTTGACCAACATCTCGAGATGCACCAGCTCGACCTCGGTCACCCGCTCGATTACTCGCACCACTCGCAACACTCCACTCATGATCGTACACCTCCAAGCACGCCACACGTTGCTCTGCCCTGGCAACCAGACGTCAACCTTGATGTCGTCCTCAAGAATCATGCTGTCGATATCGCGATCAAGGCAAACACGAGCGTCGTGGCACAAGCTGATCTGCACACGCTAGTGAATCGGCTCGTACAACTCGTCCATGCTACGCTCGAACTCCTTTGATCGACGCACCAGAACTGTTACGTCGAAATCGTGAATGTCTTGTACTTGTAAACGACGTATCTTACATGCTCAAATCAGTCTGCCGAATGCAGTGTGGCGTTGAGGTGTGTCCGACCGAAGTCGGCTCGTCGTGTGGTTGTCGCTGCGTCGATGAGGGCACGTGCGTGCGATGGATTCGCGCGATATGCCGTTGTGATGATACAACAAAGAGACGCGTAAAGATGGATGTGGACGCAGGACGCGAATTACGAATGTGCCGAGATACGGCAGGTAGCATCTAGTTGTTGTCTAGTTGTTGTCGTCGTGATCGCTCATGTCTTGCACGGTAGGAGATGCGGCCTCGCGCAGTTTGGCGAGCAGGGTCTGCGCCACCTTTTTCTGCTCGGCTTCGTCCGACTCTGTGTCGTCGTGGCCAGAGACGCGGTCGGCGAGTTGGAGCTTGCGTTCACCAAGCGCGTGAATGTCTTCGTCAATCGTCCCGCGACTGAGCAGTTTGACAACAGTAACCGGTTTCGTCTGGCCCATCCTGTACGACCGATCGGCAGCCTGTTTGTCGTTGTGCGGATTGAAATCTTGGTCGAACAGAATCACCCAGTTGGCAGCGATCAGGTTAATGCCCAATCCACCCGCCTTGGTCGACAGCAGAAACACGGTGATCGAAGCATCGTTGGTGAATTGGTCCACCAACACCTGCCGATCTTGCACCTGCGTCGAACCGGTAAACCCGACGTACTTGACACCCATGTGCTGCAGACACACGCACAGGATATCGAGCACCATGGTGAATTGGCTAAAGATCAGTATCCGATCACCCTTGGCTTGGATCTCGGGAATCAGCCGCTGCAGCGCTTGGATCTTGCCGGACTTCATCCACTCGGCTGCGGGCAGCACGTGCTTGCGCGTAGCCGGATACGACTGCGCCGAGAACGAGAGCTGCGCATCTGTGTTGATCCGAAGATCCTCCTTGACATGTTCAAAGCTGTAGTCGGCATAATCGGGCTCCTTCATCAGATCGCGTGCCATGGCATCGATCTTGGCTTCATCGAACAACCGTCGCGACAACAGAGGATGGTTGGCCGCTTTGCGCAGCTCCATCAGCACGTGGCCGCTCTCCTTGCTCGAGCTTGTCGCTGCGCGTGAGCGTGCGCGAGTCGTCGCCGCTTCCGCTTCCGCAGCAGCGACGCGCTTGGTCTTGGCTACAGCCTCGGCGTAGATTTTGCGTTGCATCGGTAGCATGTCGCAGTACTCGACACGGACTGTCTTGGTGGTCAAATCGGTAAGCACCTTGTCCTTGAGCCTTCGCAACACAAACGGATGCATCATCTTTTTGGCGCGATCGACACGTTGCTTGGAGAGCTCGTTTTGCTGCCCTCCCGCTTTCACCTTGAAGATGGCAGAGAGTGCCTCCTCGGCATCGGCAAAATATTCAGGCATGATAAAGTTGAGAAGCGAAACTAGCTCTTGCAGGTTGTTCTGCAACGGCGTGCCAGTCAGAAGCAGACGCCAGTGCGTCTTGAGCTTGAGCAGCTTGTCGTACTTCTGCGACTTGCGATTCTTGAGGATGTGACCCTCGTCGAAGACGCACACTTGAAAGCCTCCTGTTCGGCAACCTGATTCGTCGCAGCCAGGCTTGCATTCGTTGCGACCGCAGCCACGTCGTCCGAACTTGCGCAGGAAGTTGTGATCCTGTGGTCCACCGGCTGCCATCTCGTAGGTGGTGAGGATCACTTCCAGATGAGCATCTTCGACAAGCTCCTCTCTAAGCTCAACACGGTCCTTCATGCTGCCATAGTACTTGCGTACGTTGATCAAAGGCGCGAAGAATCGGAACTCGCGATCCCAATTCTCCAATACGGAACTGGGAGCAACGACGAGATGTGGCCCACGAACGCCCATGTCCTTGAGCTGCGCGAAAAACGCGATGACCTGGGCGGTTTTGCCGAGTCCCATCTCGTCAGCAAGGATACAGCTTGTCTTTTTGCGGTAAAGAAGGTGGAGCCAATTAACACCAACAAGCTGATAGTCCTTGAGCTTGACACCGTCGGCTAGCAGCTTAGGTTGCTCTTCGAGATAGAACTTGTCATTGGAAGAGCCGCCTTTCTTGATCGAGGACAAGTTGAGCGTGCTCGAGGGTGTGCCTTCGCGCGAGGCTGCGATGGAAGCGTCGACTGATGAGGCAGTGAGCGCGGGCGTAGCGAACCTAGAACCATTCTGACTGGCATCGGGCATCCAGGAAGCCATGGCGTCGCTGAGCTCGCGTCCAATCGTTTCGCATCTGGCGAGAACCTCGTCGACTTGATAGTAGCCAGCCATGAGGTCTTTGCAGTGATGAAAGAGCCTCGGTGTGACGCCCTTGGTCGACTTGCTGCCGAGCTTCTCTTCAATGTCGTCTGCGTCGTCGAACGGGCGGAGTGAGATGATGGTCTCGGCCTGCTGTGCATTGCAGTTGGTAGTGTCCATGAGAGCGCTGGCATCGGCAGTGTTGAACCACCTAACGGCGGCATGCTCTTGCTTTTCTTGGCGATCTTGGCCGTCCGAGTCGTCATCGTCTGAGCTGATCTGCTCTGTCTCGCGTGACGGCTTCTTGACGGGGACCAACTGTGGTGCAGTGGACTGTGAGGGCGTACGAGAGATGGACGGTGTCGAGGCTCTGGAACTGGGATTGCTAGAGTTAGACGGCATTCTTGTTGATCGATTTGTGAGCGTGGTCTGGGTAGGGCGCTGAATGCCATTGGCGCTGAGCTTGAGGCTGACGGTCTTGGTGGTGACCACGCTGGGTCGCGATGTGAGCAGGTGCACAGCTCTTGGAATGTCACCGCGGGTCTGACGCAAAGCTGCGAGGATGCGTTTGGGCTCGAGCAGAGGTCTCTCCTTGATGATGGCGCGTGCTTTTTGCTTGAGTTCTGCATCGGAAAGAGGTGCTGGAAGGCTGTTGTCTGCTGGTGGTTTGGTTGCAGGTCGAGTGGATGCTGCAGAAGATTGCCGATCCAGGAGGGTGGGCACCTCTCGAGCGTGATCGGCATCATCGTCAATGCCATGCTTGGCAGGAGGGCTACGTGATCTGTTGTGGCGAGGCCTATCTGCTGGCTCTTGGGAGTGGTCGCGTGATGGAGAACGTGCACCGCCACCTCGTACAAGACGACGCTTCTTGGGTTTGCGTTGCTCTTGGTCAGAAGACTCGGGCTCGCTCAGATCGGAGCTCTTGTCGGACTCGGCTACGTGGCGCTTGGCGTTGTTGGCGCCATACCTGAATTGCTCGAGGCTGGAGCGAAATGTGTTAGAGCTTTTGGAAGCATTGGTACTGTTGCTGTTGCTGTTGCTGTTGCTCGAGCTTGCATGGTGGTGGCCATTTGCACTTTGCTTGGAAGGCGAGGTGAAAGTGGTGCGGCTCATGGAAGAGCCATTGCCGGAGCTCATGGCCGAGCGGAAGCTCTGGTCGGGCCTTGTCGAGGCTGGAATTGGACGAGTTGGTGCGCCTGAAACTGGACTGGAGTCAACGCAGAGTATGCGTGGTGCTTGCGCCGAGATTGAAGGTGACACGTCCGCAAGACGGTGGCTGGAGGGGGTAGTAGACTCGATCGAATCGTCAGTGTGATAACCATTCGGCATATGTGGTTTTGCAGTTCGGGATGGCGGACGATGCGAGATCACATATGTTGCGCTAGAGCGCTTCTGCAGTTGAAAGTCAGGAATGCTAATTTGGTCGTGGCTGAACAGTGCACAAAGATGTGAATGGACCAAACAAGGATCGAGTAGACTGACGACTTCTTCTAGGGAAGGTTTGCAGTAATGAAGTAGTCGACTCGGTGCATCGGTGCATCGGTTGTCGGTTGTCGGTTGTCTGAACACAAGCAATGTGGATCACGAATCACGAATCACCAATCACTCACGACTAATACGAATCGTGAATCTCTCTCGTCTATCCAACGTCACCTAAGTTAATCACGAATCTCACCAATTTGTGATTTGTGATTCTGTGATTGATTAACCTAAAAAAGAGGGTTGGCCGCTTGATCTTCACGACGCGAAGGTGCACACACAGCAGGGCATTCGCGCTTCACGATCCACGAACCACATTCACGATTCACGATATTCGGTGAATTCGTGATAACTTAGTTACTCGCCTTCGGTCAGATACAGTCACAACTCACACTCGTGACTGTAACTCTCAGTGACTCTCACGTCTTGGCAAATTCATGATTCGTGATTCTGTTTCGTGTTTGCTGTCGGAGAAAAAAAAAACAAATCGTGAATCGTGATTCCATCTTGGACAAGTCCTTTTTACCGCTTTCGTATTTCACATATTTCACAGCTGCCCAAAAATTCATCACAGCTCAACGTGCAACTCTCACGACTCGTGACACTCATGTCGATGAGTGCTTCCGCAGGCACGCGACTTGACTGTCCCTCAACCGCGTTAACCATCCACGATCCGACCCAACCGTGAACCGTGAACCGTCGGAGAACCGTCGTCCGTGAACCGCAAACTCTGCCTTCACAAAATCCAACATGACAGTCTAACATCCGCATGGATTTTCAGTGTTCGCGTGATCACGCAAGTCGTGAGTTACCCTCACCTCTGCCAGGCAATCACAATCGTGAATCGTGAATCTGAGAACCACCTCGTGCCTTTTCTTTTGTCACAGTTTCCAAGCTATAGAGACCATCCGGTGAAAGGGATTCGTGATTTGCATGCGAGCTCAACGCTCTTCTCGGGGTATATTGGAGCAAGCAGTCTGGCACGTCCTTCGAGTAGAGCACATTGGCTGTGTCTGCACCTACAGCTCTGTATGCTTCTCGACGCCAGCCACAGGTGGACGTGTGGGCGTCCTCGTCGGTTCAACAGAGGGCTCCGCGTCTTTCAGCCCACTCCCTAGGTCGATCCAGACACCGATGCCTTGATGCTTGCCAACTCCAACGAAGAACCGCTTTGGGATCTGCAATTGTGATTCGCACCATGGTATCGAGAGACGGTAAAAGTTTTTGTTTACCTGTGAAGCAGCAGCCGTGTCAACTGCATCCTGAGCAGAATCCGTGCCATCACAAGGTCTCGAGAGTGGACTGAAGAAGCCGTTGCCTCCAGAAAAGCCAAAATCGAGCCAACCGTAGCTTGGACGCGGCACCGAAGTATTGAACAGCGATGGCGATGCTGATGAATTCGTCTGTGTCAAAGCAACAATGGTAGAGTTGGGACCGTACCAGTTAGGTGATGTCGTGACGAGGCCGGTGAGGATCAGCGCGCAATACATGCATGGCTGTGAATGCAGTGCGAACGAAAAGAGAAACAGAACCAGGAACAACGGCGATGCCTTGGGGAACGGCAGCAGGAAGAGAGGGATCCACCACCGTAGGCAGTACATCTTGGCCGAAGTCGTCTAGCCTTGCGAGGCAATGTGATACGAGCAGCGATCGTCTGTGATGTATCGATCGCAATCGAGGAAGATGGAGCACAGCCATGTGAATCACGAAAATGCAGGTCAAGCAGTCAAAGTGCGTGGACCATCGATCTGCACAACGTGAACGGCTCAACATAGCCCGATTCAAAAATTGGAAATCGAACATCGGGCTGCCCCCTTCAACGCGACTCGGCAGCTCCCTTTAGCGGAGATCAACACCTGAACGCGATCTTTCTCGTTCATACCACCACCACATCGCTCGCTCATTCCATCGCCTCTCCACTCACCTTGCACAGGACCTCGTTCTGGATCGAGCCTTATCTCTTCGGCACATGCACTGTAGCGGCGCAAGATCAGGGCTCCCGAGTCGCCACACCCTTGATCCAAGCCGCACACACTGAGCTTCGCCACTCAGGCTATCCGAATGGTAAACTACTTATCCCAGCTTGTCCAACATGACTCTTCTATACCCATCAGGCGCAAGGACACTGCATAAACTCTCTCCATTTCAGCGCCTTATCAAGATCGCACGACACACGCCCTACTCCTCTAGCTCTTCCGACCCTGACACCCCATCCTGTGTTGGTTTCAGACCATCCGAATACGAGGTTGTGGCCGATGACCCTGTCTCGAGAAGCTCAAGGCACGACCCTCGCCCAGTTGATGATGAAACTCTCAAGAAAGACTGGGACGCAGCCACCTGCAGTACCTGCGGTCACAGCATCGAAGAGCATGCTGCTCTTACTGACGCCGATGACGAGGAAGCGACGCGCCGAGGAAAAGTAGCAGTGCGGCTAGACGAGCTCTTGGAAGACAAGGGAAAGCTTCTTGACTTTACCTACACTGATCCCGACATCGAATCGCTGCGCAAACAAATGAGACCTGTTGGTGCTGACGGCCTTGTCGAAGCATCCAGCCCGGTCTCACAACTCAGCACCGTACCCGACGCGACACCCAGTCCATATCCGTCCACTCAAGCGCTACCCAACGGATCCGGACCACACTCATCAACACCGCTTCTACAAAGCCTCAACCGCAAGCGCAAACTTCGAGACAGCTCGCGCTCGCGATCAAGGTCACGCGACAGGGAAGCATCAGTAGCCACCTCGAGTCGACTCTCAAGTCCAGAGATGACCGTCGTTCATTCCAACCCGGCATCGCGACAACAATCTACCGAGCCTGGCACGATCAATGGACGATATGACGCCAAGCGAAGGAAGCTTGCATCGTCAGACTTGGCAAAAGAGAGCACGGTCGAAGCCAACATGTCGACAGACCTTAGCGATGAATCGGCTGAGCTTACCGGAGTGGAAGCGGTCGAACCAACAGCGAATGGCGAGGATGCATTGCAAGAAGCCAAAAAAGGAGCAGCAAACGAGTCGAAAAGCGCAGTTTGCGCATCGGCAGACGCTGATACCGCCGAATTCGGCCAGACAAAGGTGAAAGCGGAAGAGGCCGTCGACCTGGAAGAAGCGATGCAACCTGCACCAAAGAGCGCCGCATCTGCGGTCGAAGAAGGCGTCGCGCAAAAAAAGGAGCGACCAGCGGTGATCGAGGAGCGTACAGGTCTCATCCAGTTCAGAGTGGTGACCAACGACGACGATCACGAATCCATGATTCTGCTCACGGGACTCAAAAACATCTTTCAACGTCAGCTGCCCAAGATGCCACGCGAGTATATCTCGCGTCTCGTCTTTGATCGCAACCACCAGAGCGTGGCGATTGTCAAGCGTGGATTGCAGGTGGTGGGAGGCATCACATATCGGCCATTCAAGCAGCGTAAATTTGCCGAGATTGTGTTCTGCGCTATCACGAGCACCGAGCAGGTCAAAGGATACGGCTCGCACCTCATGAATCACGTCAAAGACCACGTCAAGGCTTCTTCGCCCGTCATGCATTTCCTCACGTATGCCGACAACTATGCTATCGGCTATTTCAAAAAGCAGGGCTTCACCAAGGAGATCAGTTTGGATCGTTCAATCTGGGTGGGCTATATCAAAGACTACGAGGGCGGTACGCTGATGCAGTGCAGCATGGTGCCACGAGTTAAATACCTGGAAGTGTCGGACATGCTTGCGGCGCAAAAGGAAGCAATACTGGCCAAGATCCGGAGCATCAGTCGTTCGCATGTGGTCCATAAAGGTCTGCAAGCCATGCACGACCGCGACCGGTTGATCAAACTCAAGGGGTTGATCGAGAATCCGGATGGCACAGTGGCAAAGCCGGAACGCGCAGCCAAGCGTGATCAAAACCACGGTGAAGAGGATCCGACAGCAACGTTCCTTGTGAATCCGTCCGAAGTGCCAGGCTTGAAGGAAAGCGGTTGGACGCCCGAGATGGACGAGCTGAGTCGACGGCCCAAACGAGGGCCACACTTTGCCGTCATGCGCCACATTCTGGTGGAGCTCAACGGACACGGAAGTGCGTGGCCGTTTGTGAATCCAGTCAACGGAGACGAGGTGACTGACTACTACGACGTGATCAAGAATCCCATGGATCTGTCCACGATGGAAGCCAAGCTGGAGAACAACCAATATGCCAACGTCGATGAACTTGTCGCCGATGCCCAGCTCATCTTTGACAACTGTCGCTCGTACAATCCGGCTTCATCGCCTTATGCAAAGAGCGCCACCAAGCTGGAAAAGTTTCTCAAAGAGACTTTGTTGCCCAAGGTGCAGAGCTCCTTGTGAAGCGCCCATCTCACCATGTAGGTGCCATCGCAACCCATCCGATCAAACCCATGCTCATCCCATTTTGTATTTGTACTCGATCGTCGATCGTCGGGCACTCATGACTGTGTGTGCCGCAACTCACAGCAACTCTAGCGACTTGTGTGATATCGGTTGTCCAGGCAAACCCCGAGTGAAGCAATCGCCAACCATGCACGAAAATCCTTGAAGCGGGGCTAGCTTACAGCCAGGCAAGAGCCGTAGCTGTCCGACAGGCACGAGGGTTGTATCACCGAGCTTTGTCGGCTTGACAACTGCCGCGCTGCTCCACTCACAACTCGTGACTCACGACTCTCCACGCTCTGTGCTCCACGCTCCAGGCTGCGTGCTGTTAGGCTATGACGAAATCGCTCGATAATTCGTGATTCGTATTTAGTTAGGACTTCGTGCTTGAGTCTATCAGAAAGCCCAGATTTCTCACCCATCAACCTTGCGCCAGACAGCCTCTTATGTTGCTGCACGATGATGTTCGGATAGCCTTCTGTCTATTCCTTCGATATGGACCGTGGCCTGCTTCAGTTGCTGCTTACGCTTTGGACGCAGCAGAGAGGATGGACATGCAGCCAGCAAGAGCGTGGAGTGCACGGTTCATATTCAACAGCATTCAAGACGCGAGCGAGCACAGAACTCTTGAATTTCCAGCCAAATTCGCAATTCACAGTTCACAATTCACGATTCACGATTCACGATTCACGATTCACTCACGACTCTATGCTCGGCTTCTCGGCTCGTCTCGTCTCAGAGCATCGGGGCTCGTAGATTCACGATTCGTGATTGCTGTGCCTGATCAATTTAGAAGGTGCTCCTGATTCCCGCGGTCAGAGTCACAAAGTGCGAGACAGTCACAGAGGTGAGAGACTTGGTATGTGGGCCTTGTAACATACCCTCCACAGCCACCAACCCCATCTCTCGTGTCGGACTGGTGACTCTGTTCCACCTGACACGACCTTGGTCTTTTGCATTGCACCAGGTCACACCTCACGCCGTCCAAGTTCTCTATCAGCATCAGTCTGTTCGACGCCTCGTTTCATCTCGACACGCTCAGTCGGTCGGAAGGAAGAATCGCCTCGACACGTTGCTCTATGCAACGCATGCCAACGCACGATCAGTCCTAGATCCTTGTGAGATACCCAGCAACCTAGCAACCTTCAACGCTTCTTGCAGTAGACAATCGCCGTCTGCGACATCCCCCCATCCACCATGTCCAGGTGAGTCTCTCAGCAAATTGTCGGCCGTACGTCGGTCACGACTGGTAATAGCACAGCATTCTGACGGTCCATTCCTCTTCTCCTCGAAAACTCTGTCATGTACCTCTCGATTGCGCCTTGCAGCTATGACAAGGTGGTGAAAGGTGCCACCAAGCCAAAGTCCGGTGGCATCAAGCCAAAGTACATTGATCCCATCATTGCCACCACCTTCGCGACTGATGGCTCCCTCCAAGATGTGTGCCGAGCTCTTGGCAATCGTCTCCGAGAGCCAAATGCCACCGTTGTGCTCAAGTCGCTCGTCATTCTCCATACCATGATTAGGAATGGTGAAGTCGATAACGTCCTCAGCCATCTCTCGTCTGACAGTGGCAATATCCGCCTACGAAACGTTTCTTCCAACAGCTGGTCGGGTTACTCGGCTCCCCAGACGCTTTCTGTTTACGCGCAGTATCTCGACGAGCGTGTTCGTGCATATCGCGACCTCAAGCATGATGTTATCCGCTCCTCTGATCGCTCTCGCGCACACTCGAACGGTGCCAGCAACAGCAACCGCTTGCGCAAACTCTCTGTCGAAAAGGGTCTGCTGCGCGAGGTCTCTTCCACACAAAAAGTGGCTAGCGTCCTCATGCAGTGCTCGTTCTTCCTCGACGATCTCAACGATGACCTTGTCATGGCCGCTTTCCGCATGACCCTCAAGGATCTTCTTGCCATCTACACTGCCATCAACGAAGGCGTCATCAACATTCTCGAACACTACTTTGAGATGGCCAAGTCTGACGCTGAGCGTGCACTCGAGCTCTACAGGCGCTTCTGTCGCCAGACCGAAAACGTCGTTGCTTTTCTTAACAGTGCTAAAAAGGCGTCTCACAGCCTTGACCTCGCCATCCCTTCGCTCAAGCATGCACCTGTCTCGCTCGCCGGCGCACTCGAAGAGTACCTCAAGGACCCCAATTTCGAGCAAAACCGCAAAGAATACAAGGAGAACAAGCGCATCGCCGATGGAAACCCGCCTGCATCCACCGCTCGGCCCACTTCCACCATCTCTTCCAGCGTGCCCAAGAGCGAGTCTAAAAAGAGCATCACCATCCGTGAAGCTGACAAGCCCGAACGCAGACCCAAACCTCCCACCTCAAATCAAGACCTGCAGGACTTCTTTGCTAGCATCGACAATGACGGAGGCCAGAACGTCTTTTCCAATGTACCGGCAGAGCAGAGCTTTTTACTTCAGGCTCAGCCTACGGGCATGATGGGCATGAACGGCGGCGCGTTTGGTGGCATGAGTATCAACATGACCGGTATGGGAGGTATCGGTGGCATGGGCGGCTTGCAACCGCAGATGACCGGTTACAATCCTTTCATGGCTCAGCAACAGCAGACCGGCATGCAGATGCCAATTCAACAGCAAATGACCGGCTTTGGTGGCATGCAGCCTCAGATGTCGGGCTTCATTCAGCCCCAAGCTACCGGCTTTAACCCTTTCAGACAGTCTATCATGCCGCAGCCTACTGGCTTTGGCGGTCCGTTCGGCGCTTTCAACGGGCAACCGAGCATGTTGAGCCAACAGCAGCAGTCACAGCAGCAGTCACAGCAGCAGCAGCAGCAGCAGCAGCAACAGCAACAGCAACAGCCACAAAATCAGCCTTTACAGAGTCTGCTGTCTCAGCACACCGCCATGCCCTCACAGTCGCAATCACCATCGCTACCGGGCTCAAAGAATGCATTCGGCCAACCTGTCAGCCAACAGTCATCGGCTTTGTCATCTTTTAACTCGGCTTTCCAGCCTCAGAGCAATGGGCAGAGCAAGCCATCCGAGGCTGTCAACCCGTCCAAGCCGCTCTTGCCGCAAAAGACCGGCTCACGCAATCCGTTTGCTCCACCTCCTGGATCCGCGCCACCACCAGCTTCACCTCCTGCGTCGCGAGGTCCGTCGTTGAATCAGCTCGCAATGAGCGCGTTTAGTCAGCCGAGTGGCGGTCATTACGGACTCGGCGCCAATGCATGGGATGGAAGTGTGCCTGCCAACAACCAACAACAACAACAACAACAACAACAACAACAACAACAACAACAACAACAGCAGCAGCAGCAACAGCAGCAGCAACAGCAACAGCAACAAGAGCAACAACAACAAGCGCAGAATGGTTCGAGCGTCAGTAGTGGATTGCTTGCACCGCAAAAGACTGGACTGATTGGCAGCATCGCATCAGAGTTCGCTTTTCAGAACCAGAACAGCTCGGGCAACGTCTCCTCTGGGACTGGATTGGGCGGCAGCAGCACTCCAGGAGTGGTATCTACACCGAGTGGCCAGGCTCAGGATTTGTCGTCGCAATTTGGGGCGCTGACATTCGGAGGAGGCGTCGCGTCTACAAGTCAGCCGCAGCAGCAAGCGTTGCAATCTCAACCAACAGGATTTGGAGGCAGCACAGTTCGGCCTTTCAAGCCGGAATCGTCGTTCGGGGCGAGTCTGGCGGCGAATGCGCAGTTTGGTAGCGCTGCAGCTAGCAGTGCAGCTGGGCTTGCACCGCAGATGACAGGGAATCCGTTTGCTCGAATGACAAGTCCTGAGCCGCAGCAGCAGACGCAGAACGCATCGACGGGCTTGGCAGCGTTCAACAGCAATGGAGCGGGCGGTAGTGGTGCGTTGAGTGCATTCAATTCCGCGTTTGGCAGCGCTTTGCAGACTGATTCCCAGCAGCAAGGCCTGCCGTTTGGAACAGCTAATAACACTCAATCGACCATGTCGTTGGGCGCGCAACTACCGTCACAGCTGCAACCCCAACTGACCGCGTTGGCTCCCTCGACCATCAAGCGCTTCCAGCCATCGTCCGAGTTTGGTAAGAGTATCAGAGACAGCGAACAACCAAACTTGCTACATTTCTGATCACCGTGCTTCTCAGATCGTGCACGTTGAGCGATTTGTCGAATCTAGTCCTTAGTTGCTATCACCGATCAATCAAACTGAACCGCGTCTCAGAGTTTGGTTTTCGAAAAGCGTGACCTCGACAGGCGTATACGCACTGGTTCGGTTGCATCTATCTCAGTTCAGCTGGATCACGCGAGTGTCGCAAGATGACGCTTTCGCAGTACGAGTGGATTCGGGATTCAAACTTGCGCTGTGCGTGGTCAAGTGTGGAGTGAGGCAGGAAAATGAGAATCGTTGAGAGATCGTTTCAAGACATGCAAATGAAGCGTGGAATCACGAATGCGCGGTTACTTGCGCTGGCCGTACGCCTTGGTAGCATATTCGCCGGCCTCGACAATGATATTGGCGGGGGTCTGCGGGGTACCACTGAAGTAGTTGGTGAGGATCTGCTTGACTCCGGCGGCGTAGCGAGCTTGAGCGTCAATTGAGGTGCCTGAGATGTGAGGAGTCATGGCAACACCTCCTTTGCCGTGTGTATAGGGGATGTTGTCGTGGTTTGCATTCATGGTGTAGAACGGATGGTTCTTGGGTGGCGGTTGTTGGTCGGTTACGTCACCACCGTAGCCACGAATCTGACCGCTGGCAAGTGCGGCTTTGATGTCGTTGGCGTTGACAATCGCACCACGTGCAGTGTTGACGATCCAAGCACCCTTCTTCATCCAGCTGAGCTTTTCGGCATCAATGAGTCCTTTGGTCCCTTCGTACAGCGGACAGTTGATGGTCAGCACGTCGAGTTCCGATAGGAACTCTTTGAGATCCTCAACACGTACAGCACCCGTCTCCTCTTCCAGCACAGCGTTGCGCTGATAGTCGTAGTACGTCAACTTGGCACAATCGAAAGGCTTGAGTCGCTGCAATACACGACTGCCGATACGACCGGAACCTAGCGTACCCACCACCTTGCCTTCGAGATCGTACGACTGGCGAGCCACCTCGGCCACGTTCCAGTCTCCCTCGAGGTACTGTCGGTTAGCAGGCACAAAGTTGCGCACCAGAACGAGAATTGTCATCACCACATGCTCGGCCACCGAAACCACGTTCGACCCCGTCACTTCGTACACCGAGATTTTCCTTTTGTTGGCAACATCGAGGTCCACGTGGTCCGAACCAACACCAGCCGTGATACAGCACTTGAGATTCTTGGCTGATTCGAGCACCTCGGCGGTGAGGTAGGCAGGGTGGAAAGGTGTAGTGATAACGATTTCCGCATCCTTGATATGTTGACGGAACTCGGAATCGGGCGAGTCCTTGTCGGAAGTCACGATAAATTCGTGACCCTGCTCCTTGAGCCAGTCAGCGATACCGAGCTTGTTCTCGACCGTACCGAGCAGACGAGGCTGCGCGTCGCCGTACTTGCCAGCAGTGTAGAGCACAGCTACGATCTGAAATGACGAACCGCAACCAAAACACAACACGATCGTCAGCTTCAGCTTGAAAGCTAACAGAGAGACAGGCTGCGAGTACCCGGCATCGCGGCTGCCAACTCACCTTGACCATGTTAGAATGTTTAGTAGACAAGCAGTGCGGGGAGGTTGTTGCTTAGCTTGGGATGGAGGATAAGACCACACTCGCTCGAGCAAACAGGGCGCCCATTTATGTGTAGCTGACTGCTGCAGCTGCACAACCAGACAAAGACAGTGTGGGGGCGTTGGAAGAGCGTCACTCGTGATTGCTTTGCTCAAGCGCGCGCATAGGCAAGCCAAACTGAATCGTGAATGAGGAAACTCGACAGCCCGTGGCAAAGACCGAGGCTAGAAGCCACGCTCAAAGCCCACGCTCCGTCATGGCCAGTGCATTCATGATTCGTGATCGGAGGGAATGCGACACAGTCGATGCGCAGCAGTCAGGACTCATTCAAGATTGCAGACGCAAGCGAGCATCGCTCGTCAAGATCTCGAGTCGTGAGTTGTGGGGAAGCCGAAACGGCAGAGCAAGAATAAAGTTGCAAAAGCTGACAGCTCAAGCTGCGAGTCGCGAGTGCAGTTGCCAAACCAGCGGGATGACGCGGGCGAAACACCAGCCGAGGTGGAGGAACACAGAGAAGGAGCCAGGCGCGCTTCAAATTAACGTCAGATGGTCATTTGTGATTTCGGACGGTGCGGCCGACGCCCGAAAGCAGTCGGTCACAGAGTGCACGGTGGCGTGCTTGACGTGTTCTTTTCGCAGTTGAGAAGCTCAACAAAGAAGACTGCGACGAACTTAACTAAGTTATGACTCTGTGACTGATTTCGGCGACGCGACTTGGCTTCGTGCTTGTGACGGATACCCCGCACATCACAGTGCGGCAGGGAAGCGTTCGCCACGAACAAGCGCAGCCCCAAGCGGGGCAATGACGGACGGCGACCTTGAGCATCAAAGCGTTCTTCTACCTCCTATTCTTCTTCTCTGCTGCCAGGTCACACCAGCCATCCAAGACACTCGTCTGATACACGATCTCACAATCTTAGAGTCACGCTCAAGTCGCATCAACGCTGCTGCGAATCCAGTGAGCGCGAAGAAACAGCTTCGTTGTGCTGTTTCTACCTGCCGAGCTTGGTCTATGATGCTCGCTCGGATCCAAGCCTCGGGTTGCCCGCCGCCTGCTGTTTCCTCAAGTGAAGAAGAGGCTCTCGCCGTGTTCTTCCGAGCTAAATTGGAAGCCACGTCGGGCGAATGCCGGCCTGCATAGTCGAGATCCAAACCCCACTGCGTGCAGCTCATCACATTCCGTGTTATCCTAGATGTATTGTTGCGGCCGAGTTAAGGATTTCAAGGCGCATTCGTACCTACGCGCCTTCCTTGAAACGTGCTCGTGACAGGTTAGTCATTGGACGTTGTCGAATAAGCATGCCGTAGCAAGACGACGGTTTTGGTACAGGAGTGAGCAAGAATGGGTTCTTTCATGTGTTGAAGACCGCTCCCACAGATTCGTAGTTGTGAATGTGGCAGCCTTCAGAATGGATAACTACAGTCAAATTGTTGACGACGCGGCCACATAGCTCAGCGAGCGGCTGGGGCAAGTGAGGACGTTCTTTTGTCACTATGATTGTTGCAGCTGCACACCCGCACTTGTTCGCATGTCACCAGAGTGATGTGTGACCGAAAGAAGCTGCTGTTGACCAGGTCTCTGTCGTCAATAGCTTGCGTCTGTCCGCCAATTTGGCCGGTCACGCACCGTCGCACGCATGGTTGGCCTACAAGCATGACTACGCCGATTGCGACTTGTCGAATCACCGGCCTTTAAAAACGCCGTCATCGTGTCACGTGTAATCCCGAATTTGTGATTGTGATTCTGTGATTGATGTATGGCAGGCACTTTCGATGTGTCTACAATTCGTGATTTGGTCTCTTGCTTGATCAATAACTCACGACTCAGCTCAAAAAGCACCAAGACGCCAACTTACCTCTCATCCTATTCCGCCATCAACGTTTGTACAGTACCTGTACTCGTGACTTGTCTATCTCTGTCCATCACGAATCGTGAAAGGTGACCTCGGTGTCGGTAGAACACGGAATTTTCTTTTCTCTGTTAGACCATTCACCAAACGCAAAAAAAATCAATCGGCGATGGCTGTCCGGATAGTTACATCGGTGATATGCATTACAGCTGTCCAACAAAAATGACAAATTCTCGTGATTCGAGATTGCTTCATCGTGCAGCTTCAGGCGTGAGGGTGTTTCGTGATCTGCGATTCACAATTCATCCTTGCTCCAACTGCAAGTGAACAGGCTGCTTGACTTTGCAGATCTATAGGCCGATCGGCGCGGGGTCCAATTCGCTTATTCCGAAGTGAATTTGGCTATCGCGAAACCTACACACGAGCTAAGTGATTCCCGATTGGATTGCCATTTGCCAAGCCGCTTGTCTTTCGGAGCTTGGCTCATCCCTTCCATCAATATCAAGGACAGAGAGACGTGTGTCGCCCAACGCATTCGACATGACGACAACCAGCAAGCCGGTGCCTTCGGTAATTCGACCCGGCAAAGCACCCGAGGGTCCACCGGGCTGGGAAGAGCGAAGGGTCGAAAAGCAGGTGCAAGCCGAACAAGCGCAAGAGGAGCGCAATTATCAGCGCGAAAACTCGACCGGCCTCGCAGGCATCAAGGAGAAGGTCCACAAGATCGGCGAAAAGATGCACCTTGTAGAGCCAAAGGATCCTGCTCAGCGAAGCGCTGCCCAGCTTCAGGTAAGTCACAACTTGTTACGCCGATCTTGTCTTGTGCACAAATTGCTGATTCAACTCTTGCTTCTTCTCGCTGCACATTGCCCATGGTATAGGACGCTTCGACCATGCCGGAACAGGCCCCAATTCACCAGTAACCAACCAGAGACCTGTCTATAGGCTTGACTCGCTCCAAGGGACGATGATGGACAGACAGTTCCTGCCTCGCCTCCAATGCTCAAATGTATTTTTAGTACCCTCGCGATTCGCCTTCATGTTATTCACAGCAGCCGTGTCAAGACAAGCGATCCTTCTAAAATCCTGATGAATGACGGAACAGTTGAGCTCAACAAGATCTAAGGAGAGACGTGGTGGACGCCTTGGAAAAACGTCATGTCTCAATGACGGTAGATGGCATCGGACGTGACGGCAACATCGCGAATCTGCTCGACATCGTGGACTCTGAGGATGTCGGCACCAGCAGCGATGGCAGCAGTGCAAGCCGCAGCGGTAGCAAACACTCGTTCCTTTGGATCTTGCTTTCCCGTGAGGTGGCCAAGGAACTTCTTACGCGATACGCCTATCAAAGTCGGGAATGACACTAGCGAGCAGCAAGGTCTGGTGATCGAGTCGGCACCGTTCTGTGCTGACGTGCCTTGCGCGACAGGAGACATGGCTTCGAATACGGAGCGGTCCAATGCCGGAGTGGCTGCACCCGAGTAGGAAACGCCTCTTCCCTTGGTCGATTTGGTGACTGACTCGGCGAGCGTGAGTCTCGACAGATCGCGGAGCAGCGCGAGATTGCCGGCACTGTCCTTGGCAAATCCGATGCCGGGATCGAGGACGATGTTCCACCTTCGAACGCCCGCCCTGAGCGCACGATCGAGACGTGCCTCAAGCTCGGCGCGAACGCCGGCTACGACATCGCCGTGCTCGTACGTGACGAGGCCGTTCATGGTTTTGCTGTCGCCACGCATGTGCATAAGGATGTAGGGGCATTTCCACCTCTTTGCCACTTTGAGAATCGCTGGATCGCGCTCACCTCCCGACACATCGTTGATTATATCTGCTCCGACGGAGAGTGCAGCTTCTGCAACCGAGGCGCGGAAGGTGTCGACCGAGATGGGTATAGTGATTCCTGCTTGGCGGATAGCCTTGATGACGGAAACGACGCGTGTCGCCTCTTGGTCCGCATCAACCTCTACTGCGTGAGGGGCTGTGCTCATTCCGCCAACGTCAATGACATCAGCGCCCTGCTCGGCCATCGTCTTGGCCGAACGCACAGCATCGACGGCTCCAAAGTTGTCGCCCCCATCCGAGAACGAGTCGGGGGTAGCGTTGATGATGCCCATTATGAAGGTCTTTGAACCCCAAGCCCACATCTTGGTGTCACTGACTTGATTGCTTGGGCGCGTGCTGGGCGAAGGAATTGGCAAAACCTTTCGAATGCCACTCGGTTCGTAGTCAGGCGACTTCTGAAGCATGATGAGAAGCTGCGATATGGTGCGAGAGTAGGTAGGGTGCTCAAAGTCTGGCAAGATGTCTTTGAGAGGCTCGAGGACAAATTCTCGCTCCTTGATGCCTGGATGAGGCACAACGAGCCGAGGTGAATCGTCGATCTCGAGCTTGTCATAAAGCAAAATGTCGAGATCGACCGATCGAGGACCTTTTTCTGGTACGCCTGTCTTGTCACGCCCGAGCCGTACTTCGATCGACTGTGTGAGGGACAGCAAGTCGTGCGGACTCAGCTTTGTTGCAATGCGGCAGGCAGCGTTGAGGAACTCGGGCTGATCGACGACGTACATGGGTGCAGTCTCGTAGAGGAAGCTGGTATCGACGAGGATGCAGTCTTGGGCTTCGCTGAGGGCCTGCACTGCAGCTTCGATGTTGGCAGCGCGATCGCCGACGTTGGAGCCAAGGGCAATCGCGACGACATGCCAACCTTTGTCCAGGTTTGACACAGACTTGTTCATTGCAGAAGGTGAGCGTTGCGCTGGTGATACACTGGACGTCGTATGAGGAAGGCCGGATCGGATGATAGCAGCAGCAGCAGGAGCAACGGCGGTGGCGGCGGCAGATGGAGTTGCAGCGTGAAGCTGTTGTTCTTCGAGCAATGCTTCTTGCTCAAAGAACTCGCGTGTGCGTTCTACTTCGACCCCAGCGCTGCTGGCAAACATGATGGCGCTCGGTTTGTCGACGCTGACACGGACCTTTTCGACCTTGTTCTGGAGGACGGCGACCCTGGCTATTGAGGTGGCGAGACTCTCGACGGTCTTGTACGAGCTGGCAGCGACGTAGTCAGAGATGCTGCGTACGATTGTGCGGTAGTTGTGCTGCTTGTTGACGACGTCGATGAGACCAGCCGTCGAGTTGTGCGCTTCCTTGGCACGAGAGAGACCGGAATAGACGACGAGGTTGAGTTTGACATTTTGTTTGTCTTCACGCTCCCAAGGATTGACGCCAATGATGGTGTTGATGACGAGGTCGCGCACAATGACTTTATCGTGCAACGCCAGTTTCGAGGAAGGAGCAAGCCTGAGCTCATCTATGCACTGTACAGGGTCTAGGTTGGACGGGATAGGGTGTAGGTCGCCGAGCATGTAGTCAGCAGCGGTGCGGACAATCTGAACGCCGGCCGAGGCAGCGTGGAGGAGGGAGCGAGGCTTTTCGACGTTGAGGGTGACTTTGGGCGCGTGAAGCACAAAGATGCATACTTTGGCCAGACCCTCAGCGAGCGCTTCGAGACTACGATAGCGATGATTTGCGCAATGCGCTTCGAGCTGCTTTACGAGCACGCCGTAGTGAATGCTGTACGGCAAATGATCCGATCCGCCCGCCTTGGAGACGTCGGTGTGGACGCGAGCATCGATAGTGACAGGCTGAGCTTGGACCCGTTCCCAGTTGTCGACACCTACAATCATGCGCACTTCGAGCCTCTTGACCGCTATAATATCCGGAAGCTCGAGCGACGCTTCTGATGAACTCATCGTGGACGAGTGGCCTGTGTTGAGACGTGTCGGATCGTGCGCGCCGTGGGAAAGGTGGTATCGATGGGCGAGTGAGCCTCTTGACAACGTCAACGGAAAGACCGCGCGTGAAGCGGGTCTGCCGATGCGAGAGAGAGGGCAAAGGATCAGAGCAGCAATGGGTCGAATTTGCATGCCCTTGGTCTCGCCATACTACCTTGCTGAGATCACGTCGAAAAGGCCAAGGTGGTGAGATCCTCGCAACAGCTAAAAGTCTCTCGAGGATCCTACCGCTTTGTCGGGTGTACTTGGTTCGAATGTCTGATCGGTCACCGTGCACAGCAGTCACAGAGTTAAGTTAGGCACGAGGAAACATGAACCACGAACCACACCCACTCGTGACTCACAGACTGAACGTGACTCCGTTGGGCAGTTTTCGAGGGCCTTTTTTTTTTTTTTTTTTTGACCTTCCTGCTCCCAAGTCGGTTCGGTTGCTGGCCGAGCTTCTTGACTGCGTCACTTAAAAAATAACTCGTGACGAAAGGGTCTCCTCTCACCTCACACGGTCATGAGAGTTTGCGATTCAGTGATTCGTTCGTGGATTCACAAGATCCACAAAATCACGAATCACGAATCACGAATCACGAATCTTGAATCGGAGAGAGAAAAGGTACGGGGCACGAGCTGGCGTAGCTTTTCTCATTCCACTCACGTCTGCTGAAGCCAACTCGTGACTGAGCATCTCTTGTCTCTGAGCTACAGGCACAAGGCTCATCCGCGGCAGAAACTGCGCTCCTTCAGGCACTCACAGACTCACAACTCAGTTTCAACGTCGGTAGAGCTCGGCATCATTCACGATTCACGATTCACGATTCGTGATTCACAATTCATGATTCCAATCCGCTCGTCCATACTAATTTTAACCATCCACCATCGACGCCATCCTCACGTCCTTGTCGAGATCCGTAGCAAGCCTTGACTTTCACTACGTCTCCATACACCACACCTCGTTCTTCGATAGCAGAGCGTATCCGTATCAACGCGTCAATTCGAGCCGCAACCTCCTTTGTAGCTCCTTTATGGCTGGCCTGCAGTACCATTTTACTTAGCAGCGTTGCTCCTAGTTCCATATTGGTACTCACCTGGACGACATGAAGGAAGCTGTTCATCGGCCGCTCTACTCGCTAATTGTCGAGCTCTTGCCTCACTGATGCTCATATAGCCACCAGTTCCAATTCCAACCCATTGTGCTTTTTCGCTGGCCCTGTTCAGCGCCTCTTGCAACTCGTTGACGGCCAACAGTCATGCCATTTCAACACTCGAACAGTGCTGCTTCGACGCAGCTTCTCTCAGCACCGACTAGCCAGCTCGCAGCGTCTAGCTTCTCTCCGCTTCCGCCGGTCATTGCTAAGTCAGCGCTCGCCGAGTCGTCTTCTAGGCCACGCTCCGACTTGCAGACTTCGACCACGCCTTCTGCCCGTAAACAGCATCACGTCTCGTTCAAGGACGATCCCGAGCCCTCTGCCAAAAACACAAAGCATCGCGGCCGCAATCACCGCGCTTCGCAGTCGAGCTCTCGCCTGGACACCTCCGACCTCAAGGACAGAGCCTCCGAGCATGGCAGCTCCCGCCACTCCGCCGCCTCTCGCACCTCCTCTCGTCAAAGTCGTAGCGATGCCAATGAGCACGAGTCATCCAGGTCTGTAGCCGGCGACAGTGCTCCCAGCACCTCTTCCCGCAACCGCAGGTCTCGTCATCGTTCCGAAAAGCGTTCCGAGCGCTCCCACCCTTCGCAACCTCAGTCTGAGCATGCAACCAAGTCCAACGTCCAAGATACAGTCTCCTCAAACACCCGCAGTGCACCTTCCGCTAGGTCAGAGGCTTCTGCTTCTCCGCACAAAAGGGATGTCGGGCCAAGGGAAGCCAGTAGCTCAAGCAGGCGCAGTAGACAGCAATCCGCTCAAGGCATCCTTCCAGACCTGCGCAATCAGGAAGCCTCGCGATCCGAGGCGGGCAACCGCTCTCAACATTCATCTTCCAGCCGTCGAGATCGCTTTGCCCTCCCCCACGATGCCCGAAGTATGCCGGGAGATCCTTCGACCAGTCGCTCTGGCCGCCAGCTGTTTGATCCCAGACGCGACGATCCTGTCAAGTTCGCCTCACAGCAGAGAAGCCAGGGTGATGCTCGTGCCACTTCTGGTGTCTCTTCTCCTCACACCAACTCAACGCCTTCCTTTCAGCCTCAAATCCTGATGCACAGGGAAGCTTCCAACGCTTCGAGCGGTAGCCATCTCGGTCGCAGCCCCATCATCAAATCGTCTGTGTCCGACATGGCTTTTACCTCCGCCGTAGATCCGTCGGACCCTAAGGCTCTCCAGGCGCACATAGCCGAGGTCAAAATGGTGTATAGATCCTTGTCTGCAATGGAAGCCAGCCTTCAAGAAGCACATCAAGCCGAGGTTGAAAGAGCACGTCACTCCATGGCTGACTATATCCCACCAGACCTGCGAGATCCTTCCTACTGGATCACCCTGATCAGCAAACATCGCCAGGTGGCAGAGTTACACTCTTCCTTCCTCGAGATGACATGCCGACCAGAGTTCCCCCGCGAACTCTCAAAGCTTGCCGAAGTTCGTAATATGCCCGCACGCTTGTGGCAAACGGCATTCCATCTCATGCTCGAGAGCCTCCGTACCAGCCTCTCCTCGAACCACCATCTGCAGAGCAACCAGCGCAAGTCTGAACTCCTGGATCATCTCACCGAGTTCATTTACTACGCCTACTCTTTCTACTCCGCCTTGCAAGAATCTGAGAGGTACAAGAGCATGCGCAGAGCATGGATCGAGAGTCTCGGCGATCTTTCACGTTATCGCATGGCAGTTGCCGGCTTGGCGTCAAGCATGTCGATCGATGGACAAGGTGATGAGATTCGCAATCCGCCGTCCACCGATCACGATACCAACTCGCCCGTCGATGCACGCATCGATGATGACGACAATGATGCCGAATACGACCAAGATGTTCTATCAGATGCCAGCGTAACAGACGAACTTGACGACTCCGTTCATCGTGCTCGCCAGGATCCGGGCGAAGATAGGGTGAAATCTCGCAAAAGGTCCAATGCAGACACTCGCAAAAACACACCGCCCGCAATCGAAGTCGAAAAGGCCAGCATTGGTACTGCCGCCCTTGGCGATTGGGAGTGGACCGAGAAGGAGACTTGGCGTCAAACTGCCAAGGGCTGGTACGCCATGGGTATCACCGAGACTCCCAACATTGGAAGGCTTCACCACCACCTCGGTGTACTCAGCCGTGGTGACAACGATCTCAGGGCTGTCTACCATCTCACCAAAAGCCTCGTAGCCGCCAAGCCTTTTGCGTCAGCTAGAGATAGCATCCTCCTTCTGTTCGAGCAGCAGCGACAGGCTCGTCGAGTGCGGCGAGATAGTCCCATCGAGGAGCTCTTCCTCTATCTGCATGGCATCCTCATCACTCGTGTCCAGCTTGACGACTTTGAGCCAGTCTTTGATCGGCTAATGGCAAAGCTTACGAGGCTAGTTGAGAAACAGGGGCCAGCAGGGCTGCCGCAATCTACGTGGACCATGATGGCCGCTATCAACATCGCAGGTCTCTTCCAATACGGCGCCGAAGACTCGGTTCTTGCGGACCTCTTGTTGCAACAGATGGACAAATCCGGAGGACGACCGAACAGGACGCATAGATCCAAGGCCAGCACCCCAACTGCGATCATTGTCAGCTCCAATACGGCCAAAACCGACGACAACTGTCTGAGTGAGCTGCCCAGAGATGCGGAATGGGACGATCCGAGCGATGACGAGTCCGAGGCGGGTGAAGACGTCCAGATGATTTCCTTGGAATCAAAGGGCGGCAATGATGAGCAGGAGGCATTGGAGGTGCTGCCTGACATTCTGGAACGCGCTGCCACGCTCAGTTTCAGCATGCAATCGCTCACCTTTGACCTCTTTAGCGCTGATGCAGCCTTCCGATCGAATCCTTACAACACAACCATTAGCACATTTCTCATCTCTCTCTGTCAGTCCAAAAAGGCCTTCCGGATGCTGGAGCGCTTCATTCCGTGGCATCAGTGGCTGCGACATGTCGAGAAGTCGCTGTCTCTTGTCGAGCGCTCCTGGCCCAAATGTCTTTCAAGTTCGTACATCACAGCACAACTGCTGCTGCCAGAAGACTTTTGCCTGCGCGGTATCCTGGGCTTATCGCGGCATCTCTACGATCGAAATCTTTGGCGGAACGCTGCAAACGACGGTGCCATCGCAGCGCCGCAGGGTTTCGACAACGAGGTGGAAGTGCTCGACGCCGATGATGCAGAGCTGTACACACGGACCGAGTCCGCCTGGCGCATCGCGGCTTCTCGCAGAAAGGAAAGCGGCGACGCACCATCATCCTTGGACACGGTGCGTGGATATCGTCTTGCCTTCGTGGCTAGGAAGCTGGCGAAAGCAGGACGAGGCTTTGACCTGGACACCAAGTCGTCGATGCTGTCCTTGTCAAAGATGCTGCTTGCTCGCATCGCGAGACGCAAAATGGAAGAGGAACAACTGCAGCTTGAGCGTCGTATCCAGGAGCTTGCGCTATACGATCGCGTTACCATCACATCGGTTCCGCGAGCGGGAGAAGAGGGTCAAGGGTCAGACGACGACGACGACGATGACGACGACGATTTCGACAGCGACTGGGACTCGGACCCAGACCTGCGGCGTCACGAGGCAACGCTGGGGTTGACGCGCGAAAGCGTCGCCAAATTCGAAAGTGAAGAGCTAACGGATGAGATCAAAGCATTGCATGCGCGCCGCTGTTACCTTGAACAGGTGCTCAAGGGCGTCACACGGAGACTGTCAGGACGGTGCTATGCACCTGCCAAGCCAGGCAAGGCTAGTGAAGTGGGCACGCGCAGGAAGGACGTTGGCGCGCGAGCTGATGCGTGTGAAAACGTGTTCGCAGGCTACACGGTGCTCGTCGTCGATACCAATGTGATCGTGACTCCTGGGCAAGTGATCGCGCAGCTGATCGAGTCACGACGCTGGACGGTGATCATCCCTTTGGCGGTCATCACCGAACTGGACGGCCTGCGGCGCAACGACAACGAGCTGGGACACGAGGCGGAGCGCGCGATCCAGATGCTGGAATTGCGCATCAAATCGCATGCCAAGTACGTCAAAGTGCAGACGAGCCGTGGCAACTACCTGAGCGACCTGTCGTGTCGGTGCGAAGACATTGATTTTACCTGGCAAGGCACCACGCCGCCCGCACCCGCACCCGCTTCCGCTTCCGCTTCGGCACCAGCATCGACACCCGACACATCGCCCAACCTCGACGCCCTCGCTGGGCCAGACTCGAAATCGGTCGCTGCGCGCAACGTCGACGAGGTCATCCTCCGCATCCTCGCTTGGCAGAAGGACAACTTCGTCGACCGTCGCATCCTCCTTGACCTCGACCACCCCAGCCTCCCGCCTACTGCCCACAAGTGCGTCCTCCTCACCTTGGACCGCAACCTCCGCATCAAAGCCAAGAGCCGCGCCCTGCCCAGCTTGGACGCCAACGCCGCAGCTAGCCTGCTCGACCGACGCGACCGCGTGCCCTGAATGCCAAACCGTCCTTACTCACACGCTCACAAGCCGCACGTGCCAGAATCCGTGTGTGACCGAATCTATGAATGCATTGCAGCCAAATCAAACACGCGAGGGCGATGAGCAAGTGAGAAAAGGCTATCAGCCCATCTTGAAATGGAACTGCTGACCACCGGGGAATCCGCCGCCGGGGAAGCCACCGAAGCCAGCCTGCTGTTGGAAGAACATGTCGAACGGATGACCGCCCTGCGCGAACGGGTTACCGTAGCCGCCCTGCTGGCCGCCCATGGGGTCGTTGGGATCGTCGCCCTGGTCGTACTTCTTTCGCAGTTCTTCGTCGCCAAGGACGCCCCAAGCCTCGTTGATCTGGGCCATCTTCTCCTGCGAGCCGCCTTTGTCCGGGTGATTTTCACGCGCCATTTTGCGATACGCTTTCTTGATGGTCGCCAGGCTGTCGGTGCGTTTGACGCCCAGCACTTTGTAATAGTCTTTGCTCTGACTGAGTTTGAGCCGTTTCTGCGCGGTCTGCAGCTTTTGGTGGATAGCGCGATCGGTGCGCCCGGATGCGTCAAAGGCCTTGGTGAGATCGCGTACCGCCTGGTCGTAGTCCTCTCGTTGCAGCGCGAGTTCAGCGCGCGCGAGCGTAGCTTCCACATTGTCCGGGTCTTTGGCGAGCACCAATTCGCAGTACGGCATGGCCTTGTCCATGTCGTTCAGCTCTGTGTACGCCTTGCAGTACATGGTGTGCAGCTCGAGCAACAGTCCTGACTCTTGAACAGGATCGCCTTTGTAAGTCGATGGAATCAACGGCTCCTCATCTCCAGACTGCACTTCGGTAGCAGACCGAATCGCCTCCTTGATGTCATCTACCACCGTCGCCCTGCCCACTTTGCCACCCTTGAGCGCTGACAGCACAGCTCGGTAGCTCTGCGAGTTGTAAAAGTTGCGTGCCTTTTTGAGCGACTTTTCCAATGCCTTGATCTTGCGGTGCATCTTGGCGCACGACTTGTTGTCTGGATCCGAGTGTAAACAAGCCTTGAGATGTTGCAACCCGGCATCTCGGCTTTGCGACCCAGGTTCACTCACCACAAAGTAAGAGAGCACCGAGAGTCGGCGAAGCAAAAACGGCGAGGGGGTAAGGTGGACCGCTCGAGTCCAGTCGGCCATGGCATCCTCGATTCTTCCCTTCATCGTCTGACAGCGAGCGCGAACCAGGCGTGTTTCGAGATGCGATGGCGAGATCTTGAGCACTTCACCGGCCAAATGAATGCAGTGATCCACCTTGGTTGAGTCCAGCTCCTTTGCCTTTCCCTTCTTATCCGCTTTCTGCGCCTTGTCAAGCTCCTTGACGAGCTGGCCTAACGACTTGATCGAGGTCTCGACCAGGGTGAGCTTGGAACGGACGCTGTTGGCTTCCGCGGGGCTCGAATTAGCGGCACCCTTCTCGGCTCGGATCGAGTCATACGTCTTGAGGGCCTGCTTGGCTTTATCGCAGTCACCTTCCTTCAAGTAAACCTTTGCCTGTTGCAGGTAAGCCTTGTCGAACTTGGGGTTGAGTTTGAGCAAAGACTGGAAATCCTGAAGTGCGGCGGATGTGCGGCCGAGGGAGAGCTGTGCTGTGGCTCTCCTGTAATAGGTGAGCCACGAAGATGGATCCGCTTGCAACGCTAGATCAAAGGCAGACAGTGCATCTTGGTATCGACCGGACTGAAGAGCCACGTTGGCTTGCGTGAGGTGCTGACTTGCCAGGACGGGGTCGCTGACGACGGGTGGCTGAGACGATGCGAAGGCGTCAGCTCGCACGAGCACTCCAGAGGACGAGAGCCCGAGCGCTAGACAAAGCGTCAAGGAAAGCGCCAACAGAGAGGGTAGCAGCGTCGCCTTCATCTTTGACCACGAATTGACGTTCCAAATGCTGCTCTGGTGTCAAGATGCGTATAGACTGAGATGCTATGGACCTGGTTCGACAACAAGCCTGCACCGCCTCAGCGTAGCAAACGACGAGCGCGCGAGCTCAAGACGAGAGCAAAATGATGCTGATAGGAGCTGACGCAATAGTGTGCGTGCGATCCGGGAGAGCAGTTGTGAGCGTAGTGAGCGCAGGGCAGATATGGTGTGGTATAAGGTAGATGAGGTGGAAGGATGCCGAGTGGCAGCTGCAGCCTTTAATTAGAGTGCGGGAAAGAAGCTTCCAGCTCAAACATGCATGTGAACCTGTGCGGTAAATCAAGGCGGTAAATCAAGGCGCTGAGCCTCGATTTATTGGCCAAGATGGGCGACTGCTCGCATTTTGCCAACGTGGAACTCAATCGTGAATCACGAATGTGGGGTGCGTCTCTCGTGCGGCACAATCGTGAATCTGAAGCCAGGAACCACGTGAGCCACGAACCGTGCTTTGTTAGAGCGGCAGATGGGAAGTCGTAAGTGGTTGTTGAATCATGAATCGTGAATCGTGAATCGGGAATCGTGAATCCTGAATCTGGTAACTTTCGTGATTCACATCGTAAATAGTCGGTGTCGCATCCGTGATTCACGATTCACGATTCACGATGGTGATTGTTATGCATCAGAGTCACGAAAGGAGCAAGACATGGTATCATATTCCCTCCATTCCGCAGCGCAACACGGTTACTCTACACGACATGGTCCGACGGCAACCATGCCAGGTCCCTGTAATCTAGACATATCTTTTCATCACACATAGAATGCAATTGAGCCCAGACGAGAAAGGCATGGTCTTAGAGTGATACGCTGCAGAATACATCCAATCAAGATCAAATCAACAGCCCCCACCGAGCTAGACTGGCCACCATGATGGCGAGGCCAAACAGCAACGAAGCGTACGTTGTTGTGGCAAATCCAAGCAGCGGCAAGGAAGTAGCCCAGAGCGAGGAGACGATGGTGTGCAACACCACCAAGCCAACGAATGTGAAGCCGAACCCTTCGAACGGCGGTAAGAGGTGAAAGTGGGTAGAGAGGTCGAATCGATTATGCGAAAGATGACCCAGCGCACCTTGCGCGTGCGTGAAGGACGCCGACAAGAGGAGACTGCTACCGACACTCCATAGCATCGCATCTATTCGCCACAAGGCACACAACGCGACCGGAATGTCGGGCAATGGCACGCCAAGAACTGCTTCGACCTCGGAGCGCTCCTTCGCTACCAAGAATCTCTCTACTTCCTCCTCTAGCTCCTGATCCAGTAATGAGATCGTAGTAGTTGAAAAGTCGGATCTGCTCGCTCTGGAGCTCTCGTCGTCGTCGTCATCAACATCGCCATCATCATTGTTGTCGTCTGTAACTCCCTCACTGTGACTTGCGTCTTCGACGGCCTCCTCGAGCGAACCCATCGCTCCATAGTTTTGCTGACGTGACGTGGATGCTGGATCTGGGGGAGGCTGTACCAGACGCTGACGTGCTTGTTCGAGCGCTCGGGAGGCCGACATACGTCTTGCTTTGGCATTGCCGCGCTCCGGTGTTGGTAGTTGGTCGCTGCTGATGCCGGGATGACCTGAGAGAAGGCTAAAGCCCGACTGACCTGCGGCAGCTCGACCGTGTTGCATGGCGTCTGCATTGTTGGAGAGTGCATCAATGTGATCCTCGACATCGGCAGGCTTGTAGAGCGCGACTTGGTGCAGGATCTGAAATGCTCCGAATCCAAACTCGGCAAGGGCCCATGCGATCGAAGACCAAGCCGCAACAAAGAACCGAGGATCACGGAAGCTGAGCCTCCAAGCCCAATCAGGCCCGTCATGTGTAGCTGTATATCGCTCGACCAGTACTGCCTGCGCATGCAGATGATAAGAATTGCGCTCCTGGATCGGATACAAGTAGAGTGCAGTGACTAGGATGCAGCATGCCCAGTAGAAAGAGAGAACACGCAGGGATTCAGCGATCAACGCTTGCATTGCGATCGCAACCGTAACGATCAGTCTATCTTTGCCTGCACCGTGCTCGGACCTCGGAAGTTGAAAGCGAGGCGAGCGAGAAAGCAGCGAGAGGGAGGACGAAAGCAGTCGGGGTATCAGTCGATCTGCAAAAGCGAGACATGCTTTGCGGCTGGTATATGAGGCAAGCCATCCCACCAAGCCGAGCGCCAAGGTCGAAGCTAGCAGCTGTCCGTCGAGGATCTTCCGGCATCTTCCTCTCTGGTAGACCGAATGTGTTGCATGTAGCCGTGAGCTTGTTCTTAACGTCAACCCAGAAAGCTCTACCTCTTTCGCATCTTCAAGGTGGCAAAGCTGACGGGTTTGGAGTGTTCCCACGAGCGCCGTGAACAGGATCACGAAAGTTGGAACGAGGGATAAGACGTGGAAGAAGAAAAACCTGCGGTACGAAGATTGCAAGGCCCGCCTGGAATGAGCGATCTCCTCAAAGGCTACGGATATGGATGAACACGAAACGTCAGACGCTTCAACGGTTGGCTCGAGCCGTGCTCGGTCCTTGCGTGCAGTCGACATGTGGAGCAGTCTTGTAGACGGTCGCCAGTGAGGGCGCCTAAGACGTTGCCGAGTCGCGCTCAGTCGAGAGACATGGAAAGTGATAGATGAGGAGGTGGCTTGTATCGGTGTCAAGATATGATGAGAGCAGTATATCTTGGTTGACGCTGGCACGCCTCGCTGTTCGTGATTCGTCCCTGCAGCTCTGATACCGGCTCTGGGATCTTGGCTTTTCAGATCGGGATGATTTCCATCGGGCTGCCAGTCACGAGTGGAGAATAAAGTGGCCAAGGACCCTGACAACTTGTCAAAAACTTCTAGCCTTTGTACACCCTGCTGCCATCGCCACGACGACTGCCCAGCAACCATGCCGAAGAAGAAGGGCAACCTCAAAGCCGCGCTGAATGGCCATTTTGCTCAACAGGAGCAAAGGGCCAGAGAACGAGCTGCGCAGGAGGCAGCACGACGCAAAGCACTCTCGGTCACCAAGTCTGGCGCTCCTCATTTCAAGAACCAAAAACGCAAGCCTCAAGCTGCTCCACGTGATGACGCTCCTGTTGCGTCTATGAAGAACCATGAACTGTCAGAGTCTCATCAACACAACAAGAGGCGAAAGCGTCTACCGCAACCTTTCGCAAGAGACGACACTATCCTGATAGTAGGAGAAGCCAACTTTTCTTTCACACTATCTCTGCTTCTTCCTCCGCGTGCTCATCCACCGTCACAGATCCTTGCAACGGCGTACGACTCGGAAGAGGAATGCTTCTCAAAGTACCCCGATGCTCGAGAGAATATCGAAACCATTCGCCGCATCGCAGGTCGCGACGATATCGTGCTTTTTGGCGTAGATGCAGGGCAGCTTCAAAAGTACAAACAGGTCACCGGTGCTGCTCCCAGGTCAAAAGTCAGCCGCAATCTCGATGACAGTTATCAGGAGACTTCTTCCTCCAGCTCTTCAGGACAAAGGAGATGGAGCAAAGTGTGGTTTGGTTTTCCACACGTTGGCGCAGGTCACAAAGATGAAACTCGCAACGTGCTTGCCAACCAACTTCTCATTCTCCGGTTCCTCGTCTCAGTAGCGCCGTATCTGACGGTGGGGGCTCTTCCAGCTCACGCTCCTGGAGCTTCATCAGGGCGCAGCAGAAAAGCAGGGTCAGATGACGAAGAAGAGGCGGAAGATAGCTTGGTCGCTGACACCACTGATCTCGACGATACTCTTCTCGGAGCAAGCGCCTCCACCGATGCAGATCGGTCGATCCTCAATGAGACGCAAGCACGCATTTCAGCACTGCAGCCCTTCTCGCCACCTTCGCGCCAAGGCTCTGTTCTCATCACCCTTCGCAATGCCTCACCATACACGTTGTGGGACATCGCCAACCTCGCTAAGCGTCTTCCACAGATGCTACCCGTCATCGCCTCAACCGCACCTGCTCTCCCAAAGGGTGTCAAGAAGCCAACGCTCAAAGACCTCACCGCGAACGGACTTTCCACCTTGAGTCCCAATAATCTTCATTCTCGCGCCATTTCGCAGCAAAAGAACAACATCATCGGTGGTGGTGGTGGTGGAGTAGATTCGTCGGGTGTTCGTCGCTATCGAAGCTATCACCTGTGGCGAAGTTTCGAGTTTGATCCCACCGAATGGCATGGATACCAACACCGCAGGACTATCGGTTGGGTCGAAGGCGTGAGCAGTAGCGCCAACGAGGATTTGCTTCGGTCGAGGTCAAATCAGAAAGGCGACCAAGAGGCAAGTGTTAGAGCTAGCAAGGCTGGCGGTGGCGAATGCAGGACGTGGGAGTTTGGGCTTGGGTGAACATGAATTCAATTCCGCGTGAATACCAGTTCAGGAGGTGAACAAGGTCATGAACATCAATCGTAACCAAATCTGTCCGGGACTGTAGGTTGTCAATGTCGCGCCGTCGAAGAAGGAAGGAGAAGAATGAGTGTCAGATGGCGCATGCTCTCTGAATCCGTCCGGGTCTTGCGAGAGTAGCAGCTACTTACAAAGTACGGGAGCTACAAGACTCCATGTGTAAATGCAGATGCAGAGCCAGCTACTCACAACCCGCATCCACATAGCTGTTGTACTGCGACCAATGTAGGCGATGGGAGCACCGTCCTCGCTGGGATCCGGTGAAGGCCCACCCAGACGCACGAAGCGCCAGTCGGTCAGCAGCATGGCCGTGTAGCATGCAGCGATGGCAAAGACAAAGTGGAAAAAGCTGTAGTTGTAGCGTGTTCCTTGACGTTCATCATCGTCTTCATCACCGCCCATCTCGGACCTTGTCTCCATTTCGTCGTCATCGTCCTCTTCGTCCAATGCCGACGCTGGGATGGCGCCTGCTTCTACCGCTGCCATCAGCGCCTGGATGCGGAGAGAGTCCTTCTTGGTCGGCTGATCCGTCACCAAAGCCCCAGAAGAGTTGTCGATCGATTCGCGGGTGGCCAACGGCCCGTAGCCCGATGGAGGTCGACTCTCGTTCAAAGCGGCACGGCGCTTGCCTACGAGCGTCTTTGATTGCGTCGCGGCACGAGAAGTCGAGTAGGCGATGGCGAGGAAGGTAAAAACGGCACCGAGGACCACTGTGGTCGTCTTGGCACTTCCACCACGACCACGCGTGATAGGGTTGCATTCAGCGTTATCGCGGTTCATCACCGCCGAGGCAATCAAGTAGGTACAATAGGCAGCTACCATACTGCTCTGAGCCAAACCGCTTCTCGGGTTGGCTTCCTGCACTTGCGGACTGATCGAGAGTACCGTAAGCACCACGACGAGTGCCAGGTTGAGGCTGATGAAGAATTGGTTGAGCGAGCATCCGCTTGAGGCAAAGAAGCCATACAGCACTCCGGTCAGCGCGATAGCTGCCGCATACATCCCGAGAGTGCTGCCGATTAAGGTAAACTTCCAAAAATCAGACTCGGTCTGCTCCCATCTGTCCAGACACGTCTCGGACCACGAATGCGCAAAGTCGACCAGCAATACCAAACCAACGACGATGAAGATCGAGGCAAAGATAAGCGAAAAGTAGTTGGCCCAGAAGACGAAAAAGCCGTTCGGGATGAAAAACATCAACAAGGTTAACAGGACCCATAGCAACACCTTGGGACCCCACCAGCCGTTTTGAATGGCGGCTCGCTTGGTTCGAGTATCCTTAACGCCAATGAGCAGCATGCCGAGGATAAAGTGAAAAAGCGAGAGCGCAAACGTGATGCGGTGGACTGCAAGAACGCCATAGCATCGATCTTTGTCCTTGCAGTCCATCTTGATGTAGTTGTACGACCACTCCTCTATCTTGTGCATCATGAAGCCAGTGAGACTCAGCCATGCAAACAGCGCGTCAAGGCAGAATATGATGGCGAAGCCGACACGGGTGGCGATCGATGACTGGCAGTTACAAGACTTGAACATGGCCGAGGCGGCTGTGCTTGTACAGAAGCAGGCGAGTCCCGCAACACATGAGCTGGCTACGGATGCCAGACCTCCGCCGAGGAAAGGCAGCGAGAGTGCCACCCCCATTGTGTTGGGTCAGAGTGGAGGTGAGTGCAGCTGAAGCCGGCGGTTCAGGTCGTGAGGTGATGCAGCAGATGGGTACGCGCAGAAACGTCAAGTCGTTTGTCTGGAAGGCGATGGCAGTGGGTGGGGCTGCTGTGATATTTCTGCAAGTGTATATGGTCTGTAGACGATGGGAAGATGATAGTAAACTGCTGAAGTAGTCACGAGTCACGAGTGATGCGGCAATCACGAATCTTGAATCTCAGCGGTGCGCGAATTCTTCGTGCTAATCGGGGGAACATGCACGATGGAACCGTGAACGTGGGAACTTGAAACGTGGAAAAAAATCAAGAAATGTGAGACCGTGCCTCCTTGCCGCTGCTCAACGCGAGAACACAGCCACGAATCGTGAATCGTGAATCGTGAATCGTGAATCGTGAATCGACGAGTAACGAATCGTGAATCGACGAGTAACGAATCGTGAATGACGAATATGAGTATCGCAGAATGCGTAAGTCCGACATTTAGTATCGCTCTCGCATTCAGTCGAGGGTTGGTGTATTTGAATCAGGACTCCCGAAAGGCTCTGAGGAAACTCAATGGAGAAGCATGCCTTATCAGTCGAATTACTTTATTGTTCAAACGATGAAATGACGGTACAAGACCTGGTCAGTCTACACGAATGGCCGAATAGATCTTCCTCAACGATGCATAGGTAGCAAGAAAGCCGACCGCACCGAACAGAGTGAAAAACAGCAGCGACAGGATGGACAGATAGCCCAAGAACAAAACCTTGTTAGCCAGTCCAGGAAGTTCCAGCCGTGTCACCCAGAAAAAGAGGCCATAAGCAAAGAACCAGATCGCACCCGATCCTCCCGTCATAAATGCCCGCCAGTGCCAACGATAATCTTCGGCGCAGAGGTGAAAGTACGCAAAGAGAATCGTCACTGTCGCTGCAGTGGTAGCCGTGATGATAAAGGCCAGAGTGAGGAAGCCAAAAGCGTAGTAAATCTTGGTTCCGAACATCGAGTTGAGGATGAAGAGGATCTCGAGGAAAGCTGAGGCAAATATGAGCATGCCGGCGATCAACGCTGAAGGAATGGGTCGAAGGTACCACGTGTGCTGGTACGGAATCTGTCGAGGGATCGAGTTGGCCTTGACCGGGTGCGAAAAGCCGCCTGAACGGATGCCGAGTAATGCCCCGATCATAGTGAGCGGGACGTTGATGAGAAACCAAAGAGCGACAAGCGCGAGCAGTGTGCCGAACGGCACGGCACCCGACGAACCACTGAAGATGAGGAAGAAATTGAGCAGCAAGACCATAGAGAAGACCAGACTGGGGTAGAGCATAGCCGTAAGCACGATATTTTGCTTCCAATATTCGCCGCCCAGGCTGGCATATACCTTGCTAGACATGAAACCGGCGATACTGCCAAAGAGCGTCCAAGTGACAATCATGACGGTAGCGAGCGAGCCTCGGTTGGACGGGCTCAAGAATCCCAGAAGCGCAAAGACGAGTGTGACGGCAGCCATGGCCACCAATTGGGATCCGGAGCCAACAAAGATGGAAAGGAACATGGGTCGATTGGGTGGACGAAAAACTTCACCGTGAACGAGCTTCCAACCAAAATCTTCTTGAACGTCCTCGGTCATGTCGATGGCGTTGTAGCGATGAATATCGCGGCTGATGGAACGTGCGACGATGATACCGACCATCATGCACAGAAAACTGACGATGACAACCGAGTTGATGAGCGCCAGCCAGTGGATCCTGGGGTCAAACACCTTGAGATAGGCATCCCAGCGTGTTGCCCAGGGTGTTGGGGACTCGTGCCATCGAATGCTGTAAGTGTAGGCAACCGTCGTCGAAGTGGAATTTTCGAGTTGCACCGGGTCTGCCGCAACGCAATTGGGTGCTTGTCCAGATGCAGCGCCTTTGAGAGAGTTCTTGGAGAGCGGATAGATACGGGCGCCGACGACACGATATTCGTTCGGACCGCGCTGGTGGTAGTCGATGTAGATATCATAGTGATTGTGCAATGCTGGTGGGTCATAAGGTCGGAGATGCTCATCTTTAAGACTTCCCAATGCGAAACCAAGGGAGAGAAACTCCTCGTGAGTCTTGACCTCCCTACGCGCTTCGGCTACGGGCAGACCATCGACCATCCAATTGACAGCGTACTCCTCTCTTATCCTGTCGTTGATGAATCCGGCGTTCTCAGTGCTGATGGTGGTGCGACACAGCTCCTTACAGCTTTCGTCTTTGAGCATGACGCCCTTGACTGGACTGCTGTAGATTCGATCGCCAAAGAGGACACTTCCAAGGTTCTCGCTGATGGCTTCTGGTCCACCTTGTGGAATGCAAAACTGAAAGCGTGGGTCGTAATAGTCGTACTTGAGGACACCTTTGATCTGTGATGTGAATGCCTTGGCCTGTAGAGCATTGACGGAAAAGGGGACTTCATCGCCTTTCTTGTAGGAGTGAGGGGCGCTTCCTGGCAGGTACCAAGCCGACACTTGTGATGACCCGGCAAGCGCTAGAGCGAGAGCTGCAAGCGACGCCTTTTTCAATATCGACAGCCTCATGATGAATTTGACGGCTGATTCTACGATCAGTTCGATCCTGTCACGACGATACCTTTATGCGCTGCTATCAGGTCAGATTGATCGAATGTAAAGGGGCGTGTCGTTGGGTGATGGAAGGGATTGACGTTGCTCGAGAAGAAAAGTGCTCAGCCTGAAGAGAATAAGTCACAATCGTGAATCACGGAATCACTCACCACTCACCACTCGTGAACTATTCGTGATTTTCCCTACGCGTCACAGCTCCAAGCTGCGCAACCTCGAAAATTGGGTGGCACGACGCTCGGACCTACCGAGACAGAAGATGTGAAGATGCTTCGCCTTTCCTCCTCTCGGCATCAACCTTACACCAACATTGGCTTCTAGGCGGATCGGACCGCATCACCGCAACATTTAAATCTCCCTTTGTCACCATGGCGCGGGTGAGTGACGCGCTACCTTGATCTCGCGCAAGCGATTTGTACTGATCATCTTCTTTCTCGTTCAATGATGCAGGTCTACTCGTTTTGGGTCTTTGATCGCCATTGCAATGCCATCTATCACCAAGACTGGTCTCATATGCACGCTGCTGCTTCATCAGGGTCAGGTGGTCCTATGAGTCCAACTGTGACACAAATCTCGGGGTTCGCATCGTTGGGAGCATCAATTCAACGAGCAACAACAAGCGCACCGAGCATCGCTGCCAGCGAAGCGCCGCTGGCTCCTCGTCGTCCAGGAGAGCCGTTGCTTCCTAATGTAACTCGAACAGTAGCTTCAACCTCTAGCCAAGTTCGCGAAATATCTGGACAACCATCGGCTGCTCGGCCAGCAGTGCAGCAGAGAAGCGCAACAACAGGTGCTGTCATTGACGCTCCGGCTTCGGATCTTCTGCCATTTGATGAAGAAGCTAAGCTGGTCTACGGTGTCGTTTTCTCACTTCGCAATATGGTGCGCAAGATCGGAGGAGAGTGAGTTCCATCCTGATGATCGCCGATCAGAGACTGTTCCGACTACTGGCTGACACTACTAATGGCTTTTCATCACAGATCCGAGACTTTCAACAGCTTCACCACTTCCACATATACCCTTGCGCATCTACACACACCCACCATGTATACTTTCGTCATTCTAACCGATCCGGTCCCGCCACCTTCGACAATACCCAGCCGCAACAGCGAGGGATACTCGATCGGCAACGCTTCCGCAGCTCTATCGGGCCGCTCATCGTTCGGCACGGGCGGCGGTATCCCAGGCACGGGCGGTATGAGCCTGAAAGGTGTTCTGCTGCAAATCTATAGAGGGCCATGGGTGGACAATGTCGTCAAGAATCCTTTGCTCAGAGCACTGGAGAGGGAGGAACGACTGGTAGAGCCAAATGAGGATGCGTACGACTGCGCCGATGCGGCCAAACTCAAGCTCGTTGACGAGTCTCGGCTGACCCGAACGCACGGAATCGACACGGACGCTTTCCGAGAGGGGTTGGAAAAAGGTAAGCACACTCAAGCATACGTCTTTTGGTCTACCACGGTCTTGGCAGCAGGCCCAACTGACCTTGCACGCTCCTCTCATGTCCACGATTCGCACAGTTCTTTCGCAAAACAAGCTCTCTGCACCTGTATCATAGTAATCATGATTTCAATCCAACGCCGTCAGTCAATACGTGTGTCGGCCATCCTTGTTCGTGTGTGGAGCGCCTGTAAACAGGGACGGTACCTATGCGCGCTTAGCACGCTGCAAACGGATAGGTTCGCCGTTCTCGTTGAGCAACGACTCCTTGCCCACACCACGCTCGAGCACGCGTGGCCCATCACCCACCTGGGTGTGAATCAGACGGCGAACAGCGCCAGCCTCGTGCACGGGAATCACGTTGGCGTGAAACGAGCTAGGCAGCGACTCGGGCAAACCACGAGCCTCCTGAGCGCCTCGATGCGAAGCATTGACACCCTTGCCCAACAGATCGAAGGTGTCGTCGAAGTCCGCGTTGGGGAAATAGTGGCGAATTGTTTGCAGGATGCGCGGCATGTTGTCCTTGGGAGCGTAGAGAACAGCGTTCGGGCCGGCATCGTAGGTGTAAGCCACCAACTTGCCCTTTCCGTCGGCTTCGTTGGCGCGGTTAAGCTCCTCGACGAGCTGCACAATGGCACGGCTGACGTCGTTCATGTAAAAGATGGGCGGTGCCGTGTCGAGGCAGCATGCGTGGAAGTTGTTCGAGTCGGCCATGGTGATTTCGGCAAAGGTGTTAAAGTCTTGCTTCTGGATCGCTTCGGAGATCTTGATCATACGTTGCGGTACGACCTCCTTGATACGGTGTTGCAGAAGCGGGGAGGTCTGGACGGTGCGTTGCATACCAGCAGTCGATGGGGTGCCCTTTTTGGCATCACTGACAACACAAATCAGGGCCTGAAGGTCTGGCCAGTGCGATTGGGGCGCTACTTGGACGGCGAGACTGTCCTGGCCAGAAGGGTGCTCTCCACCCTGCCAGGCAACGTAACCTCCGAAGAGCGAACGACAAGCAGATCCACTGCCCTGACGGGCAATGCGCGAGAGCTCAGAGCTCGACACTTCGGGTTGCAATTCATAAAGCGCTGCAAGCGAAGCGATGAGTGCGGCGAAACCAGAGGCGGATGATGCAAGTCCTGCGGCTGTGGGGAAGTTGTTCTCTGAGCACACGTGAACGGCCCATTCCGAAAGCTGTCGAGCAAGGGTTGTACAAACAATATCCACTTCAAATCAGTCAGTGCAAGTTCTGTCTCGAATCGAGCTGTGCATTGTAACCTTACCTTGGCAAGATTGCTGTCCTTGGACTCCTTGGCCTGTCGGAGCTTTCTCATCTCGTCGATGCACCTGCGCAGGCGACCGTCTGCCTTGATGGCCTCCTCTTCGCCGTTCAGCCACAAGCGATCCTGAGAGCCGAAGCTAGCATCGGCACGAGCAGTGGTGACGGATCGCAGATGGTCCTGATCCAGGGTGACTGACAGACTGTCGTTGGTAGGAAGAATGAGGGTGGTGTCCTTCTTTCCCCAGTACTTGATGACAGCGATGTTGACGGGTGCCGAACACGTCGCTTGGTAGATAGTCGACGACATGGCGAACCGAGTAGAGACAGTGGTGATGCTGCTAGAGATGTACGTCGATGATGACCGATAGGAAGGAAAGAAAGCCAGATGATGCGCAGAAGTGGTTGCAACTATTCTCGTATGATCTGCAGCCTGCACCGAACGTGGAATTTTGGACTCGCGTGTTGTTGGACTTTGGCTCAAGTTCTTCCAGGGCCCGTTCGCTGCTGTGTCTCTTTCTGGCTCGTCGTCCGTTCTCAATTCGTGATTCACGATTCAAATTTGCGTTTCTTCACGCGATCTTTTCAGGCTCACCAACAAGCAGCACCTACGATACTCGTTACTGAAGCACACCTTTTCGGTGTGTTCCTCACCATTCGCACGTTGGTCACGAGCAGATGTCTGATTCACACGGATCGATGAACTGCAATGAACAGTGCTGAGATGGAGATGCTAACAAGGAGTTTTTGGAAATGCAGGTGGAAAATAAAGCTGGTATCGGTACAATTGGCCAAGGGGAGCTTGAATTAGCTGCTACGAATAGCTCCACTTCGAGACTGCCTATGCTTGCTATGCCGAGACAGTACACGGGTTGTAAGCGAGCACAAGTGAGCTATGAAAGTGTGGGATGCTTCTTGTTTTTATGCTCAAGCAAACACTTTGTTGCGGCTGAGTGCATCCTCGCGTGGCTTGAGACGGTCCTTCTTTGTTCGGAAAGACTCTTGCTGGTTGACACGGTCTGCGTATTTGTTGCCCTTCTGCTTTCGGACCATGTGACGGATGGCATTCGGTGAAATGTACTCGGGGTTTTCAAAGACAGTGGCACCGCCAAAGCTACCTTCAAAGACGCGAATGGGCGACAGTACCATTCGAGGACCGATTTCTACTAGTTTGGGCTGCCTTGATGCATCCTTAGCGCCACCTGCCTTCTTCTTTCCATCCTGTGCCTCTTCCACCTTGGCCATCGCCGTCGCACCTGGGTCGGACTCGACAATCTGGTAGTTGCGAAACCAGATCTTGTTGTCGACAATCGAAAATGAGATGACGTGGTCGACAAAAGGTTTTGCTTTACGTGCGCCCTTGGGCACGCCAAACATCTGAGTAAACATCTCCTTGACCAATGTCCAGTGCGGCTTTTCGTCAAATTCCTTGTCGAACGAGAGGATGGGTCTCGAGCCTTTTAGGCAGTTGCCAGTCATCTTGAGCTCGTCCATCGTGTGGATGTTCTGCACTTGAAACTTGGCGGAGGGACCGTTGGGCGTTTTGGACGCCCACATGTACAAATCCTCGCGCTTTCGAGCTTCAAAATAGAGGGCGTTGTTGCAGTTGTTAAGCTCTGCTAGCTCGTTGAGCAGGTGCAACTGAGATTTCGAGTCGAGCTTAGAGTCCTTCTTTGCATGCGGCATGAGTGACTCGAGGTCGTTGATGAGGTGACGCATGCGAGAGGTGACGCCACGAGATGGCAGCATCAGAACCCTCTGCTTGTTTCGACGAATGGGGGCAGCAACCGCATCCTCGTCGTGTGCGTCTGCTTTGCGCTTGCCCTTGGCGGCCTTGGAAGCCTGCTGGAAGATGGAAGCCATTGTCAAATTGTTCTATGTTGACGGAGAAAAGCTAAGGGTCGTGATTGCCGTAGGCGCCGTAGGCAAAGCGTTCAGAACAGTGATGAAGGTGCCAGAGTGTGATGGAGAGTTGTATGACAAGACTAGCTGATGTGGAGCCCAAAAAGAAAAGAAAAAAAGAAAAGAAAAAATCTCACGAGTATGTAGCAGGAAGAAACGGAGATCAGGGAAAACCGCACAGGTCGATCAAGAAAAATCCAAAGTCACGTGATTCAGCTACCGACATAGTTCACGACCTAACAACAGTAAACTCTTTCCAGCGCACACGTCGTGATTCACGATTCGTGATTTGCACGTTGCACCAGCCAAGAAGGCTTGCACACTTCTGGCGCTACGTTGACCACACCAGCTTGGCAAGTGTGAATCACGAATGCCGGAATCACCTTTGACTTCGAGCCGCTATTTTGACTTTCCATGCCAACCTTGCGGTGTGTTGTCTATGGCAATCGCCAGTTGGACCGGTCAGTGCCGGGGACTTCAGCACTGATTCGAAATTGGCGAGTGCGCCACCTGTTTCAATGGAAGCGAGCAGGTCCTTCTACGCCCACCAGAACGTACTGAAAAGGGCTCGATCAGGTCAAAGAGTGGCTTTAGTTCGGAGTCCGAAAAGATAGTCACGAGCGAGGCGGTAGAAGCGGATTTCCAGAAAGCTAAAATCTCAAGAGCCTGACAGGACGTTGCTTCTGGAATACAGCAAAGGAGCCGCTTTCAGAGTGCTTAAGCTCTGACTTGCTTCTTGATGCGTGCTTAACGCTAAGTGCAACGCGATTGCTTCGCTCAGCAATAAAGAGCAAACGACTTTGGAATTGCAACAAGGCGGGACACGTCTGCAGTTGTCTCGATCCGAACATCCGTACAAGGTCGCTTGCATTGGCAGTAGCGTGCTTACTCTGGATTTGCCGTTGTTTAGCAGGTCAGCATGGACATGCTTGCTTTCAGCCGAAACGCATAACGTTCGTAACTCTGGCTTACAATTTCGAGCTTCTCGACGCGTTTATCTCCGAAGGTCTTAAAACTCTGTCAGAAACTTGGTTGTTCGGCCCGTTTCTTCCATGGGCAGAATGGAAAGCAAGAAGGTTGGTTAAGCTGCTAGAATTGACGAGCATGCAGAATTGCATCACCATTCGCTAGTCCTAAGTATTTCGTCTGCTTTCTTCGAATCAGCGTGGGCAGCGCTACTCTGGGGGAATCATTGCTGGTACAATCTGTGATTGTCTAGGAAGAATCGTTAACGAATCGTAACCTAAAAAACAGCCATCCCGCGGAAATGGAACATCATAACAGATCGGGACATCTATTTTCCGATTTGCACAGAAGGACTGTGCATTGTATATCCAGCGAGTCATGATATTCTTATAGTCTTTATCGCAAGATACAAGAGGATCGTACCAACAAGCTACGCTGGCTCCACGACAGCATGAGTAGCGACCTGCTAGCTTCGTCCAATTGTGTGTACGTCGGTTGATGCGCGTGTGCGTGTGCGTAATAGAGAGAGAGAGAGAGAGAGAAGGGGATTTTCATTCTAGTAGAGATCGCCATCTCTCAATCAGCACCAATTCGGGACTTGAGCTCTCTTGTTCTGCGCTCAACAGAGCTTTGCTGGAGTAGCATGGAGTCGAAAAGCTGCCTCGATCTGGCACTGGAACAGATATTGTTTTCTAACAAAGAAATGGCATCTGTGGTCTCCAAGAGGCGGCTTGTACAAGTTCACACAAGTAAAGCGAGAAGCTCGATTTGAACGTCAGAGAGGCTGCGGCATCGCGCGACGTTGCATACAATCATGAAACGGTGGAATGCAGCTGCAGGTACTGTATTGCAAATGGATCAAGACTGGGTACAAGTTGCGCCGAATTTTTGACGCTGACATTCACGATTGATAACAAACGCCCTGGATGAGTCATCCCAGCCAAAACAGAGTAGGCTAAGCCACGGTGTCGTGTGATGCTGAGAGCTTTGCGCCAAGGGCATGATTCGTGGTTTCGGAGATTGGCAGGGAGCTTCGCGATCAGCAGATTCGTGAATCGCACACGGTATCTGGATCTTTGCTTCAACATCCCACATGCACGCTGGCTGTAAAGAGCGGAATTAAGAACCCTGCCAGCAG